>NC_134358.1:346236168-346583668 GCF_048569485.1 Anomaloglossus baeobatrachus
ATAGCTAGTGGTTCAGCTCAGGGGGGAGAAACATCTGAATGGGCCCTTAACTAGGTAAAAACTATAGTAGCACTCCTTAATAATGGGTATAGAGGAACCTCAGCAGATGACCACGCTGTTACTGAAAATAGATCTATACAAAGGCCAACACAGATATTACCGCCATATGGTGACCATATAGTGGTAGATATCAGTCCTGCAGTACATGTGAGAGATTATAGTACAGTTATAGGTGGTGACTTACAGTTAATGTTCTTTCTGATGGAGTCATTCAGTTTTCTCGTCTTTTCTTTCTGGCCCAGCCCGACATGACGACTTCTCCAACCAGGGCTCGTCTGCAGAGATTACAACACAGACTCATCTGACGTCTCACATTTCCAGCCACGACCCCATCTATTCCCGACCTGCACAAACCCCTCATCCTCATGATACCCCAATACTGAGCCACTGCTGCCATATGTGCCCCTATTACTGCACCTGCTGTGTGGTACAATAACAGTGCTCTTCTTACCAGCCCACATACTAATGCCACTGCCCACACAGTTGTGGGCCCAGTTGTGGGCCCACAACTCCCCTATACACAGTATAATGGGCCCACAACTCCCCTATACACATTATAATGTGCCCACAACTCCCTTATAGACAGTATAATGGGCCCACAGATCCTCTATACACAGTATAATGGGCCCACAACTCTCCTATGCACAGTATAATGGGTCAATAACTCCCTATACACAGTATGATGGGCCCACACCTCCCCTATATAAATTCTAATGGGCCCATATATCTCCTATACAAAGTATGATGAGCCCACACCTCCCCTACACACAGTATAATGGGCCCACAACTTCCCTATACACAGTATGATGGGCCCACACCTCCTCTATATACAGTATGATAGGCCCACAGCTCCCCTATATACAGTATGATGGGCCCACACCTCCCCTATACACAGTATGATGGGCCCACACCTCACCTATACACAGTATCATGGGCCCACACCTCCCCTATACACAGTATGATAGGCCCACAGCTACCCTATACACAGAATGATGGGCCCACAGCTCTCCTATACACAGTATGATGGGCCCACACCTCCACTATACACAGTATGATGGGCCCACACCTCCTCTATATACAGTATGATAGGCCCACAGCTCACCTATACACAGTATCATGGGCCCACACCTCCCCTATACACAGTATGATGGGCCCACACCTCCCCTATACACAGTATGATGGGCTCCATCGCTCTCTATACAGAGTATGATGTCCCCACAGTTCTCTATACACAGTATAATGGGCCCACACCTCCCCTATACACAGTATGATGGTCCCACACCTCCCCTATACACAGTATGATGGGCCCACACCTCCTCTATACACAGTATGATGGGCCCACACCTCCCCTATACACAGTATGATGGGCTCACAGCTCCCCTATACACAGTATAATGAGCTTACAGCTCCCCTATACACAGTATGATGGGTCCACACCTCCCATATACACAGTATGATAGGCCCACAGCTCCCCTATACACAGTATGATGGGCCCACACCTCCCCTATACACAGTATGATGGGCTGCATCGCTCTCTATATAGAGTATGATGTCCCCACAGTTCTCTATACACTGTATGATGTCCCCACAGCTCCCTTTACACAGTGTAATGAGCCCACAGCTCCCTATACACAGTATAATGGGCTCACAGCTCCCTATACACAGTATTATGGGCCCACAGCCCCTATACACAGTATAATGAGCCCACAGCTCCATATACACAGCCCACAGCTCCCTATACACAGTGTAATGAGCCCACAGCTCCCTTATACAGTGTAATGGTCCCACACCTCCCCTATACACAGTATAAGTGGCCCACAGCTCCTCTATACACAGTATAATGGGCCCACACCTCCCCTATATACATTATAATGGACACATAACTCCCCTATACACAGTATAATGGGCCCACAACTCCCCTATACACAGTATAATGGGCCCACAACTCCCCTATACACAGTATAATGGGCCCACAACTCCCCTATACACATTATAATGTGCCCACAACTCCCTTATAGCCAGTATAATGGGCCCACAGATCCTCTATACACAGTATAATGGGCCCACAACTCTCCTATGCACAGTATAATGGGTCAATAACTCCCTATACACAGTATGATGGGCCCACACCTCCCCTATATAAATTCTAATGGGCCCATATATCTCCTATACAAAGTATGATGAGCCCACACCTCCCCTACACACAGTATAATGGGCCCACAACTTCCCTATACACAGTATGATGGGCCCACACCTCCTCTATATACAGTATGATAGGCCCACAGCTCCCCTATATACAGTATGATGGGCCCACACCTCCCCTATACACAGTATGATGGGCCCACACCTCACCTATACACAGTATCATGGGCCCACACCTCCCCTATACACAGTATGATAAGCCCACAGCTCCCCTATACACAGAATGATGGGCCCACAGCTCTCCTATACACAGTATGATGGGCCCACACCTCCACTATACACAGTATGATGGGCCCACACTTCCCCTATGCACAGTATGAAGGGCCCACACCTCCCCTATACACAGTATGATGGGCCCACACCTCCTCTATATACAGTATGATAGGCCCACAGCTCCCCTATATACAGTATGATGGGCCCACACCTCCCCTATACACAGTATTATGGGCCCACACCTCACCTATACACAGTATCATGGGCCCACTCCTCCCCTATACACAGTATGATAGGCCCACAGCTCCCTTATACACAGAATGATGGGCCCACAGCTCTCCTATACACAGTATGATGGGCCCACACCTCCACTATACACAGTATGATGGGCCCACACTTCCCCTATGCACAGTATGAAGGGCCCACACCTCCCCTATACACAGTATGATGGGCCCACACCTCCTCTATATACAGTATGATAGGCCCACAGCTCACCTATACACAGTATCATGGGCCCACACCTCCCCTATACACAGTATGATGGGCCCACACCTCCCCTATACACAGTATGATGGGCTCCATCGCTCTCTATACAGAGTATGATGTCCCCACAGTTCTCTATACACAGTATAATGGGCCCACACCTCCCCTATACACAGTATGATGGTCCCACACCTCCCCTATACACAGTATGATGGGCCCACACCTCCTCTATACACAGTATGATGGGCCCACACCTCCCCTATACACAGTATGATGGGCTCACAGCTCCCCTATACACAGTATAATGAGCTTACAGCTCCCCTATACACAGTATGATGGGCCCACACCTCCTCTATATACAGTATGATAGGCCCACAGCTCCCCTATATACAGTATGATGGGCCCACACCTCCCCTATACACAGTATGATGGGCCCACACCTCACCTATACACAGTATCATGGGCCCACACCTCCCCTATACACAGTATGATAGGCCCACAGCTCCCCTATACACAGAATGATGGGCCCACAGCTCTCCTATACACAGTATGATGGGCCCACACCTCCACTATACACAGAATGATGGGCCCACACTTCCCCTATGCACAGTATGATGGGCCCACACCTCCCCTATACACAGTATGATGGGCCCACACCTCCTCTATATACAGTATGATAGGCCCACAGCTCACCTATACACAGTATCATGGGCCCACACCTCCCCTATACACAGTATGATGGGCCCACACCTCCCCTATACACAGTATGATGGGCTCCATCGCTCTCTATACAGAGTATGATGTCCCCACAGTTCTCTATACACAGTATGATGGGTCCAAACCTCCCCTATACACAGTATGATTGGCCCAAACTACATGTTATCAGGCCCTTATAATATATAGCCCCCATTCCCCACACACACATCCCCTCAGTACATACATGTGATCAGGCCCTTATAACATACAGCTCCCCCCCCCACACACAAATCCCCTCAGTACATACATCTGATCAGGCCTTTATAATATACAGCTCCCCTTCCCACACACACACACACACATCCCCTCAGTACATACATGTGATCAGGCCTTTATAATATACAGCCCCCCCCCCCCCCACACACACACACACACACACACATCCCCTCAGTACATACTGTATATGTGATCAGGACTTTATAATATACAGCCCCACCCCCACACACACATACATCCCCTCAATACATGCATTTGATCAGGCCTTTATAATATACAGTACATACATGTGATCAGGACATTATAATATAAAGCTCCCCTCCCCCCACACACATCCCCTTAGTACATACATGTGATCAGGCCTGTATAATATACAGCAACCCTCCCCCACACACATCCCCTCAATACATATATGTGATCGGGCCTTTATAATATACAACCCCACACACACACATCCCCTCATTACATACATGTGATCAGGCCTTTATAATTTACAGCTACCCTCCCCCCCACACATCCCCTCAGTACATGTAATCAGGCCTTTATAATATACAGCCCCCCTCCCCCCCCACACACACACATCCCCTGAGTACATACATGTGATCAGGCCTTTATAATATACTTGTAAAGGAATCCAGCTCACCCACGTCTGACCTAACCGCACCTCAGACACGGATTCGGCCCTGCCCCGGGCCGCAGCAATGAGAAATGAAGGAAAGTGATCCAGCTGAGTGACCAGGTGATTTATTCAGTGCAATACAGACATGGCATAGTCGTGGTTAATGCGTTTCTGGCTTAACGCCCTTAATCATAACCATGGTTATGATTAAGGGCGTTAAGCCAGAAACGCGTTAACCACGACTATGCCATGTCTGTATTGCACTGAATAAATCACCTGGTCACTCAGCTGGATCGCTTTCCTTCATTTTTTATAATATACTCATCCCCTCAGTATATACATGTGATAAGGCCTTTATAATTTACAGCTCCCCTCCCCCACACACACATCCCCTCAGTACATACATGTGATCAGGCCTTTATAATATACAGCTCTCCTCCCCCCCCACACATTCCCTCAGTACATACATGTGATCTGGCCTTAATAATATTCAGCCCCCTCCCCCCACACATACATCCCCTCAGTACATAAATGTGATCAGGCCTTTATAATATACAGCCCCCGACACACACACACACACACACACACACACACACATCCCCTCAGTACATACATGTGATCAGGCCTTTATAATATACAGCCTCCCTCCCCCCACACAAACGTCCCCTCAGTACATAAATGTGATCAGGCCTTTATAATATACAGCACCCCCCACACACACACACACACATCCCCTAAGTACATAGATGTGATCAAGCCTTTATAATATACAGCCCCCCTCCCCCCACACACACATCTCCTCAGTACATACGTTTTCAGGCCCCCACACTGCGCAGTAATGGACACTGCCCCCTGTCACCACAGTAAATCTCTCCCCTCCCCCACTGCACACAATCTTAGATCCTCTCTGCCTCTTAGGCCCCCTTCACACGCACGTGTCTCCGGTTCATGTTAGGTCCGTTCCTGCACGTACCGGAGACACGGGCACATGTAGACCCATTAAAATCAATGGGTCTGCGCACACATGCGTGTTTTGCCTTGGAACGTGTGGAGCATACGCGTGTCCGTGTGTTCCACACGTAGACATGTCAACGTTTTCTCTGGCATCACGGGTGTCACACGGTCCGCATATGGACCACACGGATGTAGTGTGGATACGGTCCCGTGTGACACGCGCCAGAGAAAACTCACGTGTCAGAGAAAAAAATAAATCTTTACTCACCTTTTCCAGCCCTCCTGTCTCTGCCGCTGCTGTCACTTGCTGCCGATCGCCGCTCATTATGCTCATTTAATATTCACTTCACTGCGGCCGGAAGCAGCAGCAGCGGGGAGTCGGCTGGGCTGGAGACCGAAGTTCAGCACCACGGACAGCGACGCCAGGGACAGGTGAGTTGAAAGTTTTCGTTCTCCATGTGTTATCACGGATAACACACGGAGAACACACGTAGTGCCATAAACACGGCTCACGGAGGGGAAAACGCACCTTTGACACGTCCGTGAAACACGTGCGTGATTTTCACGGACATGTGAAGGGGGCCTTAAGGTACCGTCACACTAAGCAACATCGCTAGCAACATCGCTGCTGAGGCACAACTTGCTAGCGATGTTGATGTGTGTGACATCCAGCAACAACATGGCCCCTGCTGTCAGGTTGCTGGTTGTTGTTGAATGTCACGGACCATTTTTTAGTTGTTGCTCTCCCGCTATGAAGCACACATCGCTGTGTGTGACAGCGACAGAGCAACAACTGAATGTGCAGTGAGCAGGGAGCCGGCTTCTGCAGATGCTGGTAACCAATGTAAATATCGGGTAACCAAGAAGCCCTTTCCTTGGTTATCCGATATTTACCTTCATTACCAGTGTCCGCCGCTCTCAACTGTCAGTGTCGGCTCCCTGCTCTCTGCACACGTAGCCGGAGTACACATCGGGTAATTAACCCGATGTGTACTGTGGCTAGGAGTGCAGGGAACAGGGAGCCAGCACTGGCAGTGTGAGAGCGGCGGACGCTGGTAACGAAGGTAAATATCGGGTAACCAAGGGAAGGGCTTCTTGGTTACCCAATGTTTACCGTGGTTACCAGCGTCCGCAGAAGCCGGCACCCTGCAGCCTGCACACATAGCAGAGTACACATCGGGTAATTAACCCGATGTGTACTGTGGCTAGGTGTGCAGGGAGCCAGCGCTAAGCGGTGTGTGCTGGTAACCAAGGTAAATATCGGGTTGGTTACCCGATATTCACCCCTTAGTTACCAAGCGCAGCATGCTTCCACGTGTAGCGACGCTCCAGCGATCCCTGCCAGGTCGCTGGTAAGTTGTTTAGTGTGACGGGGCCTTTACCAGCAGCCCAGAGCTCCGTGTGTTGCAGGAGGAAACCACTGAGACAACGGAGGGAGAAGGAGGCAAAGCCGACACTGAGCACCGCACAGGTCTTTGGGAAACAGCAGCAGGGAATCCTATGCAAACAGTGCTCTGTGTGATAGGACCTAAACCCCGTGACACGGCCAAGCCACTGTATTTAAAGGTGGAGTGTCACTGATACAGTTCATACTGTAGGAGGGAAAAAGAGCAAAAAGGGTCTTACCCGGTATGAGGGTAGATAGACTAGAAGGAAATACACTCACCTGGTGAGGTTGTGCCAGTCACAATCCCTTATGATCGCTTGTGAGTGTCCAGTGGTTTAGCAGCGGCCCCGGAGAGAAATTGTGATATATACAGTGCCTACAAGTAGTATTCAACCCCCTGCAGATTTAGCAGGTTTACACATTCGGAATTAACTTGGCATTGTGACATTTGGACTGTAGATCAGCCTGGAAGTGTGAAATGCACTGCAGCAAAAAAGAATGTTATTTCTTTTTTATTTTATTTTTTTTAAATTTAGAAAAGTTTATTCAGAGGGTCATTTATTATTCAACCCCTCAAACCACCAGAATTCTGTTTGGTTCCCCTAAAGTATTAAGAAGTATTTCAGGCACAAAGAACAATGAGCTTCACATGTTTGGATTAATGATCTCTTTTTCCAGCCTTTTTTGACTAATTAAGACCCTCCCCAAACTTGTGAACAGCACTCATACATGGTCAACATGGGAAAAACAAAGGAGCATTCCAAGGCCATCAGAGACAAGATCGTGGAGAGTCACAAGGCTGGCAAGGGGTACAAAACCCTTTCCAAGGAGTTGGGCCTACCTGTCTCCACTGTTGGGAGCATCATCCGGAAGTGGAAGGCTTATGGAACTACTGTTAGCCTTCCACGGTCTGGACAGCCTTTGAAAGTTTCCTCCCGTGCCGAGGCCAGGCTTGTCCGAAGAGTCAAGGCTAACCCAAGGACAACAAGGAAGGAGCTCCAGGAAGATCTCATGGCAGTGGGAACATTGGTTTCAGTCAATACCATAAGTAATGTACTCCACCGCAATAGTCTCCGTTTCAGACGAGCCCATAAGGTACCTTTACTTTCAAAGCGTCATGTCAAGGCTCGTCTACAGTTTGCTCATGATCACTTGGAGGACTCTGAGACAGACCGGTTCAAGGTTCTCTGGTCTGATGAGACCAAGATCGAGATCTTTGGTGCCAACCACACACGTGACGTTTGGAGACTGGATGGCACTGCATATGACCCCAAAAATACCATCCCTACAGTCAAGCATGGTGGTGGCAGCATCATGCTGTGGGGCTGTTTCTCAGCCAAGGGGCCTGGCCATCTGGTCCGCATCCATGGGAAGATGGATAGCATGGCCTACCTGGAGATTTTGGCCAAGAACCTCCGCTCCTCCATCAAGGATCTTAAGATGGGTCGTCATTTCATCTTCCAACAAGACAACGACCCAAAGCACATAGCCAAGAAAACCAAGGCCTGGTTCAAGAGGGAAAAAATCAAGGTGTTGCAGTGGCCTAGTCAGTCTCCTGACCTTAACCCAATTGAAAACTTGTGGAAGGAGCTCAAGATTAAAGTCCACATGAGACACCCAAAGAACCTAGATAACTTGGAGAAGATCTGCATGGAGGAGTGGGCCAAGATAACTCCAGAGACCTGTGCCGGCCTGATCAGATCTTATAAAAGATTATTATTAGCTGTAATTGCAAACAAGGGTTATTCCACAAAATATTAAACCTAGGGGTTGAATAATAATTGACCCACACTTTTATGTTGAAAAGTTATTAAAAATTAACTGAGCAACATAACTTGTTGGTTTGTAAGATTTATGCATCTGTTAATAAATCCTGCTCTTGTTTGAAGTTTGCAGGCTCTAACTTATTTGCATCTTATCAAACCTGCTAAATCTGCAGGGGGTTGAATACTACTTGTAGGCACTGTATATATAAGTAAAAAGGGAATGGGTTTTATGCCGCGCTAAAAAGCACAGATGCTGTAGATTAAAAAGATTTCCTTTTTTGTTTATACAGTTCTAAGCGTTTCAGAGACATCTCCGTCTCCTTCCTCAGGAAAAAAGAAATCATGTCTACGCGTTTCAGAGACATCTTCGTCTCCTTCCTCAGGAAAAAAGAAATCATGCCTTTCATGATTTCTTTTTTCCTGAGGAAGGAGACAGAGATGTCTCTGAAACGCGTAGAACTGTATAAATAAAAGGAAATCTTTTTAATCTACAGCATCTGTGGTTTTTAGCGCGGCATAAAACCCGTGCCCTTTTTACTTATATATGATACAGTTAATAGTATTGCATCTCCGACTGCATCCTCTGCCCCCCTGCTAGCTATGGTACTGTCTCAGATGGTAAAGTAAAGCTAGCCCTGAGCCTGTCTCGAGTCACAAGATACACAATGATAATGGTGACAGTACCTCCCATTTAATGAGAGGCCTCAGGACTCTCAAGATAATGCACCAACAACAATGGACAATGTGAACCAGTACCTAAGACCACCCGAAAAACCATGCAAACATCAAGAGAACACACACATCCTGCGTGCCAACCTGTGTATGATGTTGTGGGTGTTGAGCACTGGGGTTGAATCCAGATGCACAGCCGTAGGGTCACTAAAGTCCGCAACAAGATAAGGACCGAGATTCTCCACCCTCAGACCAACCAGACGTACCCCTCTACTTGATGTATTTAGTTGTTACCCATACAAACTCATTTTTACACAGGTCTGGATCTGCACGTTTTTTAATATCATGCTTGCACTCCTGAATACAAGGACGTACATTCATACACCCAGACACCGCAGCCACTCCCTTACTACCACTTCTCCGGGGGAAACACCGAGGGTTACAATTAGACTGAGGAGTGGGAAAAATAGTTCTGTCCTCCAATTTAGCCCCAGAGTCCAGAGAGGAAAGAACAGAACGAACAGAAGAGGTAGAAACTCCAGGATCGCCTTCAATGAAAAGGTCCATGAGCGGTTTATCAGCTGGAACAATGAGTCCCGAAGGACACGGAAAAAACGTCTCATGGGTCAAACACTCTGACCAGGTCTGAGGAGAGGTAAAGGTATCTTTCCTTTGTGCCGCTGGTGGTGTAGTCAGCGCAGAGGGAAAAACTGAGGCAACCATAATGCCCTGGTCACTTGCCTCAAAGCAACTAGGGGAACACAGCTTCTTAGGAGGAGGGACCTGTTTGGGGCGAGATGGGCATACCCCAGTAAAGTAACCCACACATTCAGAGTAAAAACAGGTCCTTGTCCCACAGCGAACAGATACTGACTGAATGCGAGAGGAGAGCCCCCCAACCTGCATGGGCTCATGCTCTTCTACCTGTAGGACCTCCACCTCCGGAATGGCTGTAGGGACCCTGGTCGTGGTGGATTTCTCTCTGAGGTGCTTATCCACCCTGATGGCAAGGGTCATGGCAGCCTCCAGCAACGTGGGCACGGAGTACTACAGAAGGTAGTCCCTTAACCGGGCAGACAACCCCTGGACAAATGGACTCCTGAGAGCCAGATCATTCCATAGGGTGTCCGTGGCCCATCTACAAAACTCCGAGCAGTACTCCTCAGCTGGCCGCGCCCCTTGCTGGAGATTGCAGAGCTGGGATTCTGCCAGGGAGATGCTATCAGGCTCACTGTAGACCAGGGCCAGAGCTGCAAAGATCTCATCTACCGACCGCATAGCCTGCAAATCGGCCAGTAAAGAGAAGGCCCAGGATTGAGGATCGCCCTGCAACAAGGAGATAAAAAAAACCCACACGCTGGGCCTCAGTCCCTGAAGAATGGGGACAGAGCCTAAAGTATAAATGACAGGCTCCCTCAAACACCCTGAACCTATCCCGCCCCCCTGAAAACCTGTCAGGGAGGGCCACCTTAGGTTCAGGTGGGCATTGGGCTGCCACCAATAGGACCACCACCTGCTGCAGTATCTCGGAGCCCAGACCCCTAACCTCTTCCAAGATCTTCTGTGCGAGATGGACCAAAGCTGCAGCCGAAAAAGGAATAAGGTAAGGCTGGTTATTATGTCACGGGGGGATGTGACAGCTTGGGACAGGGAGAGGACGGGGGGCCCTGCGCTTACCCTGAAGCTAGGGGATACCCTAGGCTGATCCAGAATTATGCCTTAAGGTGGCGACATCTGAGCTTCCAACCTCTCCCTATCTCTTGTCCTGGCCCTGATGGTGATGTTCCCTCCACACCTACCACCCAAGGGGACAGATCAGGACGGTGATCCCCAAAAAAACCCACCAACAAATAATAACAGACAGGTGGTCTAAACGGAAACACACACAACAAAGACCCACACTAGGGAACTACAATAAGGTGAACCGGGAGGGGTAACAAAGTAAAAGGGAAAAGTAACACACAGTGAACTCTCTCACAAAACTAACAAACAATAGCAGCAGCAGAAAGCAACACCTCACCACTGGTTATTTAACTGAATTGAATAACCAGAACCCACTGCAGGAAGCAGAGGGCTTATATCCAGGCCGGAAGTGATCAACCACTGACAGCTGAGCAGGTCTGCTGCTACACCAGAAGAAGGAGTTAGCCCCTAGTGTGCCCTAAGGAAAGAACCATGTTTAATGTGTATGGTCTCAGATGGTAAAGAAAAGGTCTTGAGCCTGTCCCTAGTCACAAGACACACTTTGAAAATCATGACACTATTGCATCAAAACTGCATGGTGTTATGATGCATTTATTTTTTTTTCCAGGAGGTGTAGATTGGGAACAGGAATATGATGCGCCACGGTTCTTCTGCTGCTGAGACGCCACGGTGGCTAGGCCCGGTTCTGTGACCCCGGCGGTGTCCTTAAATAAAGATAAAGGGGATGATGATTGATTCGTGATGCCACCTGTGGTATGCGGCAAGTTGGGTGCTGCCGCTGCGGGATTGGACCTCTGGGGCTGATGGTGACGCAGTTGAGATGGTATAGCTCTCCACAGGTAGAGCTGGGCCAAAGGGTGGATATTGGTGGTAGTAGTAGTCTATGCTGGCTGGGGGTTGCAGGGCTGGAGGCGCAAATGAATAACGGAGTAACACGGGGGGTGCAGTCTTCAAGTTTTTACTCACTGTTGCAGGCTATAAGGTTACATGACATTCCAGTGACCACCTTTGGAGTGCCGGGATTCACAATGATGAGCTCCAGCCAATCCCAGATAGTTCAGAGGTCGAGTCTGGTGCACCCTTGTAACGAGGCGACCAGCTCTGACTGTGTTGTGACTGAAAAAGACATGGAGACTGACATTACACAGGATAGTGCTGCCACCTTGTGGACAAGTGCTGAAATTGCTCGAGGGGCGGACGCTGTAAAATCTGATCCACTCCCACAGGCACTGGTTGTACAGGAAAAAGTGCGGGAAAAAGACACTGAGCTACTAGAGCTGTACCTGAACAGACCTGCCTCTGACTGCCCTCATCGCTGACATGTGAGGGATTGCCAGAACTGCTGCAGAGGTGATCCTGGACTCAAGGGACCTCCGGACCGTCTCCTTCCTCCATTCCGACTGTAAGCTAGTCCTCTGGCGAGAGGGCTGAAGATTTCCCAATCTCTGCTCCTTGGAGTCGCCGCTGTTTACCCGGAGTCCAGGCCTGCTACGTGGGAGCCCTCCCTCCTTGTGTTTTGGACTGGTAATATAACCCATAGGGCAAGTCAGGGACAGAATTCTTGTTTATCATTGCTGGGTTTTTTTGTGTTCTGTGCCGTGTGTCCGAAGTTAGAGACCCGTATAGCAAACTCTGATTATGTGTGTTGCTAAGCCAGCTGCGTGTTTTAAAGAAATGTACCCTTGCATAAAATCTGAGCGTCGGGATTTTGTTGGCGCAGATTATGGGAACTCAGCCGCGGTCAGACCTGCAGCCAATTCACCCTTCTTAAGTGAACCCTTTCCTGCGCCTGCTTCTCCCTCCTGCATTGCACCTTCACTCACTGAACCCTGTATCAGTGCCTGTGCCAGTGTCTGTATCAGTGCCAGTGCCTGTGAACCCTGTGGGGTGGCGTGAAGCTCTATACCTTAGTCCTTGAGGGTCACCTTCCAGTGAATTTGTGTGCGGTGGTGGTTTCAGTGCGTGTAGTCACCTCACCCACTGGTTTTACTAGTGGAGTACGTAGGTCCTTCTCCTTTAGCCTAGGGACCAGTCCCCGTGTTGCGGCCAAGTCCTTCTACCCGTGGATTATATGTGAAACAAGGCCACGGGAGGACGTTGCACTTCCTGTGGTCTCTAGGACCCTTTCTGTCTGTGCCCGGGCCGAGCGGTACCTGCTCCAGGTCACGGGACTTCGCTCCTCCACTGCTCCTCTCCTGACTACTCACTCACTGAACTCTACACTTCCCACTATGTTCCCACTTGTACTATTTTGTTCCCACTGCTAAGAATCCAGCCCCCAGCCTGGCTTCGGGTATAATCACGCCCTTGCCATGTCTGATGAGGTGTTTCTGAGCCTGGGTGTTGTGCTTTGTGTGAACCAGTGTTGACCTCCTCCTTACACAGGATGGAATACCACACCTCTGGCTAAGGTGCAGTATCTCTGTGGAGACTGAAGCATCAGGGGCTCCACATTACCACTAATCGTAGTTCAGTCTCTACCTGACGTTACAGTGTGCAATCATGTTCAATGGCCATTCGCTGTCACTTCCAATGTAGCAGAGCCAGGATCATCGTGGGACCTTGTGTGAATTACGTCGGACCTTCAGGGGTGTTCTGCCTTCTTTCACGTAACACTCTGAATCTCTGGCATACAGCTAAACCCTCGTTCACATTTACAAGATACAGTTGAATATGGTATACGGAATACGGATAAAAACTATAACAAGAAAATGATTACAGTCAGTACAGTGTTAATACAGAGTTAACATAGCATAACAGTATATGAGATGCAGTTATAATGAGAATGTAGGTGAAAGGTCACTGCAGCTGCAACACAGATAGAGAATCCTATCTATACAAGCAAGGCAGGGACGACACTAAGGTGTAGAATTACAATGTACAATGCATTTACTACAGTCTTCCATCTAGGATTCTATCACTAACACATGTAATTTGCTTTGCTCACCGGATTACACTAGGCAGGGGTGAATGTACAGAGAGGTAAGTCGGCAGGTCCTTTCCTAACAAATCCAAGGAGAAAATGGCTGCAGGCTTCTTCTCAGCTCAGAGGGGGGCGTTTCTTACCCAGAATACATTTAGCTTAAAGAGAAACTCGTGAATTCATAGAATAAAAACGACCTCTAGGGGTTGTAACAGAAATTGCAATGAATGACTATTAGCAGGCTGCCATACAAGGCAGAACACTCCCCGCTTGGCATCAACGGATGCCACTATTTGGTTCTTTTGGGGAAATCAGTAACACAAGTTCAGTTACAGGCCTGAGGAACAGTTTGTTCTCCCCAAGCTTGCACACTCTGACCTCTATCTTACGTACGTTTCCATCCTTGCTGGGAAAAGGTTTGGTGACTAGGCCGAGTGGCCACTCATTCCGATGTGCTTGACTGTCTTTCACAAGTATAACATCGCCAGTTTTGAGGTATGGGTGGTCTTTCTGCCACTTTGTCCTGGTTTGCAGAGTGGAGAGGTACTGCCTTTTCCATCTGTCCCAAAAGACATTGGCTACATTTTGCACTTGCCTCCATTGTCGTCTATAGAGGTAATTGTCGTTAAATTCTCCAGGTGAAGCATTTGGAACACAAGTCTTCTGCATGAGTAGCATAGTGGGAGTAAGGATGGTCGGGTCTCCAGAATCACCAGGAAGAGTTGTCAGCAGTCTTGCATTCATGATAGCTGAAACCTCAGACAGGAATGTAGTCAAACTTTCATGTGTAAGTCTGGTATTTGCTTGTAAGAAGACGGAGTCTAGTATTTTGTGTGCTACCCCTATCATTCTTTCCCAGGCTCCTCCCATGTGTGAGGAATGTGGCAGATTGAAAGTCCAGGTGCACCCTTGCTCGCCTAGGTACCTTTCTACATTAACCATATCCAGGTTAGAAGGGATTTGGAGTTCTCTTGCCGCTCCAACAAAATTTGTGCCTCTATCAGAACGAATATGCTTCACAGGGCCTCTGATCGCGATGAAGCGTCGAAGAGCATTTATGAAGCTTGAAGTGTCCATAGATTTGATTACTTCGATATGGACAGCTATGATGGATAGGCAATTGAATAGAACTGCCCAGCACTTTGCTTCAGCATGGATCTTCCTAGTGCGTCGTGTGACCACACACCAAGGGCCGAACACATTTAGCCCAACATTGGTGACGGGAGGTTTGGTACTAAGCCTGTCAGGTGGCAGATTGGCTATCTTCTGATTTTGGAACATGCCACGAAGTTTGCGACACGTAACGCAATTGAAGATGAGTTTGCTCACATTTCTCTTTGCTCCGACTATCCATAGTCCGGCTGCTCGTAGATTCCCTTCAGTAAACAGACGACCTTGATGTTTCACTAAGACATGATGATTCTGAATGAGCAGGATGGTGACGTGATGAAGTCCAGGGATTATTATCGGGGGTTTCTCTGAAACTTCTACCTCGGCTTCTTGAAGGCGACCACCTATTCTCAGCAGTCCGTCTTGGTCAATGAACGGGTCGAGCTTCTTCAGGATACTGTCTCTGGGAATGGGTTGTCCCTTATTGAGGTTGTCTATTTCTCTGCTGTAGGTCTCATTTTGTATAACGCGGAGTATTGTGATCTTAGCTCTTTCCAGATTAGAAGCAGTGAATGCATGCTTGCAGTGATGCCATCATCTACAAGGTCTCTGACTTGTAGGTAGTGTTATCTTGTAGGACTGAACTACATGAAGTAGAAAAGCGATGGCTCGAACGAGCGACTTCCAAGTCGAGAACCTGCTGAATCGATGAGATTTGAGGTGATTACTTGAGGTCACTGTATGTAGAACAGACACTTGAGGACGAAGCTCTTCATCATCATCTGGGTCCACTAGTTCGAATGTATCAGACTCTCTGATGTCAGGCATCGAACGGTGCAAGAAGGCAGGACCTGTGAACCATGTAGTGTCTCTCAGATGACTTGGTGCCACGGATCTAGTCGCGTGGTCTGCAGGATTGTAATGGGTAGACACGTAGTGCCATCGACTAGAGCAAGTGGATCTTCTTATCCTTAGTACCCGGTTGCTGACGTAGACATAAAAGCTTTGCGTTTCATTGCAGATATACCCAAGTACCACTTTGCTGTCTGTATAAAATTTGACGTCTTTGATCTCCAGACTCATCCCATCTGAGATAAGTTCGGCCAATTCAACCGCGAGAACGGCAGCACAGAGCTCAAGTCTGGGTATTGTGTGTTCACGGAGTGGCGACAGTTTTGTCCGGCTCATAACAAACCCGATATGGTTCTCTTCATTCGCATCTGTGGTTTTGAGGTACGCTACTGCAGTGATCGCTTTAACTGATGTGTCACAGAAGACACAAAGTTTTTGTGTTTTGACTTCTGTGGATAGCACAGGAGCATATGGTCGTTTTACACGAAGGTCGGTCAAGGCTTCGAGAGACTTCCTCCACTCAGTCCACAGATCTGCTTTTTCTTTTGGAAGTGGGTCATCCCAATCAGATGTGTCTCGGGTGAAGTCCCTTAGCATCATCTTGCCTTGGATGGTTACTGGAGCCACGAACCCCAATGGGTCGTTCAAGCTCTTCACAAAGAAAGAACTCCTCTGCGCGTGAAGGGTTTCTCGTCTTTGTTGATCTGAAAGGTGAAGGCATCCGTCTTCAAATTCCAAAGCAATCCTAGGCTCCGCTGCATGGAAAGGGAGTCAATGCTTAAGTCTAAGTCCTTTAGATCGTTGGAATAGTCTTGAGAGGGAAAGGCTTCCATCAATTCTCGACTGTTGGAGGCAATTTTATGCAACGTCAGGTTAGACAGAGCAAGCATTTCTTGAGCCCTTTTTAGGAGACTGATTGCAGCCTCAGTTGTTGGTGTGGACTTCAGGCAGTCGTCTACGTAGAAGTCTTTTTCTACGAAGGATCTGACATCTGACCCATACTTTTCTTCACCCTCTTTGGTGGAATTTCTGAGGCCGTAGATAGCGACTGCTGGGGAAGGACTGTTCCCGAAGATGTTTACCCTCATCCGGTACTCTGCAATGTCTTTATCGGGGTCATTGTCGCGATACCAGAAGAACCTCAAATAGTTTCTGTGTTCCTCTTTGATGAGAAAACAGTGGAACATCTGTTGTATGTCAGCCATGAATGCCACTGAATCCTTGCGGAAACAGAGTAGTACTTCTAGGAGTCTGTTGTTGAGGTCTGGGCCCAACAATAGGACATCATTTAACGAGACGTCTTCGCATTTGGCACTCGAGTCGAATACCACTCTTATCTGGCCTGGCTTTTTGGGATGGTACACACCAAAGATAGGTAAGTACCAACACTCCTCGG
Organism: Anomaloglossus baeobatrachus; assembly: GCF_048569485.1. NCBI lineage: Eukaryota > Metazoa > Chordata > Amphibia > Anura > Aromobatidae > Anomaloglossus > Anomaloglossus baeobatrachus. The sequence goes on from NC_134358.1 coordinate 346,253,482, forward strand.
AGTCTTGAAGTGCGGGTGCGACCTCCGCGTGGTTGTTCTGTAAGATCTTCTCCATGAAGGTAAAGAAGTGTTCTTTTGTCTCAAGTGACATCTGAAGTTTGTGCTTGAGGGAGATGAAGTGATTGTAGACCATTTACCTGTTGTTTGGTAGGCGTCGTCTCCGAGGTCGAAATGGTAGTGGTGCGACCCAACTGTTTGATTTGTCTTTGACTATTTCCGGATCCATGGTGTCCAAGAACATCCTGTCTTCTATGGACATCGCTGTCTTGTTGTCTCCTTTGTGCTGTGGAAGACTGCACACCCTATGTGGTTTTGTTCACCTTCAGAAGCATGGTCTTCGTTGGAAGGAACTGAGAAAGGGCAAGGCAGAGGGGTGCTGCATGGTAACTCCTTTACCAGAAGACTATTCTGACATGGCTGGAAGAGAGATGGGCGTCCATTTTCTAATGTATTGGTGAGCATACTGTTGACTGAGGTCGGCTTGTGTGCTCCTCCTAGACAGACGTCTCCTATGATGACCCATCCAAGATCGAGCTTCTGTGCGTATGGAACGTTTTGGAAGCTGTTGATGTATTCTCTAGTCTTGTAAACTCGTATTATAGCTCTTCCCAAGAATAAAGCTATTGGGGCTTCTGGGTCCAACTCAGGTATCAGGTGAGCTTCAGATGGGTGAAGGTATCTCAAAATAATAATAAGGTACAACACTGGAAGTAAGCGGACGATGAGGAGAAGCAAAACAGCAGTATGTTATAAGTCCAAGGTGATGTCACAAATAAATGGAACTTGTGAAAGGGGGTTGTGCGGGTAAAAGTGGTAATGAGCAATGTGTAGTGTAAGATAGGTGTGACACAACTGGTGGGGGAGCTCACCTGGATTCAGCAAATGGTATGCACGGTATAGAGGTAGGTGATTACCTTACTTCCAGTGTTGTACCTTATTATTATTTTATTGTCAAATATGCTTGTACAATCATATTGATGGATGTCCTTTTATTTTGTGTTTGTTTTTGTCTTGTCACACCTTGTAAATTTGTAACTAATCTGTCCGACCTGAGGAAGGCCTTTCAGGCCAAAACGTCGTTACCTGGCGGACATTATTTTGTACAGCACCGCTTCATGATTTTTTGCACCAATAAAACAAAAGGATTTGAAATCAATTTTTCGTGCATTTACTTTAATATACTTATTGGAAACGATAAGTGTGCCGGAGTTACCCTCCTCTTGATACTTTTTTTCTCCTGAGCACCTACATGTGGTGATGCGAGGTCTTTTTCTTTATATGATGATAACTTGGGCGGAAAAGCTGGGTCTATACGTGAACGGATTCCGGGAAAGGTGTTGTGCTTGCTGGGGAGGGCTGTGGTCTTGATCCCTGCGGCTGTATGGCGGCTGCTGTAGTATCCGTATGTGGTGCAGTATGGGTGATAGCGGTCCCATGCAGTCTATTCAACTACCGCCTGCGGTCAGTGTCCGTTTTTACTGTTCTGCCTTCTTTCATGTAACGCTGTAAATCTCTGGCATACAGCTAAACCCTCGTTCACATTTCAGATAAACAGACTGTATGAGTTCAATAGCCTTCATTTATTGGCTGGTAATGTGAACTTGATTGCAGTATACGTGGATTATACAGTGAATATAGGAATATCAAAGATACAGTTGAATACGGTATATGGAATACGGGTAAAAACTATAACAAGAAAATGATTACAGTCAGTACAGTGTTAAAACAGAGTTAACATAGCATAACGGTATATGAGATACAGTTATAATGAGAATGTAGGTGAAAGGTCACTGCAGCTGCAACACAGATAGAGAATCCTATCTATACAAGCAAGGCAGGGACGACACTAAGGTGTAGAATTACAATGTACAATGCATTTACTACAGTCTTCCATCTAGGATTCTATCCCTAACACATGTAATTTGCTTTGCTCACCAGATTACACTAGGCAGGGGTGAATGTACAGAGAGTCGGCAGGTCCTTTCCTAACAAATCCAAGGAGAAAATGGCTGCAGGCTTCTTCTCTGCTCGGAGGGGGGCGTTTCTTACCCAGAATACGTTTAGCTTAAAGAGAAACTCATGAATTCATAGAATAACAAAGACCTCTAGGGGTTGTAACAGAAATTGCAATGAATGATTCTTAGCAGGCTGCCATACAAGGCAGAACAAGGGGAATTTTTGGGGTTAATAAATTGATGAAAAAGGGTGGTTTTTTTCTTATTTTATTTCAAATACAGGATTTTTTTGTGTTTGTGTTCATTTCTTTTCACTTACAGATTAGTGGATGGGTGGTCTCATAGACTCTAACCATCACTAATCTAGGGCTGAGTGGCAGCTGTGAGCTGCGATTAACCCCTTATTACCCTGATTGCCACTGCACCAGGGTAATCGGGAAGAGCCGGTTAAAGATCCAGGATTGTCAAATCAAATGGATGCGGCAATCCTGGGTGGCTGCAGGGTAATATTTTTAGGCTGGGGGGAGGCAATAAACATAGGCATCTCTATCGTGAGAATACCAGCCTCCAGCTGTCAGGCTTCATCTTGGCTTCATATGAAAATTGGGGGGGGTGACCGCATGCTGTTTTTTATAATTATTTATTTATTTATTTATTTTTAATAAAGCCACATGCGGTTCCTCTTATTTTGATACACAACCAAGATAAGCGCACGGCTGGGGGCTGCAGCATGTAGCTTTACCTATACTGGTATAAATAGATGGGGGAACACTATGCCATTTTATTTATTTCACACAACAATATAATAGACGTGCAGACAGGGTCTGTGATTTCATATAATAGACGTGCAGACAGGGTCTGTGATTTCAACCAATCACAGACTCAGTCTGGGGGTGGGGTATGACTTCAGCCAATCAAAGACGTTGGTTGGCGGGGAAAGTTGTAAATATGTATGAGCGATGATGAGTGGCCCCGGATGTACAGCCGCAGGAGCAGTTACAGCCGCGCCGGAAACTTAATCCTTCCTCGTTTTTTTTCTCTTACAGCCCCCTACAAACTATTACATATAAGTTTGGCCTCCCATTGAATTCAATGGGTTTGATATGATTGCCGATCTGTTCGTCAAACAGCTCGGCAAACACCAGGAAGCTCAGTAAATGTCGGCGAACCGAACTTTGAAAGGTTCGCTCATCTCAACTTGCGACCAATGAAAAAGCAGCCATCTCCACCAATCCTGTAGGAGAACAGTGGTAAATATGGGCCTTGTTTCTGTCACCAGTGAATTATTCTACATACCTCCACCCTAGGAACTTCAGCTCCAGCTGGGAGTCACAGAACTACACCAAGAGAAGGATGCTAAATAATATCAGCTGAAGAACTGCTTTCTAAGCTTGCCGTTATCTCTTCTCAGTGGGTGACCACCAAAAGCGGCTTGCTGCTGGACTGAGATAGTTGACCCTGGAAACCCTAAAGTAACAAAGACTATAATCCCTGGTAGGCCTGCAGAAGGGGGAGACTCTGTTGCTTGTACCATCTTGTGTTATTGCTGGGAATGTACAATAGCTTTTTGGCTGTTGGTGAACCAATTAAGTCTTATCAATTTGTGGTTTACTCACCCTGTGTTGTTTGAGTAGTTTTTTGCCCACAGGAAAGGAGAGCTAGCTTTCAGTGGGATGAGCCCTGGTCCATGCAACTGTAACACCCCAGGGGGTCGGGGGATAATACTCGTCACCAGGCCGGTGAGGGTCAGGGGATGTCACGGGTGGCCTTGCCCGGTTTGGTGACCCTGAGGTGTACACGGAGGGAGAGGGGGGGATAAGGATGATGCAGGAGATTGATTTCATGACGCCACCGGCGGTATGTAGCCAGGGAATTAGCCGCCGCTGCTGTCTCAGTCCTACGGGGTTGATGGTAGTAGCAGCAGAGGTGTTTCTGCTCCCCACAGGTGGAGCGGGCTCCGGGGCGGATGATGAGGGGAGTAGTGATGGCGAGCGCCGAGGCGCAGGGCGGTGGCGCCGGGAGTGACAGGCGAATACAATCTATGCGGGTTCCAGGTGTTTTACTCACAGTATGCTTCTCGCCCGGGAAGTCCTGGTCACCAGCTGTGATGGGCTCCGTCGAACCCGGATCTTTTAGAGGTCAGAGCCGGTGCAATGGACTTTGGGCCCTTCCTCTTTGCGCTTGGTGTTGAATCCCCATGGCTTGAAGCTCTTGGGGACCTCTGGTTCTTGAAAAGTGTGTACTCCCTGACCGTATGCAGGTGCCTCGGGTCCGCTGTGGGGCCTGCCTTGGAACACGACCCCGGATCCTATCTGGCACAGTTCTCTGGGAACTGTGGGGGCCGGAGGGACATGCATTCCCCCTAGCCTGCAGATTTTGGTGGACAACCTGGAGTATAATCCACCATAGGATTCTGCACCCTGTCAGCGCCAGTGCCGAAGGAGCAATCAAGCTCTCCCCTCAGCGACCGTATTCACTCCTGCGTCCCAACGAAGCCACTGGTAAAACCCGTCTGCTCTCTTGCTCTCCTGCTGGAGAATTCCTGTCGTGTTGGCTCCTAACCTCCCCTGGTGGTTTCTCCTTCCATCCCAGGTTCCCGCTACTAGTGGATTGGGGATCCCAGGTGTGGTGGTGTTCTAAGGACCCAACCACGCTGGTGATCCCTTTTGACTCAACCTAGCCTGGACCACGGAAAAGGAGGGCAACCTGGTTGTGTGCATGAGTTGTGTAAGTGGGACCGGCACCAACCTACTCTTGATCCAGGTGTGGTTACTTCACCTTACGTCAGGTCAGGATGAGAGCACCCAATGCCCCTTGTGTCTCCACAGTCACTCTGTGTCATCTCATTGCAATTAAAAACTTCTGTGTGTGGAGAGGGGTAACCAAGGACTTGCTTATATAGGAGATGGAAAAAAACATGGCCGAAAGGGGCGGAGCTGTGTTCACATTCAGAAAAAAACTTCATAATACTAAAGGATAACTGAAGTGAGCACCAATATGTATATATGTATACAGAGTGCAAGCCAAAAAATACATAATCAATAAAGATGAAGGCTGCACATCCAATAATATGATAATGGTATAATGCTACAAGCATGCTGACAATTATAATGAAAAATGCAATTTGCTAACTGGAAAGTGAACATGTGAATCATGAAATGCATACCTGCCAAGACTATTAGGAGGCTGAGAAACTGTGGAAAAGAAGCGCACATAGGGTTTAACCCGATATAGGGTTAACGCAGGGAGTGAGACAGGTACTCACCTGCTGCAGTTGTGACAGGCACAACTCCTTAAAGGCTCAATGTAAATAGAATGGTGGTAAGCAGCAGCCCCGATACAAGCGGTAAATGATCAAAAATGGTATAGAGGAAACGGGTTAAATGCTGCGCTAAAAACCACAAATCCAGGACATATGATGAATTCCTTTTTCTTTATTTTCACAGGTCAACGCGTTTCAAAGACATCTCCGTCTTCTTCATCAGGACAAACATAAAAGGAACGGTCTAGCACATGTTACATGCAAGGGGTACATATATACACCTGAAAAAGGTGCCACGTTTACAAAGATTACTTCAGTTCTCCCATGACTGCTGCTTTACACGTATCGATGTATCGTGCGTTCGCATGAGCGATCGCACCCGCCCCCATCGTTTTTGCGTTTCGCACAAAGTTGTAAACCCCCGTCACACGTACTTACCTTCTAAACGACCTCGCTGTGGGCGGCGAACATCCACTTCCTGAAGGGGGAGGGACGTTCGGCGTCACAGTGACGTCACATAGCGACCAGCCAATAGAAGCGGAGGGGCGGAGATGAGCGGGACGTAAACATTCCGCCCACTTCCTTCCTTCCGCATTGCAGGCGGGAAGCAGGTAAGCTGCAGTTCATCGTTCCCGGGGTGTCACATGGAGCGATGTGTGCTGCACCGGGAACGATGAACAACTGGAGCACAGAATGACTTTAAATTTTTAGAAAATGAGCGATGTGTCAACGAGCAACGATAAGGTGAGTATTTTTGCTCTTTCATAGTCGCACGTAGCTGTCACACGCTACGATATGTCAAACGATGCAGGATCTGCGTCACTAACATCGTGACCCCGACGACATATCATTAGATATATCGTAGCATGTAACGTGCCCTTAAGTGTCACGTGAGATGGGCAGGAACATGTGAAAAGAACAAAAAAATATATATATTTTTAGATCATAATTATGTTATTTTTTGTTATATTCAATTTTTTTTTTGTCTAACCTTTATCCCCATTTCAATTTTTATGCAAATCATTTTTTAATGTGATATCTCTAGAGTTATGATCACAGAGCTAGGGACACCAATATAGAGATATACTATACCTTGGCGAGGTATTGGGGCTCGGTTACATTGATCAATGCGATTGCGAAATATCATTTCTTGCATTCAATAGGAAAAGAGTTTTTTTCATATAAAACTTCACTCTAGAGTTTTTTTAGCTGTCGTTCCTGCCTTTTAGGGATATTTTTTGTAGTATTTTTCCTTGTTCAATAAATACTTTATACATTAATACAGGGATTATTTCACACATTTTAAAACATTTTTTCATTCATCTATGCATTTTTTCTAACCCCTCGGGGTTCTCATGTTTACATTTTTATATTTTTCAAGGTTATTTTTCCATTCCATTTATTCACACGCTGTTTTTTTCTAATAACCACTGTTCTTTCATTATAGTTTGGTGGTTTTAGCGCTAGTCTTTCAAGCATCACTTTTGGAGTAAATCACTTTCATGGTTCTAGAACATCTTTTTCACAGTTATACACATATTGTTCATTTTTGATCTTTCATTTCTCATTTTTCAATTTTACATCAAAATTTTCCATTTTGCATTTACATGTTACACTATTTTCTATTTCAAAAATTGACTCAAACAAAAAAAAAGAAAACATTTTTTTTCATAATTTTTATTTAAGATATGATGGTTTTTTTTCTTAATTTCACCACCCCTCCCCCCTTTTCTCCCCTCTCTCTTTTTTCCCTTTTTTTCTCCTTTCTCCTCCTTTTTTCATTATTGCTTCCTTCCCCTTTTTTTCTTCTTTCTTTTTTCTCTTTTTTTTCCTTTTTTTTCTTTTCTTTTTTTTGTTCTTTCCACATGTTCCTGCCCATCCCATGTGACTCTTATGCCTGCTTAACATGAGTCGACCGATCTTGCGATTTCACGATCGATCGTACCCGTCCCCATCGTTTGTGCGTCACGGGTAAATCGCTGCCCGTGTCGCAGAAAGTCGTGAAACCCCCGTCACACGTACTTACCTGCTGAGCGACCTCACTGTGGGCGGCGAACATCCACTTCCTGAAGGGGGAGGGACGTTCGGCGTCACAGCGACGTCAAACAGCCACCGGCCAATAGAAGTGGGGGGGTGGAGATGAGCGACACGTAAACATCCCACCCACCTCCTTCCTTCCGCATAGCCGCCGGGAGCCGCGCAACGCAGGTAAGCTGTGTTCATCGTTCCCGGGGTGTCACACGGAGCAATGTGTGCTACCCCGGGTACGATGAACAACCAGTGCCATTTTAATTAAACAATTTTTTAAAACTGAGCGACGAGTACACGACTTACGATATGTGAGCGATACTGCGTCGCTCGGAGGTGTCACACAAGACAACATCGTGAACGATGCCGGATGTGTGTCACGAAAACCGTGACCCCGACGATGCATCGCACGATAGCTCGTCTCGTGTAAAGTCCGCATTAGTCATGGGAGAACTAACGTAATCTTTGTAAACGTGGCACCTTTTTCAGGTGTATATACAGTGCCAACAAGTAGTATTCAACCCCCTGCAGATTTAGCAGGTTTGATAAGATGCAAATAAGTTAGAGCCTGCAAACTTCAAACAAGAGCAGGATTTATTAACAGATGCGTAAATCTTACAAACCAACAAGTTATGTTGCTCAGTTAAATTTTAATAAATTTTCAACATAAAAGTGTGGGTCAATTATTATTCAACCCCTAGGTTTAATATTTTGTGGAATAACCCTTGTTTGCAATTACAGCTAATAATCGTCTTTTATAAGACCTGATCAGGCCGGCACAGGTCTCTGGAGTTATCTTGGCCCACTCCTCCATGCAGATCTTCTCCAAGTTATCTAGGTTCTTTGGGTGTCTCATGTGGACTTTAATCTTGAGCTCCTTCCACAAGTTTTCAATTGGGTTAAGGTCAGGAGACTGACTAGGCCACTGCAACACCTTGATTTTTTCCCTCTTGAACCAGGCCTTGGTTTTCTTGGCTGTGTGCTTTGGGTCGTTGTCTTGTTGGAAGATGAAATGACGACCCATCTTAAGATCCTTGATGGAGGAGCGGAGGTTCTTGGCCAAAATCTCCAGGTAGGCCGTGCTATCCATCTTCCCATGGATGCGGACCAGATGGCCAGGCCCCTTGGCTGAGAAAAAGCCCCACAGCATGATGCTGCCACCACCATGCTTGACTGTAGGGATGGTATTCTTGCGGTCGTAGGCAGTGCCATCCAGTCTCCAAACGTCACGTGTGTGGTTGGCACCAAAGATCTCGATCTTGGTCTCATCAGACCAGAGAACCTTGAACCGGTCTGTCTCAGAGTCCACCAAGTGATCATGAGCAAACTGTAGACGAGCCTTGACATGACACTTTAAAAGTAAAGGTACCTTATGGGCTCGTCTGGAACGGAGACCATTGCGGTGGAGTACGTTACTTATGGTATTGACTGAAACCAATGTCCCCACTGCCATGAGATCTTCCCGGAGCTCCATCCTTGTTGTCCTTGGGTTAGCCTTGACTCTTTGGACAAGCCTGGCTTCGGCACGGGAGGAAACTTTCAAAGGCTGTCCAGGCCGTGGAAGGCTAACAGTAGTTCCATAAGCCTTCCACTTCCGGATGATGCTCCCAACAGTGGAGACAGGTAGGCCCAACTCCTTGGAAAGGGTTTTGTACCCCTTGCCAGCCTTGTGACCCTCCACGATCTTGTCTCTGATGGCCTTGGAATGCTCCTTTGTCTTTCCCATGTTGACCAAGTATGAGTGCTGTTCACAAGTTTGGGGAGGGTCTTAAGGTGGTGTCACACACAGCGACAACGACAACGACGTCGCTGCTACGTCACCATTTTCTGTGACGTTGCAGCGACGTCCCATCGCTGTCGCTGTGTGTGACATCCAGCAACGAGCTTGCCCCTGCTGTGAGGTCGCTGCTCGTTGCTGAATGTCCAGCTTCATTTTTTGGTCGTCGCTCTCCCGCTGTGACGCACAGATCGCTGTGTGTGACAGCGAGAGAGCGACGAAATGAAGCGAGCATGGAGCAGGAGCCGGCATCTGGCAGCTGCGGTAAGCTGTAACCAAGGTAAACATCGGGTAACCAAGGTGGCTACCCGATGTTTACCTTAGTTACCAGCCTCCGCCGCTCTCGCTGCCAGCGCCGGCTCCTGCTCTGTGCACATGTAGCTGCAGTACACATCGTGTAATTAACCCGATGTGTACTGTAGCTAGGAGAGCAGGGAGCCAGCACTAAGCAGTGTGCGCGGCTCCCTGCTCTCTGCACTGTGACATGTAGCTGCAGTACACATCAGGTTAATTAACCCGATGAGTACTGTAGCTAGGAGAGCAGGGAGCCAGCGCTAAGCAGTGTGCGCGGCTCCCTGCTCTCTGCACTGTGACATGTAGCTGCAGTACACATCGGGTTAATTAACCCGATGTGTACTGTAGCTAGGAGAGCAAGGAGCCAGCGCTCAGTGTGCGCGGCTCCCTGCTCTCTGCACATGTTGCAGCACTGTCGTTATGATCGCTGCTTCGGCTGCTGTGTTTGACAGCTAAGCAGCGATCATAACAGCGACTTACAAGGTCGCTGCTACGTCACAGAAAATGGTGACGTAACAGCGACGTCGTTGTCGCTGTCGTTTAGTGTGACCCCAGATATGAAGAAGAAAATGGCACTTCCTTCGTATATATTTTTTCAAAAGATGTCGGGGTGCACTTCAGGTTCCAAAGCCATAAAACAAGAAGTAACAAGGCACTCCCAAAGTATGATGAAAAGTGTATTTATTGTGCTTGAAGAACGTTTTCGGCCCAAATTGGACCTTCCTCAGTAGCACTAAGCATAAAAATAAAGTACAAAAATAAATAACATAAACACAAACGGTGTATATAACACTGAGGCAAACAAAATAGTTTCATGTACGTAACAGTGTACATTGCAATATTCAAATTCATATTCTTTGATAGAAAGAGTCTCATACATATATTCATTTCATATATGTGACAATTTATACATTATTCTGTGATAAATAAATTTCATATTGACTCAGACTTTTTTGAAAGTTAAAACATGAAAATGAAGAGAAAAGGAGTAAAAATAAAGAAAGAGAAGAGGAGCCAAAGAGAAGAACAGGTGAAAAAGTTGGTTTGTACAGGGTTAATGGAAGGAGGAAGATGTGTAGTAAATGTCTATAACAGTGAATGAGCATGGTGAAAGGGAAAGACTGGTTGATAGCATATGTGTATAGCCATCAGGGGTGTAGGATGTGATAGTGTGATTACAGAGTAAAATGAGATAGTATGAATGTAAACGCTGTGTGTGGGAAAAAGTCATATAGGAATTGTAAGCATAGTGTGAATGAAAGTGAAAGACTGGATATGAGTACTCTGAGAGAGAGGGAAAGGATTTATTGGATAGTCTGTGAAGAAGTAAATAGCCGTCAGACAGAAAGAGTCTCATACATATATTCATTTCATAAATGTGACAATTTATACATTATTCTGTGATAAACAGATTTTATTTTTATGCTTAGTGCTACTGAGGAAGGTCCAATTTGGGCCGAAAACGTTCTTCAAGCACAATAAATACACTTTTCATCATACTTTGGGAGTGCCTTGTTACTTCTTGTTTTATGGCTTTGGAACCTGAAGTGCACCCCGACATCTTTTGAAAAAATATATACGAAGGAAGTGCCGTTTTCTTCTTCATATCTATGGTACCTTTGAATGAGCACTCCTAGCAAGTATGTCAAATACGTTTTCCTATAACACCGAGGAAACTTCTACAATCATATCGCAAACTACTATTTCTGGTGATTTCCTATTGCTCCCTCCAAAGGAGGCCAAAGGAAAAGAATTCGAAAAGGAATCACGTCATCTCATCAACTTTGAACTTCATTGTGCCACTCTCACAGAGTACTTAAAGGCTCAGAGGATACCCCGGGGACTCCGGGTTTCCCTACGTCCCACTATCTTTAGTGAGAATATTGAATACAAGAAAAGATTTGAACAGATCTTGAACAAATGTTCATTGGACCTTATGACACTGACGGTTGACTACCTACAAAGAGATATTAACAAAACCAAAGAACGTATAAGAAACATTGAAGCACAATTGGAGACAGCAAGCGCCACAGTGGAAGAGTTCAACAACTTCAGACAGAAGATTCATAATAACCTAGAACAACACAGGAAGGATCTTGAAATTCGCAAACGTAACAAATTTATCCGTGACGCGGATGACTACAGTCAAGGGAGGGTCTACAGATGGCAGGACAACTACTCTTCAACAAAATTCCGCTATCAATCCAGACGGTCTTTTTCAGAACATTCCAACTCCAGCACAGACAGCGAGCGCAGGGGCCCATCCACAAGCAACCAAGTTCCTTTTTTAGGCCCAAGAGGCGGTCATGCAGGACGAAGAAAAAGACAAGACGTGGCGGGCAGTGCAGAAGGTTTCGATACCTTCAGAACCACCAGATCACAGGTAAAGAATCCTTAGTGATAAACCTGTCTTCTAAAATTCTTAGTACCACACAATTGGCAGTTTTGCAAAAGGGCTTATCATTTTGTCCAACCGCTAAACTCAATACCTTTGAGTTAGACATGGACCTACAACGGTTCTTTAGAAACCTGAGAATTAAAACTCATTTTGATGGTAAGCCTTTTTCGACTGCCACTCCGGTTAAACAGTCTATCATTTCCATTACCGATTTGGGTCTAAAATCCAAGAGCACATATCGTCCTCCTCTTGGTTCCTCACCTGTTGAAACTTTTATTGATTTTGTGAAGTCTGATTTCCAACAATTACGACATGATATTAATATTGGTAAATTTTATTATCATAATAATCTTTTCCCATTAGACCGCCAAGCACTAAATGACCTATCCAATGACAAAGACCTTATTATAAAACCAGCAGATAAGGGCGGAGCGGTTGTTATAATGAATAAAGTTGACTACATTAAAGAGATAGACCGACAACTCAGTGACGATCAAGTATATAAAAAACTAACTCGTAGCCCCCTACCATCATTGACCAAAAAAATTGAGAATACTCTTACACATCACTTACATCTGGGTACCATTGACTCCAAGACGGTTGATTTTCTCACCAAATCAAACCCCATCACACCGGTTCTGTATATACTCCCTAAAGTACACAAACGACTTGACAACCCACCAGGCAGACCTATAGTGGCAGGATCAGATTCTATTCTCTCTCCCTTATCCATCTTCTTAGAGAAAATCCTTACCCCTTTAATTAAGACCACTCAATCCTTCCTTCTCGACACTGGTATGTTCCTACAAGTCATCAAGAGATTAGGACGGATAAGGAAAGAGTCATTATTAGTGACTATGGATGTAGCTAGTCTCTACACTAGTATACCACATGATACTGGCATCACTGCAATCCAGGACCTTCTTACTCAACATAAGTTCGATCAATCTGTCATTTCTTTGTGTTGATTTATTGACATTAGTTTTGAAAGAAAATTATTTTCTTTTTGGTGACAATTATTACCTTCAGACACAGGGTACCGCGATGGGCTCTAATGTGGCCCCCCCTTACGCAAATAGCTACATGACGAAATTCGAGGACAAGGTGGTTTACCCTAATCCACTATTTCAGAAATTCTGTCCGATTTGGAAAAGGTACATAGACGATGTCTTTTGCGTTTGGGAGGGTCCCATTGGAGCCCTTCATGAGTTTTTTGATCAGTTGAACACCACTTGGCCTGGTTTGCATTTCACCCTGCAATATGATCTACAAAAAATCAATTTCTTGGACACCACTGTCCTGAAGGACACCGAGGGGAATTTATCCACTGATCTTTTCACCAAAAATACTGATAAAAACACCCTTCTGCATTTTTCTAGCCATCACCCTATGTCCGTAAAAAAATCTATCCCCATTTCCCAGTTCCAGAGGGTTAAAAGGATAGTATCTGACAAGGACACGTTAGATTTAAGACTACAAGAGATGCAGAATAAATTCTCTAATAGGGGTTACCCATTATCACTACTAGAAAGCAGCCGACACCATGCCATTGACACTAGCGAGAATAAAGAGAAAAGAATACCCTTTCCGCACACTTTTCACCCCTTTTCCTTCAAGATCCATAAAACTATACGTAAAAACTGGCATATTTTGACACAAGGATACCCCAACATTCCCGAATTTAGGACACCTTTTTTACCCTGTTACAAAAGACCACCAAACATTAAAGATAAACTTATTAGAGCAGATGTGGGTCCTATCCAAAAAACTCCCAAGCAAAGATTCCTAGGTACACCTAAAGTTGGCACCTTTCCTTGCCTCAGCTGTCCTCAGTGTAACAACGTCCAAAAGGGTGACAGTTTTTACAACCCGCACAATGGAAGGCAATATCCTGTACACAATTTTTATACGTGTAAATCGACCAACGTAATCTACATCATTAAATGTCCATGTGGCCTTTTATACGTGGGCGAAACCACCCAACACATTGGAGATCGAATATCCAAGCATAAATCTACCATCAGATGCGAAAATCTTCTCTTACCCATTCCTCATCATTTCAAAACTGCCAGACATACCATCTCACAACTCAAATTCCAAGTCATTGACCATATAGATAGTCCCAGGAGAGGGGGTGATATGATTAAAATTCTCAAAAAAAGAGAAGCCTATTGGATCCATGAACTCAGCACCCTAGCCCCTAAAGGTTTAAATAGGGAATATGACCTTCAATCTTTTTTATGAATCTTTGTTATGAATCTTTACATAATTAATGTTTATTGTCCGACCATATTGTATATGATTATTCTCTAACTCTTTTTTTCTTTCTTTTAGAAAAAATACTGATCCCATCCTGTGGCTCCTGTTGTTCTCCTATTTGCTCTTCTACGACCACCATCACAGGTTCTCACCCATATCAGCTAGTATGGAGATCCGGCACGCAGTGTTTCTATAACTGCTCACTATAAATCACCAACACAGGCGCAATCTAATCTTCCCCAGATAACACTGTGCGCACATCCAGCACAGTCGATCCATTCACAATTTACTAGCCCTGTAAGTTCCACGCATGCCCTATGTTTACTTATTCCTACTCCACGTGCATTTCCTGATGCATGCGTTGTCCTCCTCCCGGCACAAGCCTCTGCACCTTCAATGACTTTACGCATGCGTCATGTGATTAACTCACTGAGCAGTGTGCTCCTACTGCGCACGCGCGATCCCACACCAGCACCGCCTGGACTGATTACCGCCTCTATTTAGCCCGGCCTCTCCGGCCACTGTCATGGCAGCCCCCATGCAGCGGTGGATTCCGCGCCTGCAGTCCATGCCACATTACTCCTCACATTTGGTAAGCACCTCGGCGTTTTCACTTTTGTTTCCTGTCATGATTCACTAATCCTCTCAGCCTTCTCTACACTCCTCTGACGGCTTTTTACCTCGTCACAAGACTATCCAATAAATCCCTTCCCTCTCTTTCTTAATACTCATATCCAGTCTTCCACTTTCATTCACACAATGCTTACAATTCTTATATAACATTCTCCCACACACAGCGCTTACGTTCATACCAATTCACTTTACTCTGTAATCATACTATCACATCCTACACCCCTGATGGTAATACACGCATACTACCCACAGGTCTTTCCCTGTTACCATTCTCATCCACCCATATAGACATCTACTATATATCTTCCTCCCTCTCTCCATTAACCCTGTACAAACCAACATTCCCCCGCTTTTCTCTTTGGTTCTTCTTCTTTTTCTTTTCTTTTACTCCTTGTTTTTTCATTTTCATGTTTTAATTTTCTAAAAAGTCTGAGTCAATATGAAATCTGTTTATCACAGAATAATGTATAAATTGTCACATTTATGAAATGAATATATGTATGAGACTCTTTCTGTCTGACGGCTATTTACTTCTTCACAGACTATCCAATAAATCCTTTCCCTCTCTCTCAGAGTACTCATATCCAGTCTTTCACTTTCATTCACACTATGCTTACAATTCCTATATGACTTTTTCCCACACACAGCGTTTACATTCATACTATCTCATTTTACTCTGTAATCACACTATCACATCCTACACCCCTGATGGCTATACACATATGCTATCAACCAGTCTTTCCCTTTCACCATGCTCATTCACTGTTATAGACATTTACTACACATCTTCCTCCTTCCATTAACCCTGTACAAACCAACTTTTTTCACCTGTTCTTCTCTTTGGCTCCTCTTCTCTTTCTTTATTTTTACTCCTTTTCTCTTCATTTTCATGTTTTAACTTTCAAAAAAGTCTGAGTCAATATGAAATTTATTTATCACAGAATAATGTATAAATTGTCACATATATGAAATGAATATATGTATGAGACTCTTTCTATCAAAGAATATGAATTTGAATATTGCAATGTACACTGTTACGTACATGAAACTATTTTGTTTGCCTCAGTGTTATATACACCGTTTGTGTTTATGTTATTTATTTTTGTACTTTATTTTTATGCTTAGTGCTACTGAGGAAGGTCCAATTTGGGCCGAAAACGTTCTTCAAGCACAATAAATACACTTTTCATCATACTTTGGGAGTGCCTTGTTACTTCTTGTTTAGTGTGACCCCAGCTTAAATTAGTCAGAAAAGGCTGGAAAAAGAGATAATTAATCCAAACATGTGAAGCTCATTGTTCTTTGTGCCTGAAATACTTCTTAATACTTTAGGGGAACCAAACAGAATTCTGGTGGTTTGAGGGGTTGAATAATAAATGACCCTCTGAATAATCTTTTCACAATTTAAAAAAAATAAATAAAAAAGAAATAACATTCTTTTTTGCTGCAGTGCATTTCACACTTCCAGGCTGATCTACAGTCCAAATGTCACAATGCCAAGTTAATTCCGAATGTGTAAACCTGCTAAATCTGCAGGGGGTTGAATACTACTTGTAGGCACTGTATGTACCCCTTGCATGTAACATGTACTAGGCTGTTCCTTTTATGTTTGTCCTGATGAAGAAGATGGAGATGTCTTTGAAACGCATTGACCTGTGAAAATAAAGAAAAAGGAATTCATCATATGTCCTGGATTTGTTGTTTTTAGTGCAGCATTTAACCCGTTTCCTCTAAACCATTTTTTATAATTTACCGCTTGTATCAGGGCTGCTGCTTACCACCATTCTATTTACATTGAGCCTTTAAGGAGTTGTGCCCGTCACAACTGCAGCAGGTGACAAGCTGTCCCATTCCCTGCGTTAACCCTAAATCGGGTAAAACCCTATGTGCGCGATGGGTGTGGCTTGCTGATGGCAGAGTGAGACACACATCTCCTTAGCTCTGTTCCCAGGCCGCCCTTTCAGCCTCTTACAGGTAGTGCAGCTGATCCCAAACCTCACATGGGCAGACTCAGACGTTCCCTCAAGCAAGCAGCAGATCCGGAGACCGGGACAAGCAGGATGGATCGCTTCCTGGCCTCCAGCACCCCCACTCAAACACGAGCTGCTCAGGCCAAGATGGCGACGGCAGGGAAACAACAACACTCCTCACTGAAGCATGTCTCAAAGGTAGGGGATTCCCCAGTCACCGCTTCTCAGGATTCCAGTGAGAATGAATTAGACTCTGAGGAGGTGAATCTCCGTGACATTAGTAAATACATTAAATCTCTCCCCACCAAACATGATTTGGAAAAGCTTGTGTTCAGGCTGGAGAACACCTACAAGCAAGAGATAAATGCCCTTCAGAGGGAGTTTACAGAGAGAGTGGAGGGGGTGGTGAGATCACAGGATGCAGCTCTATCAGAGTTAAAGCAGTACCGTGAAATAATTAACCATCACTCTGCCAGGCCGGAGGAGCTGGAGGCAGGCCTGGAAGACCAAGAAAACCGCAATAGGCGAAATAATATCCGCATACGTGGACTCCAGGAATCAGTGCCATCATCCAATTTAGATGCCGCAGCACAGCAGATATTCATGCAGATCTTGGGGGACAATCAGGTAAACACTGTTAAATTAGATCGCATTCATAGAGCTTTGGGGCCCAAACCACCCAACAATACACGGCCCAGAGATGTGATATGTCGGGTGCACTTGTATTAAACCAAGGAACGCATTATGGCAACAGCCAGATCCAAAGGCCCAATTGCTTTCCTGGATTCTCAGGTTACACTGCTCCCTGACCTAGCCAGGCGCACCCTCATGCTGAGGAGGGCCTTGCGCCCCCTGCTGGATCAACTCCGGGACAAAAATATAATATACAGATGGGGCTACTCCTTTCAACTGGTGGCTTCAAAGGAGGGCAAGTCGGCGATATTTCGGTCCCTTAGGGACCTTCCTAAGTTCCTTGGAACATTTGAGTTACCAATGACAGATCTACCTGACTGGCCGAAAAGCCTACACCTACCGGTGATTCCACCCAATTGGCAAGAAGCCTCAGGATGAAGGAACAGACAGAAAAACCCCAAACAGACCCAAATGGAGCAGCAGAGGTCCCCTTCTTGATCTCCTTTGACATTTAAAAGTTTCAGGATCACCATCCACAATTAGTTAGAAGACAGACCCACTGGGTCTCATTACATCCCTTTTGCTGGTCCTAAAACAGGGATGCCATGATTTCTCCTCCTTCTACCCATTAACAATGTGACATGGACATTCGTAAGCTGTTTGTAACTTTTTTGGGAAGTCAGAATAACATTAGTCTGTGACTGTGCTCTCTCTTCCTGCACAAAAAAAAACCAACCCCAAACCTCTTCCTTCTCCCTTCCTCTCCCTCCCCCCCTTCTCCCCTCCTTACCCCCTTTTCCCCTCCTCCCCCTCCTTTCTCCCCCTCCCTCTCCCACCCTCTTCCCCCCTCCCTCTTCCACCTCTCCCCCCTCTTCCCCTTCCTCCTCTCTTCTCTCCCCTCTGCCCCCCTCTTCCTCCCATTTCTTCCCCCTCACTCACCAGTTCACCTTCTCCAGTCCCCCACTTCACCCTCCCCTCATACTCTCCTTCACAGTCCGCTGCACGATCTCTGCTAATGTTTAAGGTTTAAAATTAAGTTACTGTTAAAGCATATGTTGATGGCTTCATTGCCATAATGGTTCAAGTTGCACTACCCCAATACCCCAATGTTGTTATACTAGGTTTGAATGGCTGGGAGGGTCGGTGAGGGAGTGAGCACTGTTTTCGGCTTCTTCTCCCCCTTCACAGTGCGCAGAACAGACATTACTGCTCTCCTTAGGCACATTCAGGTCGAGACAAGCGCTTTTGCGCAAGGTCTACTATTAATGTTTTTTATCTTATGTCTTCTACCTTTGTCTATGCTTTCTCACTTTTTCCCTCTCTTTCTCGTCTGGGCAGTCGTGGCAGTGCCAAATATCAGTTTGTTTCCCCTACTCAGACACAATGAATAGTCTCAAGTTTTGCTCTCTGAACGTAAAGGGGCTTAACATCCCTCACAAAAGAAGTCAAATAAGATATAATAACCATAAACAGCGTGTCTCCATATTACAATTCCAAGAGACACACTTTAGGCAAGATTCAGTGCCTCGGTGCTCATCTAAATTCTATCCAGTCTGGTATCACAGCACTGGACGGGACGTCCATAGCCTTCCACAAGTCTTTCACTCCTGAGGTTTTAGGCTCGCTCATCGACCCATTGGGCAGATACGTCTTTCTAAGGGTACTGTCACACTTTAGCGACGCAGCAGCGATCCCACCATGTCAGGTTTCCAGGTTTTCCAGTTCTCTTTTGACTGCCCTTGCCCTCGGTTAACATGGAGGTTACCGTTCTGTTGCCCTACTTCCTGTCCAGCAGCTTAAAAGGCCGCCTCCCAGCCCAGTCCAGTGCCTGAGTATACTGCCTGCTGTGTGCTCCTGCTGTGTTTGCTGCTTATTCCGGATTGCCTCGGGATTCCCCTAAAGGACTACCTACCGATTGTCTCAGGACTGTACCCGGCTCTTAAGGCTGTGCCCGGATTCCGTTTACCATCTTCGGTCAGCACTCCGCCTGGTTCTCTTTTGGTTCGTAACCATCCTGGATAAACATTTCCGTACGGACACTCATTGACTTTACCGCTTGCTCCTTATCCCGGCCGCTGCGCATTTAGGCCTTCCGGGGTAGATTGCCGGACAGTCCCTGTATAGGGGTTCGCTCCGGTGGTCTCCCTGGGGGAGTCCGGTGCGTGGTCCCGGGAATCCCCTGCGCGTCTATTCCGGAAAGTATTGTATGTGTTATTGTATTGTTGTGTTTGTTCTGTTTCTACCGTGGTGACATACTATAAAACATCTTGTACCCGGAACTCGTCTCTGATTGTCATTGCCCTACGCTATCGAAATCCTCAGAATATAGAATAAGTATTACATTATACTCAGGCCATTAGAGGATTTCGCTGGGGCAATGACTGAGACACGAGTAGATCAGCTGTTCTCCATGATTAACTCCCTGCAGCAGGAGATGGAGGTGGTGCAGACTAAGCTTAGAGATGTGGAAACGCAGCTGGGCCATGATCACCAGGTACTGGGTCCGGCTATACAGGATTTGCAAGTCAGAGTGGAGGCTCAGGAAGCCGTCCCCACTACGTCCGTACCAGCTGCCGGTATGCCTAGGTTACCCCCATTCCGTTTTAATGGTGATCGTAGTCAGTTCCGTGGATTTATTAACCAATGTATACTGTTTTTCGATGTACATGCTGAATATTACCGTTCTGACCGGTCAAAGGTGTTATGTATCATCATGTTATTAACCTCACGAGAACTGGCTTGGGCTAATCCGATGATAGAAAACCGGGACATCCGTTTAAATCACCTAGATGAATTTCTGAACGCAATGGCGCAGATGTTTGATGATCCGAATCGCCGTGCTACCGCTGAATCTGCTCTCCTTACCTTACGTCAGGGAAAGCGCTCTGTCATTGAATACGCCACTGAGTTCAGGAGGTTAGTGGTAGACACCGACTGGGGAAACAATGCATTATTGTCCGTTTTCAGAAAGGGTTTGTCCGGTACCATCAAGGACGAGTTAGCCCGTTCCGAATCCCCAGGGGATTTTGACCTGTTTCTCCAGCACTGTGTGCGCATAGATACCCGTTTAACGGAACGTAGACAGGAAAAATGGGCAGCTATAAACCGTATAAATAATAATACATTTCCTTCCAGAGAACCGGCTTTCAGGACGCCACGGGAGGCTGAGGACGTTCCTATGCAAGTGGACTCTCTACAAAAGCGAGAGACCAACGTACGTCGTGAACACCGGCTCCGTGAGCGTTTGTGTTTCTACTGCGGTCAATCGGACCATTTTTTAATCGACTGCCCGAAACGTCCGAATCGCCCAAATAAGGTATTGGCAGCCATGGCAGAGTGTGATAACACGGACGCAGAGTCTGATATCTCTGAGGCAAGTGGACACTTGGATGCGGTATTTCCCTTGACGGTAATGTCTACCTCACCGAAGGACTCAGAAGGGAAATATACCCATTGTTCACTCCCCATTCAGATCCGGTGGGAGGGACAGCTAATTCCTACCTCTGCAATGATAGATTCTGGGGCAGGGGGAAATTTCATGGACTTTTCTTTTGCTAGTAAACACGGTATCCGGACTCAGCAAAGATCCTTACCGGTTACCATGGAGACGGTAGACGGATCTCCGTTAACATCTGGACCAGTGGATCGGGAAACAGTACCGCTAGAATGCGTGATGAAACCAGGTCAGCAGGAGACTCTTGTTTTCATGATGATCTCTTCTCCACATTTTCCGATTATTCTAGGTATTCCGTGGCTACGGTCTACAAATCCGGTCATCAATTGGGAAACTAAGGAGATATCCTTCCCACCGCAGAGTGATCCGGCCATTTGTCCAACTGTTCCGGTTCCGGTAACACCACATGCAGAAGGCACGGTACAGGTACCCGTTTTACCCTCGGTTTATCGTGACTTCGCTGACATATGCGACAAAAGAAAGGCCGATCGGCTTCCTCCGCATAGACCGTATGATTGCCCCATAGACTTACTCCCAGGGGCAGAAATCCCGTTTGGTCATGTTTACCCGTTGGCGGCACCTGAGCTAGAAGCCCTAAAGGAGTATATTGATGAAAGCCTGGCCAAGGGATTTATTCGCCCGTCTACCTCGCCCGCAGGGGCACCCATCTTTTTTGTGAAAAAGAAGGAGGGGACTCTGAGACCCTGTATTGACTACCGGGAACTGAATAAAATAACCATCCGGAACCGGTATCCGTTACCGTTGATTCCGGAGCTATTGGAGAGAGTCCAACAGGCAAAGATATTCACCAAATTGGACCTCCGTGGGGCATATAATCTGCTTCGTATACGTCCCGGAGACGAGTGGAAGACCGCGTTCCGATGTCGGTACGGACATTTTGAGTATTTAGTGATGCCTTTTGGACTTTGTAACGCTCCTGCGGCATTTCAACATCTAGTTAATGATATTTTCAGGGATATCATGGACCAATTCATGGTGATCTATCTGGATGATATTCTAATCTTTTCTGATTCTCTCCAGGAACACCAGGAGCACGTCAAGACCGTACTTACCCGGCTGAGGGACAACCACCTGTACATTAAACTGGAGAAATGTGAGTTCCACTGCTCACAAATACAATTCTTAGGTTATGTCATCTCTCCTCAGGGACTGAACATGGAATCTAGCAAGATACAAGCCATTCTCGACTGGCCGGAACCGGGAAACATCAAAGAGGTACAACGCTTTGTCGGTTTTGCCAACTTTTACCGACGCTTTATCCGTAACTTTTCAGAGATTGTTCGTCCCATCACCCTGTTGACTAAGAAAGGACAGAAGTTTGTATGGTCCGCCCAGGCTCAGGAAGCGTTCCATCGTCTCAAGGGATGTTTTACCTCAGCACCCATACTAGTGCATCCGAATCCCGCACTTCCCTTCATCGTGGAGGTCGACGCTTCCGACTACGCATTAGGGGCCATTCTTTCTCAAAGGACCGGGGACAAGAGTCTCCTGCATCCGTGTGCCTTCTTCTCCCGCAGGTTGTCCCCTGCGGAAAGGAACTACGACATTGCGGATAAGGAATTATTGGCGATTATTGCCGCCTTCAAGGAATGGAGACACCACTTACAGGGAGCCGCGCAGCAAGTGATAGTACTCACAGATCACCGTAATCTGGAATTTCTCAAGTCTGCCAGGTGCCTGTCTCCACGACAAGCCCGTTGGAGCCTATTTCTTAACCAATTCAATTTTGTTGTTACATACCGTCCAGGTTCACGTAATGGGAAAGCCGATGCCTTGTCCCGAATCCCTGCCGTGGACTCCGTGCCTGGAACCCCGTCGCAGACCGTGTTAACAGATGCCAATTTCGTTGGAGTAATCCAGGACCAGGACTTGTGGAAGGACATCAAGCTGGCCTATGATGGTGATGTATTGCTTGCTGCCCCCCCGAATGATGTAACACTTGTTCTTCGGAATGGTGTGTGGTTAAGAGAACGACGCATTTATGTCCTGGAGGCCGTAAGACTTCGGGTTCTCAAGTTGGTTCATGACTCCGTGTTGGCCGGTCATAGGGGGGTACAGAAGACGCAGGAATTTCTGAGCCGGTTTTTCTGGTGGCCTACCTGTTTAAAGGACGTGAAGGACTATGTCCACTCATGTGTGGTTTGTGCCCGGTGCAAGGTCCCTCGTGTGGCTCCTACGGGACTCCTCCAACCGTTACCCGTGCCATCTCGCCCTTGGGGGTCTATCTCCATGGATTTTATTGTGGAGTTGCCGGTCTCAGGCGGGCATAATACCATTTTAGTGGTGGTGGATCGATTGACTAAAGCTGCTCACTTCATTCCGTGTACCGGTCTTCCCTCAGCCGCAGAGACAGTGGATTTGGTTGTCCAGAACGTATTCCGATTGCATGGGGTACCGGATGAGATCATCTCCGATCGGGGCGTGCAGTTCACGTCGAGATTCTGGAAGGGGTTTTGTACGGCACTCCAGATTGATGTCTGTTTGTCTTCTGCATACCATCCTCAGACAAATGGACAAACCGAACGGACGAATCAAACCCTGGAACAATATCTTCGCTGTTATGTCAGCCATCTCCAAGACGATTGGTTGAAGATGCTTCCGTTGGCGGAGTTCTCCTACAACAACACTCAGAGCAGCTCCACTAAGGTAACGCCCTTTTTCGCTAACCTGGGTTACCATCCGACTATTTTGCCTAGGTCACCGGTTGCGGTTTCGGTACCAGCGGTGGAGGACAGAGTGACAGAACTACGACAAAATCTGGAGGTTTTAAGGAACACCGTAGCTACGGCCCAGGAGCGTTACAAGAGGTCGGCGGACACTCACCGGAAACCGGCACCCATGTACAAGGTAGGGGACTCTGTATGGTTATCCACCAAAAACCTGAGATTGGGTGTTCCTTCACAGAAACTGGGACAAAAATTCATCGGTCCGTTCAAAATCACCGGGATCGTGAGCCCTGTGGCCTGTCGGCTACGGTTACCGCACCATCTAAAGGTACACCCGGTCTTTCATGTGTCTCTCCTCAAACCCGTTTCCCCTAATACTTTTCATGGTCGTATTGTGCCTCCTCCTCCGCCTGTGATGGTCGACGGCGAGGAGCAGTTCGTGGTTGAGGACATTATTGACTCCCGGCTCCATCGTCGTCGGCTTCAGTATCTGGTACGTTGGCAGGGGTACGCCCCCGAGGACGATTCCTGGGAACCGGTGGGTAACATTCGGGCACCCCGGAAGATTGCTCAGTTTCATCGCCGGTACCCGGACAAACCTGGCCCTGATCCGTCCTGAGGCCGTCTCTGGGGGGGGGAGTAATGTCAGGTTTCCAGGTTTTCCAGTTCTCTTTTGACTGCCCTTGCCCTCGGTTAACATGGAGGTTACCGTTCTGTTGCCCTACTTCCTGTCCAGCAGCTTAAAAGGCCGCCTCCCAGCCCAGTCCAGTGCCTGAGTATACTGCCTGCTGTGTGCTCCTGCTGTGTTTGCTGCTTATTCCGGATTGCCTCGGGATTCCCCTAAAGGACTACCTACCGATTGTCTCAGGACTGTACCCGGCTCTTAAGGCTGTGCCCGGATTCCGTTTACCATCTTCGGTCAGCACTCCGCCTGGTTCTCTTTTGGTTCGTAACCATCCTGGATAAACATTTCCGTACGGACACTCATTGACTTTACCGCTTGCTCCTTATCCCGGCCGCTGCGCATTTAGGCCTTCCGGGGTAGATTGCCGGACAGTCCCTGTATAGGGGTTCGCTCCGGTGGTCTCCCTGGGGGAGTCCGGTGCGTGGTCCCGGGAATCCCCTGCGCGTCTATTCCGGAAAGTATTGTATGTGTTATTGTATTGTTGTGTTTGTTCTGTTTCTACCGTGGTGACATACTATAAAACATCTTGTACCCGGAACTCGTCTCTGATTGTCATTGCCCTACGCTATCGAAATCCTCAGAATATAGAATAAGTATTACACACCAGCGATCTGACCTGGTCAGGATCGCTGCTGCATCGCTACATGGTCGCTGATGAGCTATCAAACAGGCAGATCTCACCAGCGACCAGTGACCAGCCCCCAGCCAGCAGCGACGTGCAAGCGACGCTGCGCTTGCACGGAGCCGGCGTCTGGAAGCTGCGGACACTGGTAACTAAGGTAAACATCAGGTATGGTTACCCGATGTTTACCTTAGTTACCAGCGCACACCGCTTAGCTTAGCGTGTGCAGGGAGCAGGAGCCGGCACTGGCAGCGTGAGAGCTGCGGAGGCTGGTAACGAAGGTAAATATCGGGTAACCACCTTGGTTACCCGATGTTTACCTTGGTTACAGCTTACCACAGGCTGTCAGACGCCGGCTCCTGCTCCCTGCACATTCAGGATTGTTGCTCTCTCGCTATCACACACAGCGATGTGTACTTATCAGCGGGAGAGCAACAATAAAAAAAACGAACCAGGGCTGTGTGTAACGAGAAGCGATCTCACAGCAGGGGCCAGATCGCTGCTCAGTGTCACACACAGCGAGATCGCTAATGAGGTCACTGCTGCGTCACAAAAACCGTGACTCAGCAGCGATCTCAGCAGCGATCTCGCTGTGTGTGAAGCACCCCTAAGAGTTTCTTGGGCCTCCCACAATTTTGTGATAGCTAATGTGTACTTTCCCAACAAAGACCAGTAGGGGTTCGGAGCCAGATGTCGGACATTACTGGAGGACTTTGCAGGTCCCCTTCCTGTGATACTCGGTGGCGACTTCAATTTGCCAATGGATCCGTCCATGGATGTCTCCTCGGGTAAGTCCTCATATCCTAACTCCTCTATACATAAAGTTAAAAGACAGCTGCAGGGCCTGAAGCTCGTGGATGCCTGTAGGGTTCTTCACCCAGACACGAGAGACTACTCCATGCCACACCGACTTTACAGCAGGATTGACTATTTCTTCATATCCCAGATGCTCCTAGATTTCCACTTAAACACAAAGATAGGCTCCATCCTTGGGTCTGAGCACGCCCCTATATATCTTTCCATACAACTTGGCAAAGCAGAAAGGTCAGGATTCACATGGCGCCTCAATGAGAACTTATTGCAGGATACGTTATGCTTGGCAGACGTGACCCAGACAATCTCAAACTTCACACTGGATCACATGGCTGACCAATCTGCCCCATCCATGAAGTGGGAGGTATTAAAATGTGTCTTGAGAGGAGTCCTCATAAAACATGGCAGTCATCTTAAAAAGGAAAGAATGGAGGAGATCAAAATGCTTTCTTCCCAGATCTCTGACCTAGAGTCCGCCCAGAAACGCACAAATGTGCAAGACATATTTGGTCAATTATCTACAGCCAGGCAGAAACTGCTGTCCATCTTAGACCAGAGAACACGATGCTGGAGGGAAAGACTTAAGGGCAAGTTCTTCCAGTATGGGAATAGGAGCGGCAGGTTTCTGTCCAGAGCACTACACCCACGTAACTTGGCTACTTACGTACCATTCATAAATGATAAACAGGGGAAAAAAATCCAGAACATAAAGGGGATATTACAATGCTTTAGGGAATATTATCAAAATTTATACAATATTAAGGGTCATTTTTCTGACCTCCCTAAACAACAATTAGTAGAGAAAATAAAAATGTATATTCGCTCTACCAAGTTACCAGAGCTGGACCCAATAATAACCAAAGGCCTAGAGGAGGATTTCTCATTAGAGGAGGTAACAGATGTCATTAAAGATTTAAAGATTGGGAAAAGCCCAGAGCCTGATGGGTTTACAGCGGGTTTCTATAAGCGTTTTATTGACCAATTGAGGCCCCAATTTTTGTCCACTTGTAATTACGTATCCAATGGCGGATCCTTCCCGAAACAGGCGCTAGCAGCCCACATAATTGTCCTCCCCAAGCCAGGTAAAGACCCCTCCCAGTGCGGGAGCTATAGACCAATATCATTGAGCAATATAGATATTAAAATGTATGCCAAGCTCATTTCAAATAGACTGCAGCCGCTTCTTCCCTGTCTGATTAGCACTGATCAAGTAGGATTTGTTAGAGGACGAGAATCAAGAGATAACACAATACGTGCAATATCCCTGATTGATAGAGTGTGGAGGACTGGAATACCCACGTGCATCCTGTCGGTGGACGCAGAAAAGGCCTTTGACAGGGTGCACTGGGAGTTCATGTTCCAGGTCCTTGAGGCGGCAGGTCTGCAGCAAACAATGCTACATAGGATCTCGGCTTTATATACGAACCCCTCTGCTCAGATTAAGGTTAACAGGGGTATTTCCCATTCCTTTGACATCAAGAACGGAATGCGGCAGGGGTGCCCCCTGCTCTATGTTCTCACAATGGAACACTTGGCTGTGGCAATAAGGTCCAACCAATCAATTAAAGGGGTCCCGGCTCTGCGCAGGGAGGATAAACTAGCTCTCTTCGCCGACGACTTGATGCTGTTCATAACAAATCCAGTGACGAGCCTACCAAACTTATGTTGGAACTTCACAGATTTGGCTCTCTGAGCAATTTTAAAATGAACATGCACAAGTCGGAGGCGCTTACTATTTCCCTTATGCACCAGGTGATCGATCAGCTTCGAGCGTCGTTCCCCTTTAGGTGGCAAGTGAAATCATTGTCATATCTTGGCATTGCCTTGACTGCTGATGTCTCGTCCTTGTACGGAGCTAATATCCTTAAAGTTTTGGGGAAGATAGAGGCGGATCTCCTGAAATGGAATAAGCTGCCAATATCCTGGTTAGGCAGGATAAATGCCATAAAGATGGATATTCTGCCTCGCCTGTTATATTTTTTCCAGGCAATTCCCATACCCTTGCCAGCTTCCCTTTTTTCACGATTAAAAACGGCCATAACCAGATTCGTCTGGGCACACAGACGCCCTCGGCTGGCCTATAGAGTCCTGAACAAGACTAGACTTGCGGGTGGGGGAGGCCTTCCAAAAATATCACCTTGCTTCATTGGGAACATGCCTTCTGGATCTCTACCATAACAAAACGTCTAAGCACTGGGTGGAGGTGGAGATATCTCAGACAGACTGCGCCCCTCTCGTAGCTTTGTGGTCACCAGCCCCTTCACACCCGTGCACTCAGGCCAGGCCGTTCCTCGTAAAGAGCTTGTCCTCATTTCTCAGGAGTTCGAACGCACTCCTGGGCATTTCCACTATACCTGGACCATGGACACCTTTACATAATAATTCTCTACTTCGACAGATTTAACAGGCAACATATTTCTTCACTTGTCCAGAGGCATGGTGTCCATAATGAGGGATCTAGTGTCCAATGTGGGTATGAGGCCCCTTCATTCTTTCTTTCCCGACAACCGCACTCCCGAAGGAGCTTGGTTTGGTTATGAGCAATTGAAGAGCTTTATTAACTCCCTTTCACCACAAACTAACTTTTATAGGCCCTTGACACCCTTTGAGTCTCTGTGTCTGGGGGGAGAGCCTCTGGAACACACCATTGCCCTGCTATACAAAATGTTCCAGATTGAGGTGTCTGGACAGGAGGATGATGCCCCTTTCTTCTTGAAATGGGAGGTGGATTTGGGGAGACCCCTCACACGTGAGGAACGCTCAAAAATATTACTCTTTACCCACAAGTCGTCGCTGGATGTAGCGTCACAGGAACGGGGCTACAAAATAGTTTCTAGGTGGTATCACTGCCCCTCCAGAATTCATTCCTTGTTCCCATCTGTCTCTGAAGAATGCTGGAGATGCTCAAACGATAGAGGCTCATACATCCACATCTCGATTGCCAACTTCAAGAGAAGCCTGTTAAGGCATTTTTTACGGGGGCAAGGAGATTAATCCCAAGGTACTGGAGGCAGACCAAAGTGCCCTCGCGGGCTGAACTGGTGGCCGAGATTAACCAGATCTATAGGATGGAGGAGCTGGTCGGCCAGGCGTCTGTCTCGGGGGAGCGAGTGTTCAGGCTGTGGGCGCCGTGGATTATGTATAGAGAGACACCAGACCTGATACTATGGCTTCAAGCTTCGGTTGGGGGCGTGAGACCTCTGTGATTGTCCGTTCCACAAAACAAAAGTGCCGGGGGCTGCACATGAGCCAGACGAGACATCTTCTTCGTCCTTCTTCTTTTCTTTTCCCTCTCCCCCTACATTTCCTCTTTTCTCATCTTTCTTTCCTCTTTGTACATTTTATGTTATGTTTACATTGTTAGAAAGGATTGTCATCTCAGGGACTTTGTGCATCTACGTTGCCTCCCGTTTCTAAATGAGGCTGCATACATTTTTGTATGGGGGTCGGATTGTTGGTCACCCAGTGGGCATCATCTCCAAAGCAAAGCTATTACATGGGTGATGATGGTCCGACCTGAAGTGTGTAATCAAAGGAATTATTATGCAAGTAGAAAAGTGTTGTATTACTTATTACCTCCAAGATTTGAGTTATTCTACTGTATATCATATGTTGCCTATCCTATAACTTGTAAACATGTTCTTTATTCGAATAAAATCTGATTTACACAAAAAACCCTATGTGCGCTTCTTTTCCACAGTTTCTCAGCCTCCTAGTAGTCTTGGCAGGTATGCATTTCATGATTCACATGTTCATTTTCCAGTTAACAAATTGCATTTTTCATTATAATTGTCAGCATGCTTGTAGCATTATACCATTATCATATTATTGGATGTGCAGCCTTAATCTTTATTGATTATGTAGTTTTTGGCTTGCACTCTGTATACATATATACATATTGGTGCTCACTACAGTCTGTAGTTTCACAGTTAGAATGGAGATCCTTATAGACAGTATAGTATGCCCAGAAATCATGAACCTCAGTGCAGGAACTCTAATCTAGTAATTTCCGTAGTAAGACATGAAAAATGGAGTTGCTGTAATAAGTCTGTTCTTATAGACAGTATAGTGTGCCCAGAAATCATGAACTTCCAGGCAGCAACTTGATCTAGTCATCTCTGTAGTGAAACAGCTGGAATGGAGTTGCTGCAGGGAGGATGTCCTTATAGAGAGTAGAGTGCCAAGAAATCATGGACCTCTGTGCAGCTACTCCAATCTAGTCATCTCTGTAGCGAGACAGCCATAATGGATTTGTACAGAAGGCTTCCTTGTAGACATGGACCTAAGTTCAGCAAGTCTGCAACGCTACAATTCTATTATCTAGTCATCTCTGTAGTGAAACAGCTGGAATGGAGTTGCTGCAGGGAGGATGTCCTTATAGGGAGTAGAGTGCCCAGAAATCATGGACCTCTGTGCAGCTACTCCAATCTAGTAATCTCTGTAGTGAGACAGCCATAATGGATTTGTACAGAGGGCTTCCTTGTAGACATGGACCTAAGTTCAGCAAGTCTGTAATGCTACAATTCTATTATCTAGTCATCACTTTAGTGAGATAGCTGGAATGGAGTTGCGGTACATTTTATTATTTCTTGACAGTTACACAAGATTAGAGCCTCAATTCATGAAGAACATAATTTTGCATGCCAGTCTTAACCCCTTCACGACCACGGGGTGTACCATTATGTCCTATTTTTAGATGACTTAACGACCAGTGACGTAGCGGTATATCCTAAAATTCGTTTGATTGCCGTGGCCATAGCAACAGCTTTCAAATGATGCTCCCTGCTGTTTCTTACAGCAGGGGAACCTTGCTTGACCCCAGGGGGGGGCATCGTCGACCCACATCCACAATTGCTGTGATTGGCTGTTCAAATCTGAACCACCAATCACAGCGATCGCACTGTTTTATGCAGAAAAATGCCTAAAATAGTACAATATGGTGAGATGCAGCTATGATCAGCAGCTCCGATCATTGACTGGAGGCCGGATCCCTCCTCTTCAGCACTGATTGGAGTGATCGTGCAATTATGCAATCTCTCCAATCAGCATGCGGGGGGAAGGTCTGACCTGGTGGTGACAGCCCCAACCCCCAGGCTTGTTTTTGTCTGGAGAGCCCTGCCCCAGCATGTCTGTGCAGTGCCCAAGCTGTTACTTGTAGTGCTACATCGTCGCCACTGTCTGATCGCCACTGCTCCTCGATACTGCTGCTGCCTCCGTAAGTACTGCCCCCCGACCTCTCCATCTGCCTCCTCCGATATCTCTATCTGCCCCCTGCGTTCTCTCCATCTGCCCCCTGTGTTCTTTTTCTGTCCCCTGTGTTCTCTCCTCCTGCCCTCTGTGGTCGGTGCGATCCCTCCGCTTCTCCTATCCCCCTCCAACGTCCTCTACCTGCTGCCACTGCTGTCTGGATCCTCCTGCCGCCATGTTTTTCGAGGTGTTCATCGGTCTGATCGAATCTGCCTCCATTGCTTGGTCCTTCCTGGGTCCTCGCGTGAGCCGTCCATCTTGCTGCTTGCTCCTGGGCCCTGTGGTGAGCCATCCATTTTGCTGCATTTTTCTGTTCCTCCTGCAGTTCTTCTGGTCACTGATCCTCCTGCTGTTCCTCTGGTCTTGTAAGTATAATTTTTTTTTTGTCCCTCAACCATGCTGCTGAGTGCCAATCAGTGATGCTCATCATGGATTGGCCTATGTGCTCAATTTTAGGCAGGACTATTCTTTTAGTTGTATCTATATCTCTTGTTGCTTTTTGCACCTCATCTATGCATGCGTCCTGCAGCTTGTGGAGCGCCGTTCATTGATCAGAGTTCGTCCTGAATTTTGGGCACGACTTTTTTTTGTTTTTTACTAACGTTCGTTTAGTATGTTTCTTTTTTCTGTTACCAAATTTTAATTTTTTAATTTTCTCTTTTTTTTCCTATATTTTTTCTACTTAAAGAAAATAAAGATTCCCAGAAACACACACACACACACACACACGCAAAGTTTAACTTATTTTTACATATGCCCCACACACAATGTGCCTAAACCACAGTTAGTGTCCACGTTTGGAATTGTTGTAGTGAGGAGATCCCACTTAAATGTATGGCGTGCAGGTTGATAGAAACACGAGCTGGGCACAATGCATGGGTACTACAAGGTACTTTTTAATTTTGCAACATTCACTGCGTTTGACAACATGCATGTTTTCCAGAGACTAAATCGTCACTATACCCATAGATGAATTCCCAGAGGGGTGTAATTTCCAAAATGTCATAATTTGAGGGGGATTTCTTCTGTTTATTATACTGAATAGATCCCTCGGGTATGTCATCTGAATCACGTTATTGGGAGATTTAGATGGAAACCCTGATGCAAGTGTACAATGTACTTGGCACGAGAAGGACTTAAGGCCACTTTACACACTGCGATATTGGTCCCGATATCGCTAGTGTGGGTACCCGCCCCCATCTGTTGCGCGACACGGGCAAATCGCTGCCCGTGCCACACAACATCGCCCAGACCTGTCACACATACCTGCCCGGCGACGTCGCTGTGACCGGCGAACCGCCTCCTTTCTAAGAGGGCGGTCCGTGCGGCATCACAGTGACGTCACTGAGCGGCCGCCCAATAGCAGTGGAGGGACGGAGCTGAGTGGGATGTAACATCACGCCCACCTCCTTCCTTCCGCATAGCGGCTGGGAGGCAGGTAAGGAGAGTTTCCTCGTTCCTGCGGTGTCACATGGAGCGATGTGTGCTGCCGCAGGAACAAGGAACAACCTCGTTACTTCTGCAGTAACGATTTTTGAGAATGGACCCCCATGTCACCGATGAGCAATTTTGCACGTTTTTGCAACGATGCAAAATCGCTCATCGGTGTCACACGCAACGGCATCGCTAATGCGGCCGGATGTGCGTCACCAATTCCGTGACCCCAACGAGTTCGCATTAGCGATGTCGTAGCGTATAAAGCCCCCTTTACAATTTTTAGTTCTGCTATATTCACTGCGTTTGACACCATGGATGTTTTCCAGAAACTAAATCGTCACTACACCCATTGATGAATTTAAAGAGTGGTGTAAAGTCTAAAACGTGGTCAGTTGAGGTTATTTTTTCTGTTCTGCCACTTATGGGCCCTGCAAATGGAGTCCAGAAACTATTCTAGGAAAATCTGTGCTCCAAAAATCAAATGGCGCTCCTTCCTCTCTGAGCCCTGTGGTGCGGCCAAACACTACTGTACAGTCACATGTGGGGTATTGCAACATTCAGGAGAAATTGTGTAACACATTATGGAGCCTTTTTTTACCTATCCCCTTGTGAAAATTGGAAATCTAGGGTTAAAGCAACATTTTAGTGGAAAAAATGTAATTATTTTTTGTTCCCTGGCCAATAGAATAACATTTTGAGACATGCTAATATGCTCATTGCACCCCCTAGATGAATTCATTAAGGGGTGCAGTTTGTAAAATGGGGTCACTTGTGGGGAAGCTCTACTGTTTAGGCACATCATGGGCTCTCCAAACGCGACTTGGCGTTCACTGATTTCAGCCAATTTTTTTTTAGCCAGATGGTGCTCCTTCCTTTCCGAGCCCTGCACCCAAACAGTTGATTTTCACCACATATGAAGTATCTGCATACTCAGGAGAAATTGCAAAATAAATTTTATGGTGCATTTTTTTATTACACGCTTGTGAAAAAAAGGTTACCTGGTTAATGTAACAATTTAGTGGTAAAGAATATAAACTTCTGTGAGGCCCACGAAGGCTCAAGGTGCTCACCAACCATCTTGATAAAAGGTCTAGTTACCAAAATGGGGTCACTTGTGGTGGAACTCCACTGTTTCACATCAGGGGCTCTCCAAACGCGACATGGTGTCTGCTAATGATTCCAGCTACTTTTGCTTTTAAAAATTTGAATGGCACTCCTTCCCTTCTGAGACCTGCCATGTGCCCAAAGAATTGATTTCCTCCACATATAAGGTAAAGTATCGGCGTACTCAGGAGAAATTGCAAAATAAATTTTGTGGTGCATTTTTTCCTTGATATCCTTGTGAAAATGCAAAATTCTATGGCTAAAGTAACATTTTTGTGTCAAAAAGTAGAGTTTTCATTTTTTCCTTCTACATTGCTTTGGTTTTTGTGAAGCACCTAAAGGGTTAAGAAACTTCTTGGATGTAGTGTTGAGCAGTGTGAGGGGTACCGTTTTTAGGATGGTGTCACGTTTGGGTATTTTCTGGCTCTGGACATAAAATGTCAAAGTTTGAAAATTTCTATATTTTCGCCAAATTTCCACAAATAAACGCAAAAAAATATCGGCCTACATTTACAACTAACATGAAGTGCAATTTGTCACGGAAAATCAATCTCAGAATCACCGGGATCTATTGAAGTGTTCCAGAGTTATAACCCTTCAAAGTGACACTGGTCAGAATTGTAAAAAATAACCTGGACTATTTTGAAGAGCGGTTGCAGATATGTGGGGAGGGACGGAGCGCAGTTGGCAGAATCAACAGAATTTACATCACAAACATGGCATGAATTACAACAGAAACATCCCTCAGTAATCTGTAGTAATTTACGGGACAACCTAAAAAGAATGAAGAAAAGGAATAAATAAAAAGAATGATAATACAGTGCCTTGAAAAAGTATTCGGCCCCCTTGAATTAAAGATAAAGATAAAAATTTTAATGTTATGGTGAAGAATTAACAACAAGTGGGACACAATTGTGAAGTTGAACGAAATTTATTGCTTATTTTAAGCTTTTGTAAAAAAGAATAAACTGAAAATTGGGGCGTGCAATATTATTCGACCCCTTTACTTTCAGTGCAGCTAACTCACTCCAGAAGTTCATTGAGGATCTCTGAATGATCCAATGTTGTCCTAAATGACTGATGATGATAAATATAAGCCACCTGTGTGTAAACAAGACTCCGTATAAATGCACCTGCTCTGTGATAGTCTCAGACCGCATCATCAAGACCAAGGAACACAACAGGCAGGTCCATGATACTGTTGTGGATAAGTTTAAAGCTGGATTTGGTTACAAAAAGATTTCCACAACTTTAACCCCTTCAGCCCCGAGGCACTTTCCGTTTTTGCGTTTTTGTTTTTTGCTCCCCTTCTTCCGAGAGCCGTAACTTTTTTATTTGTCTGTAAATCTTGCCATATGAGGGCTTGTTTTTTGCGGGACACGTTGTACTTTTAAATGAAATCATAAGTTTTACCATATGGTGTACTGGAAAACAGCAAAAAAATTCCAAGTGTGTAAAAACTGCAAAAAAAGTGTGATGGCACAATAGTTTTTGGGATGTTTTATTCACGGTGTTCACTATATAGTAAAACTGATGTGTGGGTATGATGCCTGAGGTCTGTGCGAGTTTGTAGACACCAAACATGTATAGGTTTACTTGTATCTAAGGGGTTAAAAAAAATTTACAAGCTTGTCCAATAAAAGTGGCGTACGTTTTGCACCATTTTCAGAAAACCGTAGAGTTCTAATTTTTGGGATCTATGGCTCAGTGACGGCTTATTTTTGGTGTCTCGAGCTGTCATTTCTAATGGTACCATTTTAAGAAAGGGGAGGAGAAAAGGTATACCAACATGGGATCACCACAACAGTATGTAAAGGATAAATATTTTATTGATACACGCAGAAACAAGAAACCACATGTCTCCACACTTGGAGTATGGGCACACAATAACACAATTAAAAACACTTAAAAAGCCAAAGGCATGGACACCATACACGCCAGGAAAGGTGACATATAAAGAATACAATGTCGATACAATGAAGGTACTCTATAGAATATTGCACAAAGGCCCGGTCCCAGAATTGGTCTATTTATAATGGTAATGAGACAGAAACTGTATGATATACTACACAGAACAAAATAAATGGGATGCAAAATTGAAAAGTCGCTGTATAGATATAAACAGATATGTCAACACCTGCATATAAAGGATCACACGTATTGCAGTAAGTTACCCCTATATGTAGTGACCACGGAGGTCAATGAGTCGTATAGTGAAGACCTAGTGGTACACCATATGCATTCACAGGCAAATTTATAGCTGATCAGGGTAAAGGCAGCACGCTGTGGGTACGTATGGAGGTTAGACTAAATCTGCAAAACATTTGATATAATACAAATGCATCAACAGCAGGCACCACATACAGTCAGTATCTCCGGTATATGGGGATATACACCATGCCTATTACCCCTATAATAAACCTATTAATGCAGCATGTGCAATATAGACCAGTATATGGTTAATATAGTGTACACAAAAAAAAACAAAAAAAAAAAAACTGCAGATATGTATAAAGGTTTAAAAAAACCTGCGCAATATATTTAGCATGTTTGCAAGTATATCAATGAAGGGCAACACAATCAGTATCAATATAGGACCAATGAGTGTAAAGGGAATATACCTCATGCAAACAAATATCCCCAGCAAGTAAAAAATATATAAACCAAGCCTGTAAAGATAGGGCCAAGAAGCCACTAGGGCCATACAAGGAGGCCGAGGCAGGGTTTTAAAGATTTAGGCTAGAGATAGTGCAAAAGCGGGACCGTACCAACTACCCCAAAGTATAATGGCAGCCATAAAGGGGGAGTAGATAGGGAGAGTACTTTGGGGTAGTTGGTACGGTCCCGCTTTTGCACTATCTCTAGCCTAAATCTTTAAAACCCTGCCACTCATTGGTCCTATATTGATACTGATTGTGTTGCCCTTCATTGATATACTTGCAAACATGCTAAATATATTGCGCAGGTTTTTTTAAACCTTTATACATATCTGCAGTTTTTTTTTTTGTTTTTTTTTGTGTACACTATATTAATTATATACTGGTCTATATTGCACATGCTGCATTAATAGGTTTATTATAGGGGTAATAGGCATGGTGTATATCCCCATATACCGGAGATACTGACTGTATGTGGTGCCTGCTGTTGATGCATTTGTATTATATCAAATGTTTTGCAGATTTAGTCTAACCTCCATACGTACCCACAGCGTGCTGCCTTTACCCTGATCAGCTATAAATTTGCCTGTGAATGCATATGGTGTACCACTAGGTCTTCACTATTGTCAGGGCCAGGCGGTCGGGCAGACCCAGGAGGTGGATCCAC
Organism: Anomaloglossus baeobatrachus; assembly: GCF_048569485.1. Taxonomy (NCBI): domain Eukaryota; kingdom Metazoa; phylum Chordata; class Amphibia; order Anura; family Aromobatidae; genus Anomaloglossus; species Anomaloglossus baeobatrachus. The sequence continues at coordinate 346,290,064 of NC_134358.1, forward strand.
TGGGCCGAACTCTAAGGTGGTGGTAAGGAGTCCGGTAGCTGAAGCACTATGGGCAGCAGAACAGTCCGTGCAAGTGAGTGTAACGGAGAAGTCCCTGGGACCACGGAGTCACAGATGGTAGTCCGGGTGACGTAGCTCAGGTTCGGAAGCCGAGATGATGTCAGGCGGGGTCCGGAACCTTTGGAGCGAGATGACGGGTCACCGCAGGGATCCGGGATGGTACGGACTGTCAGATGGCAGACGGACAGCGTGCGGGGTTCGGGATTCAGCAGGACCGGATGGCGAGGCAGGATCAGCTCTAGAAGAGAGATACGTGAGTATGGCAAGAAGACACAAGGAGACCTGACTCCTAGCTTGGAAAACACGAAGATCAGGCCCCGCCCCCTTGGACATTAAACCCCTTTATACCCTGTACCTGTTAGAGTCATTTCCTGTTAATGGACGCTGGCCCTTTAAGAAAGGGTCAGTGACCGCGCGCGCGCCCTAATGCGCGTGCGCGCGGCTCGGGTGCCAGAAGCCAGGGCAGGATGCTGAGAGGAGGACGCAGGAGAGCCGGCCCGGGACTGGGAAGCCGTCGGGCGCCGGGAGCAGAGACCAGGGGGCCTGGGAAGTACGGGCACCGAAGGCTGGAGAGCGGGGAGCGTGGCAGGTGAGCCGGGGAGCGGGGCAGAGGACCCGGGGAACGGAGCATGGGACCCGGGGAGCGTGACAGTACCCCCCCCCCCACGCCCCCCTCCCCGCAACCGGGACAGGAAGGCACGGATCAGTGGAGTGCCCACATTCTCCCTGGGCTCCCAGGACCTATCCTCAGGACCATACCCAGCCCAGTCCACCAGGAAGAACTGTCGGCCTCGAACGGTCTTCATGGCCACGATATCCCTTACCGCATAGATGTCGTCCTCAGCAATAGGAGGAGGAGCCGGACTGGCAGCAGCGGAGAAGGGACCAAGGAAAACCGGCTTGAGCAGAGAGACGTGGAAGGAGTTGGGTATCCTCATCGTGGCCGGAAGCCGCAGTTTGTAGGAGACCTCATTGATCTTGCTGAGGACCTTAAACGGCCCGATGTAGCGAGGACCCAGCTTGTAGGATGGTATCTTCAATCGGATGTACTGGGAAGCAAGCCAGACCAGGTCACCAGGAGAGAAACACGGAGGGTCCAGACGCCTCTTGTCAGCGTGTCTCTTCATCCGCTGGGAAGCGCGCCCAAGGGACGCCTTGACAGAGTCCCAAATGGTAGCGAAGTCACGGGCTACAGTATCAGCAGCAGGGACATCCGAAGAAGGGGATATAGGCAATGGGACGGAGGGCTGAAGTCCGTAAACGACATGGAAGGGAGATTTGGAGGACGACTCACTGATGTGGTGGTTATGGGAGAATTCAGCCCAAGGCAGAAGCGTGGACCAGTCGTCGTGATGGGCGTTGACATAGTGACGTAAGAAGGAGGTCAAGATTTGATTGACCCTCTCCACTTGGCCATTAGACTGAGGATGGTAGGCCGAAGAAAAGTCCAGAGTCACTCCCAGATGTTTGCAGAGCGCCCTCCAGAAGCGGGAGGTAAACTGAGTTCCTCTGTCGGACACGATGTGGGATGGAAAGCCATGCAAGCGGAAGATGTGATGTATATAGGCTTCCGCGAGTTCCTGAGCAGAGGGCAGTCCGGCCATAGGGACGAAGTGAGCCATTTTGGAGAACCGATCCACCACGACCCATATGACTGTGTGTCCGGAGGATAATGGCAAGTCCGTAATAAAGTCCATCGCTATGTGTTGCCACGGAACTGAGGGTATCGGCAGAGGCAGAAGACGGCCATAGGGCAGGTGTTTGGGCGTCTTGTTCCTGGCACAAGAGGAGCAGGCGGAGACAAAAGCAGCGACGTCCGTGCGAAGGGATGGCCACCAGTAATGGCGTACAATCGCACCCCATGTTCTCTTCTGGCCTGCATGACCGGCTGTTTTTGAGGCATGACCCCAGTGTAACACTTTGTGCCTGTCGGTCTCAGAGACATAGGTCTTCCCGGGCGGTATCTGGGCCAGGGTGACAGGAGCCACCGGAATAATCTTGCTAGGAGAGATGATAGGTTGGGTAGTCTCTTCCTCCTGCTCCATGGGCATGAAAGACCTAGACAAGGCATCAGCGCGTACATTCTTGTCCGCGGGTCGGAAATGGAGCTGGAAATCAAACCTGGCAAAGAATAAGGACCACCTGGCTTGCCGCAGGTTCAGTCGCTGAGCGGACCGCAGGTATTCCAGGTTCTTGTGGTCCGTATAGATAATCACGGGGTACACTGCTCCTTCCAGGAGGTAGCGCCACTCCTCCAGAGCCAGTTTGACCGCCAATAGTTCTCGGTCACCGATGGTGTAATTACGTTCAGGCGCTGAGAAGCTCTTGGAGAAGAAACCGCAAGTCACCATCTTACCGGAGGAGGACTTCTGCATGAGCACTGCTCCGGCTCCCGAGGAGGAGGCATCCACCTCCAAGGTGAATTGGCGGTTTAATTCCGGTCGGTGGAGTACAGGAGAGGAGGCAAATGCTCGCTTCAGAGAGCAAAACGCGGCGTCGGCCGCAGGTGACCAGTCCTTTGGATTAGCCTCCTTTTTGGTCAAAGCGGAGAGAGGAGCAGTCAGGGCAGAGAAGTGAGGGATAAACTGGCGGTAGTAGTTGGCGAATCCCAGGAACCGTTGGATTGCCTTCAGTCCAGAAGGGGGAGGCCAGTTGAGAATGGAGGAGACCTTCTTAGGATCCATCTGCAGTCCAGTACCCGAGATGATGTATCCCAGGAAAGGGAGAGAAGACTGCTCAAAGACACACTTCTCGTATTTGGCGTAGAGACGATTCTCTCTCAGTCTTTGTAGAACCAGCTGTACGTTCTCTCTGTGGGTCTGGAGGTCCGGAGAGAAGACAAGGATGTCATCCAGATAAACTACTACACAGACGTAGAGGAGGTCCCGGAAAATGTCGTTCACCAATTCTTGGAAGACTGCTGGTGCGTTACACAGGCCGAAGGGCATCACGCAGTATTCATAGTGCCCATCGCGAGTATTAAACGCGGTCTTCCATTCGTCCCCAGAGCGGATATGAACTAGGTTGTAGGCACCCCGAAGATCCAGCTTGGTGAACACACGGGCTCCTCTGAGCCGGTTGAACAATTCGGGGATGAGCGGCAGAGGGTACTTGTTTTTTACGGTGATCTGATTCAAACCCCGGTAGTCAATGCATGGGCGTAGGTCACCCTCTTTCTTCTTAACGAAGAAGAAGCCTGCTCCCGCAGGAGAGGAGGATCTCCGGATGAATCCCCTTGCCAGGCTGTCTGTGATGTAGGTAGACATGGCCCTGGTTTCGGCTGGAGACAACGGATATATTCGTCCTCGAGGTGGTGTTGTTCCTGGGAGCAGGTCGATGGCACAATCGTAGGGACGGTGTGGCGGAAGTACCTCAGACTCCTTCTTGTCAAAAACGTCTGCGAAGGACCAATAGGCCGAGGGCAGTTCCGGTAGGTTCTCTGGAACCGGAGGTCGTCGGATGGGTTGTATGGACTTCAGACACTTCTCATGACAAGCAGAGCCCCATCGGGTGATTTCGCCAGTACCCCAGCTGACTGATGGTTCGTGTGTCCGCAACCAGGGAAGTCCCAGCAGGATTTGATGGGACATGTGTGGAAGGACGTAGAGAGCGATGTTCTCGGTGTGCAGGGCACCGATACGCAGTTCGACCGGCCTGGTGACCCAGGAGATGGTATCAGAGAGGGGTCTCCCATCCACAGAGGCAATCACTAGGGGCTTATCGAGTGGAGTAACAGGCAGCTGGTACTTGTCTACCGTGGCCTGCTGGATGAAATTGCCTGCTGCTCCAGAGTCGAGGTATGCCTCAGCCGTGAAGCGCGTCTCTCCCGTTGACACTTGCACAGTCCACATAACCGGGTCTGAGAGAGTCCCAGCACCTAGGGTGGCCTCTCCTACCAACCCTAGGCTTTGGAGTTTCCCGGCCTTTCCGGACAGGAGCGTAGGAGGTGTGTGCCCTCTCCACAGTAAAAGCAGAGACCCTTGGCGAGCCGCTCTGCTCGACGTTGTTCGGACTGCCGCACTCGGTCGATCTGCATGGGCTCGTGGACGGGAATCCCAGCTGTTGATGACTGAGGTACGGAGGGCTTCTGTGGAGGAGAGGAATGCCGTACCGGACGTCTCTCACGAGACAGCTCTTTGGAGCGCTCCTGAAAACGAATGTCCACTCGAGTTGCTAGGGCAATCAGGGCATCTAGGGTGGAGGGCACGTCACGACCCGCCAACTCATCTTTGATGCGACTCGAGAGTCCTTCCCAGAAGGCGGCTGTTAGGGCCTCATTATTCCACCCGAGTTCTGAAGCCAAAGTGCGGAAACGGATGGCGTATTGGCTCACCGTCAGTGTTCCTTGACGTAAGCGGAGAAGGGATGAAGCAGACGCAGAGGCGCGTCCCGGCTCGTCAAAGGTGCTGCGAAAGGACTGCAGGAACTCTTGAAGATCCTTGGTCATAGGGTCCTCCTTCTCCCACAAGGGGTTCATCCATGACAGTGCCTCGCCCTCTAGGTGAGACATTATGAAGGCGACCTTGGCTTGGTCGGAGGCAAACAAATGTGGCAGCTGCGTGAAATGAAGGGAACATTGGTTTATGAAGCCCCTGCAGGTCTTGGGATCTCCGGCATAACGGGGTGGTGAAGCCAAACGGAGTCTGGAAGCATCCGAAGAGGCTGCCACGGGTGCGGGAGCCGTGGATTGACTAGTGGAGACCCTGGATGCTGAAGGCGTAACTGCCGCTTGTAACGTGTTCAGGCGGGCGTCCACAGAAGACATGAATTGCAGCATGCGGGTCTGGACTTCACGCTGGCGTTGGAGTTCCTCTTGCAAGGCCGCTAGTGCTGCAGCGGGATCCATGGCCTGATCTTACTGTCAGGGCCAGGCGGTCGGGCAGACCCAGGAGGTGGATCCACTGGGCCGAACTCTAAGGTGGTGGTAAGGAGTCCGGTAGCTGAAGCACTATGGGCAGCAGAACAGTCCGTGCAAGTGAGTGTAACGGAGAAGTCCCTGGGACCACGGAGTCACAGATGGTAGTCCGGGTGACGTAGCTCAGGTTCGGAAGCCGAGATGATGTCAGGCGGGGTCCGGAACCTTTGGAGCGAGATGACGGGTCACCGCAGGGATCCGGGATGGTACGGACTGTCAGATGGCAGACGGACAGCGTGCGGGGTTCGGGATTCAGCAGGACCGGATGGCGAGGCAGGATCAGCTCTAGAAGAGAGATACGTGAGTATGGCAAGAAGACACAAGGAGACCTGACTCCTAGCTTGGAAAACACGAAGATCAGGCCCCGCCCCCTTGGACATTAAACCCCTTTATACCCTGTACCTGTTAGAGTCATTTCCTGTTAATGGACGCTGGCCCTTTAAGAAAGGGTCAGTGACCGCGCGCGCGCCCTAATGCGCGTGCGCGCGGCTCGGGTGCCAGAAGCCAGGGCAGGATGCTGAGAGGAGGACGCAGGAGAGCCGGCCCGGGACTGGGAAGCCGTCGGGCGCCGGGAGCGGAGACCAGGGGGCCTGGGAAGTACGGGCACCGAAGGCTGGAGAGCGGGGAGCGTGGCAGGTGAGCCGGGGAGCGGGGCAGAGGACCCGGGGAACGGAGCATGGGACCCGGGGAGCGTGACAACTATACGACTCATTGACCTCCGTGGTCACTACATATAGGGGTAACTTACTGCAATACGTGTGATCCTTTATATGCAGGTGTTGACATATCTGTTTATATCTATACAGCGACTTTTCAATTTTGCATCCCATTTATTTTGTTCTGTGTAGTATATCATACAGTTTCTGTCTCATTACCATTATAAATAGACCAATTCTGGGACCGGGCCTTTGTGCAATATTCTATAGAGTACCTTCATTGTATCGACATTGTATTCTTTATATGTCACCTTTCCTGGCGTGTATGGTGTCCATGCCTTTGGCTTTTTAAGTGTTTTTAATTGTGTTATTGTGTGCCCATACTCCAAGTGTGGAGACATGTGGTTTCTTGTTTCTGCGTGTATCAATAAAATATTTATCCTTTACATACTGTTGTCACATCACGCTCTCCCCAGCACCCAAAGTTCGGTGCCTCGGAGTGACCTTTGACTCTGCCTTGTCCTTCATACCACACATTCAATCCCTCACCACCTCCTGTCGTCTTCAACTCAAAAATATTTCCAGAATCCGTCCCTTCATCAATTCTCAATCTACAAAAATGCTAGTGCATGCTCTCATAATCTCCCGCCTCGACTACTGCAACATCCTCCTATGCGGTCTCCCTGCTAACACGCTCGCCCCTCTCCAGTCCATCCTTAATGCTGCTGCCCGACTGATCCACCTCTCGCCTCACTACCACCCCGCTTCTCCTCTCTGCATGTCCCTTCACTGGCTCCCAATCTTCCATCGTATCCAATTCAAACTACTAATACTGACTTACAAAGCCATCCACAAATTGTCTCCTCCATATATCTCTGAACTAATCTCTCGCTACACTCCAAAACGTAATCTCCGGTCCTCCCAAGATCTCCTTCTATCCTCCTCTCTCATTCGCTCCTCATGCAACCGTCTCCAAGACTTCTCCCGAACATCCCCAGTCTTCTGGAACTCACTGCCTCAACACGTCAGATTATCTACTACACTTGCAAACTTCAAACGGAACCTAAAGACTCATCTGTTCAGAAATGCCTATAACCTTGAATGACCTCACTGCCCCACCACCGTGCGGAGCTGCCGCCCCACCACCGTGCGGAGCTGCCGCCCCACCACCGTGCGGAGCTGCCGCCCCACCACCGTGCGGAGCTGCCGCCCCACCACCGTGCGGAGCTGCCGCCCCACCACCGTGCGGAGCTGCCGCCCCACCTACACCCCACCTACTGTCTCCTCCCCATAATCCTATAGAATGTAAGCCCGCAAGGGCAGGGCCCTCTTCCCTCTGTACTAGTCTGTCTACTGTAACTTGTACATGTATTTTGTATGTAACCCCCTTCTCATGTACAGCACCATGGAATCAATGGTGCTCTATAAATAAATAATAATAATAATAATAATAATACTGTTGTGGTGATCCCATGTTGGTATACCTTTTCTCCTCCCCTTTCTTAGTACGTGTTTAGTATACCAGGAGATCCCACTAGGTGGTGCCCTTCCCCTTTTCCCCTGTTGTAATGGTACCATTTTTGCGCAGATGCTACGTTTTGATCGCCTGTTATTGCATTTTGCGTAAAACTTGCGGCGACCAAAAAACGTAATTTTGGCGTTTGGAATTTTTTGCCACTACGCCATTTACCAATCAGATTAATTGATTTTATATTTTGACTAGAAGGTGGCCCGATTCTACGCATCGGGTATTCTAGAATTTACGTATTGTGTAGTTCATGTATGATTTTTGTTATATATATATATAGATGTTGTTGTGTGTAGTTACCAAGTGTTTGTGTAGGGCGCTGTACATGTTCTGAGTGTCGCGGGGGGTGAGAGCGGTGTTGTATGTGTGTTGCGTGTGTTGCGTTGTTTGTGGAGCGCTGTGTGTCTGTAGCGTTGTGTGTGTGTGTGTGTGTTGTGCGGTTTGTGTGTGTGTGGTGTGTTTTGGGGGGAGGTATGTTTTGAGCAATGTGTGTGTTGTGCAGTATGTGCGTATATTTGTGTGTGCAGCGTTGTCTGTGTGGGTGTCTGTGTAGGGCGTTGTTTGTGATTCCTAGTGTGTGTGTGTTGTGCAGTGCGCGTGTGTGTGTGTGTTGGGGGGAGGTGTGCACCTCCCATCGTGCTCCACCCGCCATGCTGCGCACTTGCAAACGTGCTCCATCCGCCATGCTGCGCACTCCTAAACGTGCTCCATCCGCCATGCTGCGCACTCCCAAACGTGGTCCATCCGCCATGCTGCGCACTTCTAAACGTGCTCCATCCGCCATGCTGCGCACTCCCAAACGTGCTCCATCCGCCATACTGCGCACTCCCGATCGTGCACCATCCGGCATGCTGCGCACTCCCAAACGTGCTCCATCCGCCATGCTGCGCACTCCCAAACGTGCTCCATCCGCCATGCTGCGCATTCTCAAACGTGCTCCATCCGCCATGCTGCGCATTCTCAAACGTGCTCCATCCGCCATGCTGCGCACTCCCAAACGTGCTCCAGTGCGCAGTATGGCGGATGGAGCACGTTTGGGAGTGCGCAGCATGGCGGATGGAGCACGTTTGGGAGTGCGCAGCATGGCGGATGGACCACGTTTGGGAGTGCGCAGCATGGCGGATGGACCACGTTTGGGAGTGCGCAGCATGGGGGATGCAGCACGATGGGGAGTGCGCAGTATGGCGGATGGAGCACGTTTGCTCAGCCTCTCTCCTTCCAGCCTCCCTCAGCATCAGCCTCCCCTCCTCAGCCTTCCTGAGGATCAGCCTCTCTCGTCCCAGCCTCCTTCCTCCCAGCCTTCCCATCCCAGCCTCCTTCCTCCCAGCCTTCCCATCCCAGCCTCCTTCAGCATCAGCATTCCCCTCTTCCCCATGATCAGCCTCTCTGCTCCCAGCCTCCTCCAGCACGGCCTGGTCCTCTGCCGACACTCACACACCCGATCGCATACACTCACACACACCCGATCGCATACACTCACACACACCCGATCGCATACACTCACACACACCCGATCGCATACACTCACACACACCCGATCGCATCCACTCACACACACCCGATCGCATCCACTCACACACACCCGATCGCATCCACTCACACACACCCGATCGCATCCACTCACACACACACCCGATCGCATCCACTCACACACACCCGATCGCATCCACTCACACACACCCGATCGCATCCACTCACACACACAGACACTGACGATATCGCACTTACGCGCTCATACTCACAACATCCGGGGATATCACATGCTTCTGGCCATGTGATCCTCCGTCAGGTCCTGGAAGATCACAACAGCACATTTTCGCCGCCGAGAAGCAAGCGATATCCCAGGATGTTGTGAGTATGTGGATGCGATGTGAGGTGTGTGTGAGGTGTGTGTGAGGTGTGTGTAAGAGTGAGTGTGAGTGTGATCTGATGTGTGTGTATGTTTGTGTGTGTGCGTGTGGATCTTCTGGCGCAGCAGGACCTTGATGGGCTTGATACCAACGTATCCACACCACTCCCACCACTGCCGTGCGAGCGGGGGCCGGGGGGGGAGGGGGGGGGGGGAGGGAGTACAGTACTCACCTCCGTGACAGCGCTTGTAACCATGCGAGCATGGTTAGCAACGTATCCACACCAGTCCTGTGCGAGCGGGGGCGGGGGCGGGGGGGGAGGGGGGGGGGGTGGGCAGGGAGTACCGTACTCACCTCCGTGACAGCCGTGTCAGTTCGAGAAATGCGCGGGAGGAGGGAGGGGGTGGGGCCAGAGCTAACGTGCATTGCGTGAGGGGGGCGGGGCGTGGCGTGGCCGAATTGCCAATGCCTGCAGGGTGCCGGGGCGAGAGGCCAATCTGTGGGGGGGGCGGAGCCTGGGCGAGCGGCTGGCCAATCCGTGTGGGGGCGCAGCCTGGGCGAGCGGCCAATCCGTGTGGGGGGGCGGGGCCATGGCGAGCCCAGCGGCCAATCAGCTTTGTGTCACCGTAAGGACACAATTTTGGAGCATGACAGACAGACAGACAGATAGACAGACAGACAGACAGACAGACAGACAGACAGAATAAGGGAATTATATATATAGATAGATTGGGCATTTCTGAAGGCGGCGATACCAAATATGTGTATATTTATTTCTTTTTTAACCCTTTAATTTTCAATGGGGGGAAAGGGGGATGATTTAAACTTTTAGGTTTTTTTATTTTACTAGTCCCCCTAGGGGGCTATAGCGATCAGCAATCCGATCACTCTTATCTATCTGCTGATCACAGCTATACAGCTGTAAACAGCAGATTCAGTCACTTACTGTTTCTCTCTGCTCCCTGCTCTGAGGGAAAATGAAAGTGAAACTTCATAGCTGCAGGCGTCATCACATGACCCTGTGCTACGATGGCAACCACCGAAAGTCACGTGATCACGCACGTGACTTCCGGTGGGGGCGGCGGTAAGTAAAAATCATGGCTGCGCGCATATAGATCTCGCTGCCAGACTTTGGCAGCGAGATTTAAGGGGTTAAATGTTGCGAGTGGAAGCGATTCCACTCGCAACATGCAGGCACACATGTCAGCTGTTGAAAACAGCTAATATGTGTGCCAACCGCCGCCTGCCCGCGGCAGGGGGCGGGGCTTAACGGGACACGCTCCATGACGGATATATCCGTCCATGGTCATGAAGGGGTTAAACATCCCAACAAGCACTGTGCAAGCGATCATATTGAAATGGAAGGAGTATCATACCACTTCAAATCTACCAAGACCCTGCCGTCCCTCAAAAATGTCATGTCAAACAAGGAGAAGACTGATCAGAGATGCAGCCAAAAGGCCTGTAATCACTCTGGATGAACTACAGAGATCTACAGTTGAGGTCGGAGAGTCTGTCCATAGGACAACAATCAGTCATACACTGCACAAATCTGGCCTTTATGGAAGAGTGGCAAGAAGAAAGCCATTTCTAAAAGGTATCCATAAAAAGTGGCATTTAAAGCTTGCCACAAGCCACCTGGGAGACACACCTAACATGTGGAAGAAGGTGCTCTGTTCAGATGAAACTAAAATCAAACTTTTTGGGCACAATGCCAAATGATATATTTGGCATAAAAGCAACACAGCTCATCACCCTAAACACACTATCCCCACTGTCAAACACGGTGGTGGCAGCATCATGGTTTACGGTGGTGGCAGCATCATGGTTTGTGCCTGTTTTTCCAGCAGGGACAGGGAAGATGGTTAAAATTGATGGGAAGATGGATGGAGCCAAATACAGGACCATTCTTGAAGAAAACCAGTTGGAGTCTGCAAAAGACCTCAGACTGGGACGGAGATTTGTCTTTCAACAAGACAATGATCCACGACATAAAGCAAAATCTACAATGGAATGGTTCACAAATAAACATATTCAGGTGTTAGAATGGAAGTCAAAGTCCAGACCTGAATCCAATCGAGAATCTGTGGAAAGAGCTGAAAACTGCTGTTCACAATTAAAAATTATAGAAATGAATAATAGGTTTCTTAGACATCATAGACATGGAATGAAGATGGAATATATGTAGATAATAGGGAAATGTACAAATATCCCATATAAACAATTGTATATTTTATTCCCTGAGCTTCTTAGGTTGGGAATGAATATGGAATATGTGTCATGGTTCGCCTCCCCGTCCACATGGCTAGGGGGCGGAGCCTTCTCCCGGGCCTCACTTCCGGAGCTTGGATGCCTTAAAAGATGAAATTTCCAGTGAACCAGTGCCGGCTATAAGCTTACTTTGAAAGTGAGTGCGGATCCCTGTAAGGCTATGTGCACACGTGTGCGCTCTGCACCGCACATAAAAGGTGCGCTTCAGAGCGCAGCTGAAAAGCTGCGTTCTGAAGCACATGGTGCCTGCAGAATTCATGCACTTTGCATGGTGCCTCTCCCTATAGGCAGCATGCAAAGCGCACGGAAGAAGTGACATGTCACTTCTTAAAACGCAGTAATTCGGGCAGCAGCCGAATTGCTGCATTCTAATATGCCACGTGCGCACAGCTCCTGCACAATCTCCATAGATTGTGCAGGGGACGCAGGACGCATGCAGTTACGCTGCGGTGCAGATCGCAGCGTAACTGCATGTACTACGCACACGTGCGCACATACCCTAAGTGTGATCCTGATCTGTCCCCTTTCTGTGCCCTAAGCCTCTGTCTGTGTTCTGTCCCCTAGTCGTTCTGCCATTCCTCTGTCCCACCTCCTTCCTTCCCACAATAGCCCAAGTTGTTTCCCCCCTCTCCTACCTCCCCACTCTGGTACCGACCTCGGCCTGATCTCAACTCCTCCACTGCTAGTTCCTCCGGTCTTCCTGCTGCCCGTACTGTATATGACCCGGACCCGTCTGACCATCCCCCGCATGCTCCACAGCTTCAGCTGTCCGGCTGATGCTAGCAGAAACTGCATTAGCACACACTGGGAGTTCCCCTCCTTGCTCATTCAGCTCCATGTAGTGTCTTTCCCTGCAGGACTCCAGCTCCCCCTGCTGGCAGCCTGACAGTATAACCAGCTCCAATAGGCTTTATCTTCCCATAGGAAAAAAAAACAAACCAGTTTTTTCTTGGTAGTGGGATCCATCTTTGCAGGATAAAAGACTGTAATGGATCCACTCAGTACTTTGTGCGAGTAAGTAGCCAACCTTATGCAGCTGGTACAGGATTTGGCTGCAGAGCATCGCACCCTGGTAGCTTCACACAATATGCTGCAGAGTGAGGTCTCCGCTTCTGTGAGGGCCACTTCAGTGGCAGCTACCTCACAAACTGTAGAACTGCATAGTCCCACTGATGTCCAACTGACCTCCCCCGAGCCCATGGTGATGCTCCCTGATAAATTCTCGGGGGAGAAAAACCTATTTCGGACATTTAGGGAGAGTTGCAGGCTTCTTTTCACTCTCCGGCCTCGGTCTTCGGGGAATGAGACCAGGCGGTTGGGGATCATCATGTCGTTACTTAGAGGGGGTCCCCAGACCTGGGCGTTTTCCCTACCCCCTTCGTCCCCGAAACGGCATTCAGTTGTCCTCTTCTTTGACTCCCTCGGGGTGATATATGACGAACCAGACCGAGTACGGGTGGCTGAGGACAGGATCATGTGTCGCACTCAGGGAAACCACACTGCTGAGCTATATTGTTCTGAGTTTCGGCAGAGGTCCACTGAGGTACGGTGGAATGATTCTGCACTTAGGTGCCAATTCCGGAGAGGTCTTTCAGACTGAAAGATGCTTTGGCTCTGCACCCTCCTCCCAGCACCTTGGATGATGCGATGATGGAGACAGTTCGTATGGACCGCAGATTATGGGAAAGAAGGGGCACCATGCGTGAGATTCCGCCCCCTCTACCTAGGGCACCTTCTTTGCTGGCTACGTAACACATGGAAGTTGGAGCCGTCAGTCCGGATGAGAAGGAGAGGAGAAGACGCCGGGATCTCAAGCTGTGCTTCTATTTTGGACACCATGGACACTGGAGGAAAGACTGCCCGGCTTACCCCTCGGCTAAACAGTCGTCGGGAAACTTCTAAGTCTGGGTAACATTGACTAGGTTAGAAATAAAGATTTTTACTTGAAATAATCTAGATTACTTACCGGTAATTGTTTTTTCCAGAGCCACGACAGCGCCACTAGAGAGATAGGTCCGCCCCTCATTCTGGACAGGAAACCCACTAAAATAAAAGGGCGACACCTCTCCCATGCATCAGTTAGGTTACAGAGCATAGAAAGGAGTACTAGAAAAGGCAAGGTTAATTCAAACCCCATGGTCACACCCACTATTGTGAAAGGCGAAAACCGAGAGCGCAAGACAAAAAAGGTGTCGGAAGCAGTGGCGCTGTCGTGGCTCTGGAAAAACCAATTACCAGTAAGTAATCTAGATTTTTCCCATCACCACGACAGCGCCACCAGAGAGATTCGAAAGAAAACACCTTTAGGGAGGGCACAGAGCCTCCAGAACCCTGCCACTGAACATAGGAGATGTGGCAGAAAAGCCAGCCGGTAGAATGTAAAACAAGGCAGTCAAATAGACCAAGTAACACGCAAGTGAGCCGAAGCATATCTGCAAGGGCAGCCCAGGAGGGCGACAGAACCGGTAGAGCGTCCCGTAATACCCCGAGGCACCAATGTACCATGGGACACACAGGCCTCCCCAAGAGGCACCCGGAACCAACTAGTAACAGACCCTCTGGATGCTGAAAGCCCAACTGTGGACCGTGGAGACAACAAGGCCACACGTGATCCCCTGGTATCTGAAATGAGTCCTCCGAAGGGACTGTAGTATAGGGACAGAAGGAGGGAAGACAATTCCTCCAACATGGAAGTCCCATGCTACAAGCGGCAAAGGGACAATGGTCATATGAGGCTGGTCCCATCAACCCAAACCGAGAGCCTGGCGGTGAGAGAGAGCGAACCCAAGGATACTAACACTCTGGCCCCAGGACAGTGCAAGCAGTAGTCACCTTGAGGGGTACGGAATGGAGGAGATGGCAGAAGGAGCATTAAGAGCAGTCAATGCACAAACCAACCCCCAAGAGGGAAAAAGAGGAAGGGGAAGCTGGTGACCGCAGGAAGGATACTGCGAACCCATCGAATACTGCCAACCAGCCACTGTACAGTGCCTCCAATGCTGACTTGCCCACTTGAACTGCTGAAAACCCCGAGGACAGACTGAGCCGAAGTAGGCGAGAACTGCTTGAAACAGGTCCTACCTGTAGAGGACAGAAGTGTCCCCCCTACTTTGAGAAACCCAGGGGTAGAAGGACGTCCACCACTGAAAGAGTGGAACAGGGCGAGGGAAAACCCTGATGTCCAACCGTCTCTCCACAAAACCCTGGCCGTCAGATGGAGGCCTAAAACCAGAGGAGGAGAAGAGCCCCTGGGAGAGAAGAGACTGCATTCCCGAAAGCTGCCCTGACAGACCCCCGAGAAAGAAAGCAAGGTTGCCCAGGCCGGGGGAGGTTTGCGACCAGGATAGCACAAGGCCTTCCCTCGGACGTGCCCCTGATGTGTAGGGATGTGACTTTCATTAGGGTGAATGACCGCGTACTCCCCTAGAAGGGGAACACCTACTCCGGCACCCAACAGGATCCAACCAACATAGTGCCAGTGAACCGAGGAAAAGTGAAAAGAGCTGATCCTCTTGGGCACAGTAACATGAACTTGAAAGAACCCCGGATACAAGGGATTCCAGTCCCCCAGGCCGGTGGTGGCGGCACTCGCTGTGCTGTGGTGGGTGTGTAGCAGGTGGCGGGATGCTGTTTCCGGCCAGTCAGCGGCTCTGCTGCCAGGTGTCCGGGCTCTGCTGCTGCTCATCGGCCACCCAGATGACGAGTGCATGTTTTTTGCCCCCACTATCCTGGGTCTGTTGCAGGGACAGCGCCCCCTCTCTGTGCTCTGCTGCTCCACAGGAAATTACTACAATCAAAGGGAGACTCGTAAGAAAGAATTGCTTCTGAGCTGTGCGGCTTTAGGAATCACTCCTTCCAATGTAACGCTTATTGACCACAGGTATATATGATCATCTCATCTCCTCTCATCTGCTAAATCCTAACTCCACTTTCTGCTTATAGCAATGCAATGGTATATATCATTAGTTGTAACTGAGCTTGTTCTTAAGCTGGGTTTACACACTGCAACATCTCAAACGACATCGCTGTAACGTCACCGGTTTTGTGACGCAATAGCGATGTCGTTTGCGATGTTGCAGTGTGTGAAACACATCAGCGACCTGGCCCCTGCTGTGAAGTTGCTGATCGCTACAAATCGTTCAGGACCATTCCTAGGTCCTTTGTTTCCCGCTGTGCAGCATGCATCGCTAGAAAGTTACAGTGTGTGAAAGACTTTGCAGCGACTTTGTTAGCAACTTCCCTTTCAAAAAGCTGCTTATCAACATCCCCAACAACCAGCTAGGTCGTTCTGCAGGTCCGGATCGCTGTTGCGTTGTTGGCCAGGTTTGCCTGTTTGACAGCTCACCAGCGACTCAACAGAGACTTAGGGAGGTCGCTGTTACGTCACAAAACCGGTGACGTTACAGCGATGTCCTTTGCGATGTTGCAGTGTAAACCCAGCTTTAGATGTAGAAAATTTATCTCACTTGCTCATGAGTTTTATGATCTTGTTAGTATGCAAGCCTGTTTCTTGTTATTCCAAGTCATTGCCTCTTTGTGTCTCAAGTTAGCTGATTGATTGATTAACGAGCTAAATTGACCCACATCTAAGCACAAGTTTTCCTATATAAGTAAACCTAGCTAAGGGGAAGCATTTATGCAGGGGGCATTTGTGCAGATTTTTTAAGTGCTGATTTTTGATAAGTGCACTGCAGTTATTCATGGCAGTTGTACAGGGCAGGAGACAGGTAAGGCATGTAAGACTAACAAACAAACTTGCTCTAAATTTTTGTGCATTGCAACATGTTTCCACCCTATGTATTTGTACAATTTATATGCTAGCTGCTTCAATCCCTCATTTCTACTGCTCTTTCACACACCCAGTGCACTCCATCGATATCAGTCCTTCTCTCCTCTCCTCTCCTATGTACTGTTCTCATGCTCTTTTCAAAATTATAAACCATCCAGATCCATCCACTCCCACCATGCAACGTAATACACTCTCATAAATCTCTTAACCTCATTCTCACTCTCTCAATTCTCCTTCTCCTTTTAGCAGGAGATATTGCACCTAATCCAGGACCTTCTTATAATAGTAAGCTCAATTCCTTCCCTGGCATTCTCAGAAAGCCCCTAAATCTCATTAATATTCCTTGCATACCTTCTGTCTCTTTTAACTGTGCCCTTTGGAACTCATGCTCAGCATGTAACAAACTCTCCTTCATCCATGACTTCTTCCTTTCCAATTCCCTCAACCTCCTGGCTATTACTGAGACCTGAATTCAGCAGTCAGACACCACCGCAGCTGCTGCTCTCTCATATGGTGGCCTACAATTTTCACACACCCCTAGACTTGACAACAGATCAGGTGGAGGTGTTGGTCTGTTGCTTTCCCCAAACTGCACTTTTCAGGTCATCCCTCTTGTTCCCTCACTTATCTTCCCTTCTTTTGAGGTCCACACTGTCAGGCTTTACAGACCCTTCTCCCTGCAAGTAGCAGTTGTGTATCGCCCTCCAGGCCCAACCAGTCAGTTCTTGGATCATTTCGCCACCTGGCTTCCACATTTCCTAGCCTGTGACCTACCCACTCTTGTCATGGCGGACTTTAACATCCCTATTGATGATCCCCTCTCCCCAGCTGCCACTCATCTTTTATCTCTAACCTCCTCTCTTGGCCTTTCACAACTAACTAACTCTCCTACACATGAAGGTGGGAATATGCTGGACCTGGTCTTCTCCCGTCTCTGCTCAGTGCATGATTTCACTAACTCCCCTCTCCCACTCTCTGACCACAACCTTCTTTCATTCTTGGTCAAGAGCTGTCAACCCACTCAGGACACCCCCATTTACCTCCCATATAGGAATATACATGCCATTAACAACCAGGAATTTCTGAAGAAGTTGCAGTCATCACTGGCCCCAATATCCTCCCTCTCATGTCCTGACTCTGCTGTAAAACATTATAATGACACCCTACAGAGCGCCCTAGATGAAGCTGCACCTGCTACACACAGAGCAACTCGGCGCAGACGGCAGCAGCCCTGGCACACGTTGCAAACACGCTTTCTCCAGCGGTGTTCTAGGTGCGCTGAACGTCTGTGGAGAAAATCCAATCTAGCCGAAGATTTCATCCATTATAAGTTTATGCTCAAAACATACAATGCTGCACTTCACCTCTCCAAACAAGCATACTTTAACACCCTCATCACCTCCCTTAGCCAACAATCCTAAACGACTCTTTGATACTTTCCATTCCCTCCTAGGACCAAGAGTTCTGGCCCCAACCACCAACCTCAGTGCAGATGACCTGGCCAATTATTTTAAAGAAAAAATTGACCATATACGCCAGTAAATTTCCTCCCAGCCTCATAACACCACACATTGTCTGCCCTCCTACACTTTATCTAGCTCACTGTCACTCTTTGATCCAGTCACAGAAGAAGTCACCATGCTCCTTGCATCTTCTCGCCCTACTACCTGCATCAGTGACCCTATTCCCTCACATCTTAAATCTGTCACCCCAGCTGTCACCACTCACCTAACTAAAATATTCAATCTCTCTCTCTCCTCTGGTGTCTTTCCCTCCTCCTTCAAACATGCCAGCATACACCCATTACTTAAAAAACCATCCCTGGACCAAAATTGTGCCGCTAACTACAGACCTGTCTCTAATCTACCATTCATCTCCAAACTCCTGGAACGTCTGGTCCACTCCCGTTTAATCCGCTATCTGTCAAATAATTCTCTCCTTGACCCTCTACAATCCGGTTTCCGCTCCTTACATTCTACTGAAACTGCTCTTACTAAAGTCTCTAATGATTTACTAACAGCTAAATCTAATGGTCACTACTCCCTGCTGATCCTCCTGGATCTCTCTGCTGCATTCGATACTGTGGATCACCAGCTCCTACTTACTATGCTCCGCTCTATCGGGCTCAAGGACACCGTTCTTTCCTGGTTCTCCTCTTACCTCTCTGACCGCTCATTCACTGTATCCTTTGCCAGCTCCTCTTCCTCTCCTCTTCCCCTTACGGTCGGGGTTCCTCAGGGTTCAGTCCTAGGCCCCCTCCTGTTCTCTCTATACACAGCCCCTATTCGACAAACAATCAGCAGATTTGGTTTCCAGTACCATCTCTATGCTGATGACACCCAACTGTACACCTCTTCTCCTGACATCACCCCTGCATTATTACAAAATACTACCAATTGTCTGTCCGCTGTCTCCAACATCATGTCCTCCCTCTATCTAAAACTGAACCTGTCAAAAACTGAACTTCTTCTGTTTCCTCCCTCTCCTAACCTTCCGAAACCCAATATTACCATTACTGTGTGTGGCTCTACCATTATGCCCCAGCAGCACGCCCGCTGTCTTGGGGTTATATTTGACTCCAATCTCTCCTTCACTTCCCACATTCGTTCACTCGCTCGTTCTTGTCACTTCCACCTCAAAAACATCTCAAGAATTCGACCTTTTCTTACCGTTGACTCTGCAAAAACTCTTACTGTCGCTCTCATTCATTCTTGCCTGGATTATTGTAACTCTTTACTAATTGGTCTCCCTGTTACTAAACTCTCCCCTCTCCAATCCATTCTGAATTCCGCAGCCAGGATCATTTTCCTCTGCAACCGCTTCACTGATGCCTCTGCTCTTTGCCAGTCATTGCACTGGTTGCCTATCCGTTACAGAATCCAATATAAACTTATCACTCTCACTCACAAAGCTCTCCACGGTTCCGCACCACCCTACATCTCCTCCCTCATCTCTGTCTATCACCCCACCCGTGCCCTCCACTCTGCTAATGACTTAAGACTGACATCCTCAACAATTCGAACCTCCGACTCCCGTCTTCAAGATTTCTCACGAGCTGCGCCTATGCTCTGGAACACACTACCAAGAGAAATCCGTTTAATTCCCAACATCCACACCTTTAAGCGGGCCCTAAAAACGCATTTCTTTAGACTAGCCTATCACCTCACCGCCCTGATATAATCTAGTCCCTTTCTGCCCTTCAAAAAATTTACTTCCAGTTCTCGTCCCCTGTACCTGTATAAATTCTCACCGACGGGTTCATGCAGCTGCTTTTGAATACCCTATTAAATCGATGGCTGGACCATATATGACAAGCTTTTCTCCCCCCCATTTACCTTTTGTGTCTCCCCTATTTCCTCATAGACTGTAAGCTTACGAGCAGGGCCCTCACTCCCCCTGGTATCTTAATTTTGTTATTTTGTATTGTCTCATATTGTCTGTACATGTCCCCTCTTAATTGTAAAGCGCTATGGAATATGTTGGCGCTATTATTATTATTATTATTATTATTATTATGATTATTACATGTCCCCAAAGACAAATCCCGCAGCCGAGTGTGCTGGCAACGGTTGCAATAAGAGCCAAAACTGAGTGCCCCAGGAATGCCAATCAAAACTGTGGCCAAAACAATTTTTTTTAAGTTAAGATAGGTCTTTAAATTATGCGTGGACACATGAAATCACCAATGGGTAAGGCCTAAGGCTACCAATGATGCAAGGAACGCCAAAGGCGCCGGCTGTCAAGCAAGAATAGCAACACTAGGCCCCAATATAGAGGCGCTGAGTACAAACACAAAGGTGCCAGGCACAAGGCCAGGAAGCGCCTGACAACAACCACAGAAGGCGCCAGGCAGAAGCCCATGAGGCGCAAGGCAACAAGCTCAGGAGCCAGGAGGCGCCAGGCAACAAAGCCAGGAGGTGCCAGGCAAAAAGCCCAGGAGGCGCCAGGCAACAAACCCGGGAGGCGCCAGGCAAGAAGCCCAGGAGCCAGGAGGCACCAGGCAACAAACCCAGGAGCCAGGAGGCACCAGGCAAAAAGCCCAGGAGGCGCCTGGCAACAAACCCAGGAGGTGCCAGGCAACAAGCCTAGGAGGCGCCAGGCAACATGCCCAGAAGGCACCAGGCAACACGCCCAGAAGGCGCCAGGCAACACGCCCAGGAGGCTCTAGGAATAAACCTCAGAAGTACCAGGCGCCTCTCACAGTCACCAAGCACCAGCGGAGAGCCGTCAAGCACATCCAGAGTCGCCTAGGCCGCAGCCCAGAGGCGACAGGCTCAGCTCAAGACACCAGGCCCCCTCAAGGTGCTAGCCCAAGTCCAGAGGCTTGAGACCCCAGCTCAGGGGCGCTAGGCCCCAGCTCAAAAGACCCTAGGCACAGGCTCAGAAGCCCTAGGCACAGGCTCAGAGGCCCTAGGCACAGGCTCAAAGGCCCTAGGCACAGGCTCAAAGGCCCTAGGCACAGGCTCAGAGGCCCTAGGCACAGGCACAGCACAGAGGCCCTAGGCACAGAGGCCCTAGTCACAAGCACAGAGGCCCTAGGCACAGGCACAGAGGCACCAGGCACAGGCTCAGAGGCGCCAGGCACAGGCTTAGAGGCGCCAGACACAGGCACAGAGGCACCAGGCACAGGCTTAGAGGTGCTAGGCATAGGCTCGAAGGTACGAGGCACAAGCTTAGAAGCACTAGGCACTGGTACAAAGGTACCAGGCACAACACAGCGGCACAAGCAACAGAGGCACTAGGCTTCGGTACGGAGGACACAACACCGAGGCTAGTCACAGAACAAGATAGGCGATAGGCACATCAGAGACACAAGGTGTTTCACAGGCACTAGGCACATCATAGGCGCTAGGCACAACATAGGCACTATACACAGCATAGGCACCTAGGCACAGCAGAGGCACCTAGGCTGGCAGAGGCAGGAGCCCTAACAGAAGCACCAAGTCCATTATAGGTACTAGGCCCACCATAGGCACTAGGCATCTCATGTGCGTTAGGCACAGCCTAGGTACTAGGCACAGCAGAGACTCTAGGCACAGCAGAGGCACTAGGCACAACAGAGGCACTAGGCACAGCAGAGACACTAGGCACAGCAGAGGCACTAGGCACAGCAGAGGCACTAGGCATATCATAGGTACCAGGCCCATTATAGGCACTAGGTACCGAACTGCAACACTAGGCCCAAGCTTAGAGGCACCAGTCGGTCCGGAGGTTTCGAAGCCGGGAGCGAGTAGGGAGGCCAAAGCCGAGAAGCAATCAGACCAATCCACCCTGAATAGGAAGCCCCACAGTCCCAAAGGCAAAAAAAAGGAGTCTGTTTTCTATGTATACCTTATGGTATGGCGTATTTGAAACACCAGAGGCAAGCGGTGCGGGGGAGCCGAGCCAAGTGGACAGAGCCGGGAGGCGAGCAGTCTGATCTCTGTTGCGAGGGCCGTGAAGCTGAAGAGTGAAGAAGCCTCCGACTGTCAATGGGAGCCATTCAACCGTGGGCTCCGAAGAATCCACTACGGAAAGTCAGAATAGTCCCCGGAGGAGGCACCACTGAAGGACAGCTTCCATTTTCAAAGAATGGAAATATCCCGAACAGTTGCCCCACCCCAGAAGCAGGCCGACAGATAGCCTGAGTCTGGGATGCCGACATCAACCGAAGCTGGAGAAGCCATCGTTGCCTGCGGCAGAAATTCACCCATAACTTTACAAGGGCTGCCTTCCAGAACTGAAACCAGACAGCCAGGAGGCCCCCGGTCAGTAGAAGGGCGTGCAGGCTGAGTCCGCCCAGAGGCCCAGCAATGCTCGGGACAGACCAAGAGGAAGCCGGGAAGTAAACCGCCACTCACCACCCTGACAGACCGCATCGGGTTGAGGCGGTAGGTATGGCTGAGAGCACCTGCGTAAATCCGCTGCTCTGAGTTTTTTACTATCCACCAGGTAAGGCCCGAGTTAAAACAGGGAAGGAACGCTACCCCCATGTAGAAGCGGTGGGCAGCGCCATCTTGCCCGATCCTGCGCATGTGCAGAGACGGGTTCCGGTCCGATGATACCTCCTGTCAGGACTCGGAAGACCGCGGCATGGCTCGAGATCGCCGCTTCCACATCTGGAAACCCTTGACTCGGTAAGCCACCGGCGGGAAACAATCGCAGCTGCTCCAGCCTACGGGACATAGAGGACAAAAAAAGCAAAACCGGCGTGTCAACTGCCGGAATTCTGATGGCCCCGACAGGATACAGACCCGGAGGCTAGTAAATACAACTGCAGGGGCATACGCCTTAAGCAGGACACACCCTAGTATGTCACCATATACCAAACCAGTGCATACCACACAGTACAGACGTATGTGTACCGCCCCGCGCTCGGCTACCGCCGAGCCGCTCGGATCCGGGCTCGTTCGTGGGTGGCTCGAGTGTCTCCGGACCCGGGGTCACTTCGCTCTGAAAGGGTGCTGGCACTACTTAGGGGGGGTGGTAGGTAGGTGTACAGCCGGAGCCGTGTTTAAGTTCGTGACGCCACCCACGGGTTGTGGTGAAGGTGGACACCATCGCTGCGGTTACTGGGCACCCGGGGCAGATAGTGATGCAGCAAGATGTTAACCCCTCCGTGGGCAGGAGTGGTGGCCCCGGGAACCATTGGGGAGAGCTGGGCGGTGCAGGGCGGTGCGCGGCCGGACGGTACTGTTGTACTCACAGTTATTGACACACACAAGTCTCTGGTAAACCAAGTTGATAGTGGTCGGTGCCCGCAGCCGGCTGCGTCTGGTCCCCCACCCGGTCTGGTGGTCTCGGCCTTTCTCCTGCACCGTGTTGTGTATCTGTGGACTGCCTGCGCTTCAGCGATGGGAGTCCGCTCCCCGGCTTTGTATATGTCGGAGGAGCCGGTTTGCCCCCAGACGCTGGCCCGTGGGATCTCTCTGCCTGTGCGGTGGCTTTCTATCCCCCTCGGTGGGCTGTTGTCTTCAGTCGGGACTTGGGTGGGAAAGGACCTATAGTCCAGACTGCAATCAGTTATTTAACTCAGTCCAGTGGGTTCTGGACCTCATTTCAGGGTCTGAGTACCCCGCTTTGTGCTCTGGTTTCCGAGTCTGTTCCGGCGGGCGACTACCCTGTCCCGGTCAACCACGGTTCCACCGAGCCGTCTTCCCAGCTCCTGCAGGCTAAAGCCACCATCTGCCTCCTAGCCAAAGGTGCCCAGGCTCCAACCACGCCACCTGTCAGACTCCTCTCACTACTCACTGCTGACTCAAACCGACTGACACTGACTCCAACTGACTACTGTTTTCCTGCCTGAGGCCCTCTGGACTCCTCGGTGGGCGTGGCCAACCACCTGGCTCTGCCCCCTGGTGTGTCCATCAAGCTCTGAGGGAGGTGACTAGGGTTTATGGTTTGGCTGGTGTTACCTAGTGAGGGACTGGTGTTGTGCGGGGCGCTATCTGTGACTACCTGGCTAGTCCAGGGCATCACACTCCCCCTTGGTTAACTACAGACCGTCCGCGGGCTGTCCGACCACCACCGTTTATTTTTCTGAACTGCAAAAAGTAAAAGAGAACATGTATACAAGTATACCAACATATTTACAATTACGAAAGCTTTTGTTTCTTCTCTTGACGGGAGGCATTTTGCTTAAACGTTGCAAACAGATAAAAACACATTTTTATTAACCGGGAACGGGACGGGACCAGGTCCTTTCAGTTGCCCACTCAAGCAAACCTGAACCTTGATGCTGCCTCTAAAAACAGGTCAGCACCCCTTTTCCCCAGTCCAGGAATCGGATTCGGACCCGGGTGTTGCCCATACGGACCGGGTAAAAAGTTCCTTACCCGGCAGTCTCTCAGAGGCTTCACGTCCAGGGGACCCCTGACCCAGAGGGTAGTCACCGGTTGCAATGGTGACGGGACCCCGGCCTCCTCTGCCGCAGGCCCTTCCTCCAACCAGCCTCCCCGGGGCTGCAGGACTTGAAAGTTGGTCCAGGATTATTTACAAGCCCAAACGTTTTTGGGTGGCCTACAAGTTCTCAGCCATGTTCATATGAAACGGGCAGTACGGGGATTTTAACAAAGCCCCAACGGGGACGGGCAGTATGGTAGCCGGGAACCGCTACCTCACTCATACTCCTCTTCATACTCCTCCTCCAGCACAACTTTAGGACTGTACGGCGAGGGAGGGAACTGGGGCCGCCTCGGGATACTGCGGCTCACCCTCTTTTTCACATCAAGGGTGAACCAGCCCCTCTCCCCGCAATGCCGGGTGTAGCTCACCAGCTCTCCGGGCTCCAGGTCACGGTCCGGGTGTCCCATCGGAAGGTGGGAGTTGACATTCCGCCGGGATACGAATATCTCCGCCTCCAGGCCCGGTTCAAAGATGAACCCCCATCCACGCAGGGCGGTCAAACTGCCGGACTTGGTCTTCGTGGGTCGGGCCCCGCACCCGATAGGTGGCACTACAGAGATTCTCCTTCTCCCAGATGGTCCGGGCCAGCACCTCTGCCTTCTTATTTTCCTGGGCCGCGATCTCCCGGCCCAGCTGGCGCTGCTGCTCCCAATACGGAGCATCCTCATGCTCCGGTTCCCTCTGCGCGGGGGTCTGGCCCAGTCGGAGCTCCCCCGTGCCGGCTACGACCGGCACCTGCTGCACTGGAGAACTCCGCTGTGACACGGCCTGCACTGCTGCCTCGCAGCAGCAACCTCGCACCGCCTCAGCAGAGGCCTGGAACCTGGGAACAGCCAGCTTTACCTGCTGGGCCCTCTTCCGGTCTGCATCCATCTCCATCTTGGCAGGGCGGGCTGCCGGGGCCTGGATTTCTTTGGGTGCGGGCACTTCCAGGACCGGCGGGTCCACACCAGGAACGGGCATCTTCCGGGGGTGAATCTTCCACGGAAGCGGGATTGGCGCTGGTCTGACAATTGGCCATCCGCGGGCTGCTTCCACAGACGGGTCCTCACGGGCGGATAGGACGGGCTCCGCTGCCGGTGTCAGCGGACCGAGCGGGGGGAGCAGCGGCAACCGGTACGAGCGGTGAGGGAGGCACATGGAGGGCAGAGGCAGACTGGGTCCCTCAGCTGCAATAGCCGGTCACTCGGGGACATAGGGGCATGGGTCGCTTACCCGCTCCTCCAAAATTGGCTCCACTTCACGTACCCGCACGGCCGCAGCTACCTCCTCCATGTCGGCCATCCACCTCTTCATTAAGAAGCGCACCTGGGCTTGCAGACGGTGACACATCTGTGTGGTCCGGGCTTCCACCCACGCCGCTGTTTCGGGCGGGGGCTTCGGGCTTGCTAGACGGGTCAGCCAAGTCGCTCACTCGGGATCCAGGAACCGAAAGGGTGGCAGGGTCCTGGAGTCCCTGCCCTTTATCAGCTGGGTCACATGTCGCAGAATCTTCACCCGCCCCCCCTTGGTCTTTTTGCGGCACTCCATTCTTTGGCCGATCAGTTTCGTTTTTCGACCTCTCGCTTTGCTGCACGGCCACCTTCCCAGGGGGCTTCAGTTTTCGCGCCCTTTCTGCGGGGAAGAAGACTCTGGCGGGAATCTTTGTGCCAAAAGATAGCGGAAAGATGGTGAATTTTCTGCAAATTTCGCAACGGACCACCGCTGACTTCACTTCAAGGCGCATTCACTAGGTAAGTGAATAGGTAAGTATCCTGTTCGTGACTCCAGAAGAGTCGATGTGTACCGCCCCGCACTTGACTGCCGCCGAGCCGCTCGGATCCGGGCTCGTAGGTGGGTGGCTCGAGTGTCTCCTGACCCTGGGTCACTTCGCTCTGAAAGGGTGCTGGCGCTACTTTAGGGGGGTGGTAGGTAGGTGTATGGCCAGAGCCGTGTTTAAGTTCGTGACACCACCCACGGGTTGTGGTGAAGGTGGACACCACCGCTGCGGTTACTGGGCACCCGGGGCAGATGGTGATACAGCAAGATGTTAACCCCTCCGTGGGCAGGGGTGGTGGCCCCAGGACCCATTGGGGAGAGCTGGGCGGTGCAGGGCAGTGTGCGGCCGGACGGCACTGTTATACTCACAGTTATTGACACACACAAGTCTCTGGTAAACCAAGTTGATGGTGGTTGGTGCCCGCAGCCGGCTGCGTCTGGTCCCCCACCCGGTCTGGTGGTCTCGGCCTTTCTCCTGCACCGTGTTGTGTATTTGTGGACTGCCTGCGCTTCAGTGACGGGAATCCGCTCCCCGGCTTTGTATATGTCGGAGGAGCCCGTTTGCCCGCAGATGCTGGCCTGTGGGATCTCTCTGCCTGTGCGGTGGCTTTCTATCCCCCTCGGTGGGCTGTTGTCTTCAGTCGGGACTTGGGTGGGAAAGGACCTATAGTCCAGACTGCAATCAGTTAATTAACTCAGTCCAGTGGGTTCTGGACCTCATTTCAGGGTTTGAGTACCCCCCTTTGTGCTCCGGTTTCCGAGTCGGTTCCCCGGGTCAGTACCGGCGGGCCACTACCCTGTCCCGGTCCACCACGGTTCCACCGAGCCGTCTTCCCGGCTCCTGCAGGCTAAGGCCACCGTCTGCCTCCTAGCCAAAGCCAAACCGACTGACACTGACTCCAACTGACTACTGTTTTCCTGCCTCAGGCCCTCTGGACTCCTTGGTGGGCGTGATCAACCACCTGGCTCTGCCCCCTGGTGCGTCCATCAAGCTCTGAGGGAGGTGACTAGGGTTTATGGTTTGGCTGGTGTTACCTAGTGAGGGACTGGTGTTGTGCGGGGCGCTATCTGTGACTACCTGGCTAGTGCAGGGCGTCACATATGCAGCTGCCAGGATCTCCACCCTGGAAAGACACAGACCCTGAGGCCAGCGTATACAACTGCAGGGACATACGCCCAAGCAGAACACAGACCTGGCATGTGACCGTCTGCCATATAGTACCACACACTCAGAGGCCAGCGTATACAAATGCAGGGGCATATGCCCGAGCAGGACACAGACCTGGCATGTGACCGGCATATACTACTGTAGGGGTGCTCACCCCCACAAGACACAGACCCGGCATAAAGTACCAGCGTTTGCAACTACCGGGACCTCCACCCCGGCAGGACACAGACCCGGGGGCCAGTGTATACCACTGCAAGGACACACACCTCAGCAGGACACAGACCTGGCATAAAGTACCGGCGTATGCAACTGCCGAGACCTCCACCCCGGCAGGACACAGACACAGAGGCCAGCGTATACAACTTCAGGGACAAATACTCCAGCAGGACACAGACCTGGCATGCGATCAGCGTATACCACTGCAGGGGTGCTCACCCCCACAGGACAAAGACCCGGCATAAAGCACCAGGGTATGCAACTGCCGGGATCTCCACCCCGGCAGGACACAGACCTGGAGGCCAGCGTATACAATCGCCGAGGCATAGCCCAAGCAGGACACAGACCTGGTATATGACTGACGTATACAACCACCAGGGCTATACACCCCTGCAGGACACAGACCTGGTCCCAAAAAAACAAAATAATGGTAAAAGAAAACAAGGAAGCTGAGGCCCCTGATTTGAACACCAGGGACCCCAAATGAAAGCCGTCCTTCACTGTGGCAGCGCCAGAGCACTTCTGGGTCTCCCATCCTGGGACAGGAAACCAAACTGATGCATCGGAGAGGTGCTGCCTTTTTATTTTAGTGGGTTTCCGGTCCAGAATGAGGGGCGGACCTACAGTGCCTACAAGTAGTATTCAACCCCCTGCAGATTTAGCAGGTTTACACATTCGGAATTAACTTGTTATTGTGACATTTGGACTGTAGATCAGCCTGGAAGTGTGAAATGCACTGCAGCATAAAAGAATGTTATTTCTTTTTTTATTTTTTTTTTTTAAATTGTGAAAAGTTTATTCAGAGGGTCATTTATTATTCAACCCCTCAAACCACCAGAATTCTGTTTGGTTCCACCTAAAGTATTAAGAAGTATTTCAGACACAAAGAACAATGAGCTTCACATGTTTGGATTAATTATCTCTTTTTCCAGCCTTTTCTGACTAATTAAGACCCTCCCCAAACTTGTGAACAGCACTCATACTTGGTCAACATGGGAAAGACAAAGGAGCATTCCAAGGCCATCAGAGACAAGATCGTGGAGGGTCACAAGGCTGGCAAGGGGTACAAAAACCTTTCCAAGGAGTTGAGCCTACCTGTCTCCACTGTTGGGAGCATCATCCGGAAGTGGAAGGCTTATGGAACAGCCTTTGAAAGTTTCCACCCGTGCCGAGGCCAGACTTGTCCGAAGAGTCAAGGCTAACCCAAGGACAACAAGGAAGGATCTCCGGGAAGATCTCATGGCAGTGGGGACATTGGTTTCAGTCAATACCATAAGTAACGTACTCCACCGCAATGGTCTCTGTTCCAGACGAGCCCGTAAGGTACCTTTACGTTCAAAGCGTCATGTCAAGGCTCGTCTACAGTTTGCTCATGATCACTTGGAGGACTCTGAGACAGACTGGTTCAAGGATCTTTGGTCTGGATGGCACTGCATACGACCCCAAGAATACCATCCCTACAGTCAAGCATGGTGGTGGCAGCATCATGCTGTGGGGCTGTTTCTCAGCCAAGGGGCCTGGCCATCTGGTCCGCATCCATGGGAAGATGGATAGCACGGCCTACCTGGAGATTTTGGCCAAGAACCTCCGCTCCTCCATCAAGGATCTTAAGATGGGTCGTCATTTCATCTTCCAACAAGACAACGACCCAAAGCACACAGCCAAGAAAACCAAGGCCTGGTTCAAGAGGGAAAAAATCAAGGTGTTGCAGTGGTCTAGTCAGTCTCCTGACCTTAACCCAATTGAAAACTTGTGGAAGGAGCTCAAGATTAAAGTCCACATGAGACACCCAAAGAACCTAGATAACTTGGAGAAGATCTGCATTGAGGAGTGGACCAAGATAACTCCAGAGACCTGTGCCGGCCTGATCAGGTCTTATAAAAGATAATTATTAGCTGTAATTGCAAACAAGGGTTATTCCACAAAATATTAAACCTAGGGGTTGAATAATAATTGACCCACACTTTTATGTTGAAAATTTATTAAAATTTAACTGAGCAACATAACTTGTTGGTTTGTAAGATTTATGCATCTGTTAATAAATCCTGCTCTTGTTTGAAGTTTGCAGGCTCTAACTTATTTGCATCTTATCAAACCTGCTAAATCTGCAGGGGGTTGAATACTACTTGTAGGCACTGTATCTCTCTGGTGGCGCTGTTGTGGCGACGAGAAAAATACTTTTCTCCTTCAGACTTTGCTTTCGTCAAAGAATGCTCTCTTTGCAGCATTACAGCTTTGCAGATCTTTGGCATTTTAGCTGTTAACTTGATGAGGTAATTTGGAGATATGACACGCAAGCTCCGGGGCTGTGGGGTGACTCGTCACTGGGCCGCGGCAGCAGGGCCTGTTTCCGCGACCCTGGCGGTGTCGTTTAAGAAATAGGAAGGAAACGATGACAGTTTATTTGTGATGCCACCTATGGTATGTGGCAAGTTAGGTGCTGCCGCTGCGGGATGGGGACCTCTGGGGCAGATGGTGACGCAGATGAGATGGTATAGCTCTCCACAGGTAGAGCTGGGCCCCAGGGTGGATTGGAGTGGTAGAAGTAGAAGGGGTGGCGAGGGTTGCAGGTGAATAACGGAGCGACACAGGGATGCAGTCTCAAGGTTTTTAGTCACTGTAGCAGGTTCCAGGGTTACACGACTACCCAGTGACTGTCTTTGGAAAGCTGTGGTTTCTCTGTGATGGGCTACAGCCGATCCCGGGTGGTTCGGAGGTCGAGTCCGATGCAACTTTCTTAAGTGTACCTTTCTCTGGCCGTCTTCCTGCACTTGCTTCTCCCTCCTGCTTTGCGCCCTCGCTCATTGAACCATGTGCTAATGCCCGTGGACTTTGTTGGGTGGTGTGAAGCTCTATCCCTTGGTACTTTAGGGTCACCTTCCAGCGAATGTGTGTGCGGATGTGGCTTCGGTGCTTGCAGTCACCTCAGCCGCTGGTTTTGCTAGCTGAGTACGTATGTTATTCTCCTCTAGCCTAGGGACCAATCCCTGTTTTACGGCCAAGTCCTTCCACCCGTAGATTATATGTGGAACAAGGCCACGGGAGGATCCTGCTCCTCCTGTGGTCTCTAGAACCCCTTCTGCTTGCACCTTGGTCGAGCAGCGCCGGCTCCAGACCATAGGTTTTTCCTCCTCCACTGCTCCTTCCAACTCCTAAACTGACTCTCCACACTTGGACTCTGACTCTCCACACTTCACACTGTGTTCCCACTTGTACTACTGTGTTCCCAGTCCTAAAACTCTACCCCCCAGCCTGAGTTCAGGTATAATCATGCCCTTACCCTGTCTGATGAGGTGTTTCTGAGCCTGGGCATTGTGCTTTTGTGTGAACCGGTGTTGGCCTGCTCCATACCCAGTATGGAATACCACGCCTCCCACAAGTTGGATTGCCTTGAACTTTTTGCATACCATACGGTCAAGCTGCTCCCACAACAGCTCAATAGGGTTGAGATCTGGTGACTGGGCTGGCCGCTCCATTACAGATAGAATACCAGCTACCAGATAGTTCATGCATAATTTGGCGGTGTGGTTTGGGTCATTGTCCTATAGGATGAAAAACACCTCAAACTTCGATTTGTCTGTCCATAACACTTTTTTCCAATCTTCCTCTGTTCAATGTCTGTGTTCTTTTGCCGATATTAATCTTTTCCTTTTATTAGCCAGTCTCAGATATGGCTTTTTCTTTGCCACTCTGCCCTGAAGGCCACCATCCCGGAGTCGTCTCTTCACTGTAAACATTGACACTGGCATTTTGAGGGTACTATTTATGGAAGCTGACAGTTGAGCACCTCTGAGGCGTCGATTTCTCAAACTAGAGACTCTAATGTTCTTGTCTTGTTGCTCAGTTGTGCAGCGGGACCTCCCAATACTCTTTCTACTCTTGTTAGAGCCTGTGTGTGCTCTCCTCTGAAGGGAGTAGTACACACCTTTGTTGGAAATCTTCAGTTTCTTGGCAATTCCTCGCATGGAATATCCTTTATTTCTAAGAAGAAGAATACACTGTCGAGTTTCACATAAAAGTTCTCTTTTTCTGGCCATTTTGAGAGTTTAATGAAACCAACAAATGTAATGATCCAGATTCTCAACTAGCTCAAAGGATGGTCAGTTTTATAGCTTCTCTAATCAGCAAAACTGTTTTCAGCTGTGCTAACATACTTCCACAAGGGTTTTCAAGGGATTTCTAAACATCCATTAGCCTTCTAACACAGTCAGCAAAAACAATGTACCATTAGAACACTGGAGTGTTGGTTTTTGGAAATGGGACTTTATACACCCATGTAGATATTGCTTAAAAACCAGATATTTGCAGCTAGATTAGTCGTTTACCACATTAACAATGTATAGAGTGTATTTCTTTCTTTGTTTAATTTAATGTTAGCTGCCTTGAAAAAAATGTGCTTTTCTTTCAAAAATAAGGAAATATCTAAGTGACCCTAAATGTTTGAACAGTAGTGTATATGTCAACATTTCCCTATTATCTACATATATTTCATGTTCATTCTCCACCTAAGAAGCTCAGGAAATAAAATATGCACTTGTTTGTGTGGTATATGTCAACATTTCCCTATTATCTACACATATTCCATATTCATTCCCCACCTAAGAAGCTCAGGGAATAAAATATGTACCTGTTTTTATGGGATTTGTGGACATTTCCCTATTATCTACATATATTCTATGTTCATTCCCCACTTATCTAACACAGGGAATAAAATATACATTTGTTTATATGGAATATGTGTAAATTTCTCTATTATCTACCTATATTCCATATTAATTCCCCACCTATCTAACGCAGTTTATACCTGTTTATATGGGATTTGTGGACATTTCCCTAATCTACATGTATTCCATGTTTATTACCCACCTAAAAATCTCATGGAATAAAATATACACTTGTTTATGTGGTATATATAAACATTTCATTCTTATCTACTGTGAGGCAGTGACAGGGGTAATATTTGAAGACCGCTATGTGTCCCCCAGAATGTGTCTGGAAACCCTCTGAGTTTGCTATAGCTATTACGGGGAGTATAGCACAAAGGGTAACAGGGAGACAGATCCCTTCTCCAAGTCCAGGTTTTGTAGCAATCCTCATGTCTAGCATTTTACTTTAAATCTGGCAGAGCACATCAGGGTGTGTCTCAGTTGAGAGCCAGGCTTGATGAAGCTACCACATGCTGTGTGAGCGGAGCTGGCTCTGTGTGGAATGAACACAGGCCAAGAGTGTAAGCCTAGGAGAACCTTAACAAGACCCCTGCAGTTAACAGGGTCCTAAGGTAACAAGACTTTTTATACCAAGGATTTAATCTATATGCACCGGCTGTGATCCGGAAGAGACTTTGATTGTTGGAAATTGGATCTATTTATGCTGCAACAATAAATAGACTGTTGGTGTGAACACGCTGCTACCTCACGTTTTTGCCCAAGCAACGCCGCTACCTCACATTATGGTGGAGAATGCCACGGCAGCCTGGTTGCTAAGGGCAATGGCCTAGGAGGTACTTCCCCGGAGAGGAAGAAGAAGAAGAAAAAAAAAATTTATTTTTTTTTTACTGACTGTTTGCGGTGGATCGGCGGGTCCACGAAGCTTGTGGGCATTGCAGCCTGGTTGCTAGGGGCAACAACCCAGTTTTCACATGTTTATGATCAGCCTGCAAAGTTACAGTTTAACTCAGCAGCCACCATGGAGGATCTTGTAAAGCAGCTCGCCCAGTCTAGTGCTCAAATACAGCAGGCTTTTGCACAAACCAGTGCTCACCAGCAACAGGCTAATGTTCAGCAGCAACAAACCAATGTCCAGCTGCAGCGGGCGTTAGTTCAGCAACAGGAGACAAACAGCTTGCTGACTCAGCAGCTTGCGGCTCTGCGAGATGCACTCCCAGCAGTAACTGCAGCAGGTCATCCAGTCCCTCCTGCGGCTCAGGACAGAGTAAGGTCGGCATTTACGAAGATGAGTGCAGAGGACGACCCAGAAGCTTTTCTTTCCGTGTTTGAGAGGACCGCTGAGCGAGAGAAATTGTCTATCGACCGTTGGACTGATGTCGTGGTCCCATTCTTGGTAGGTGAACCCCAAAAAGCCTACCTGGATCTCAGTACAGAGGATGCCAAGGACTACGGCACACTGAAAGGTGAGATCCTTGCACGAATGGGGGTTAACACTTATCTCCGGGCCCAGCGAGTGAATCAGTGGTCCTTTGTGGAGGGAAAACCTGCACGCTCACAGGCCATGTCTTACTGGACCTTGTGAAAAAATGGCTCCAGCCGGAGACCTTGAACCCCGGACAGATGATTGAGCGGGTGGTGATTGAACAGTTTGTGCGGACTTTGCCAGCCCCCATTCAACGGTGGGTGGGCTAGGGGGATCCCGGTACCCTAGACCAACTAGTGAATTTGGTGGAACGCTACACAGCTACCCAGGAGTTGGTCCGGCACTCTGCCTCACGGCGGGCACTCCGTAGGGATACGCCCCCTTCACAGTTGGTGAAAGATTCCCGTCCCTCCTTGGGTGCTGCCCCGTCTTCAGCCCTGGCAGAGAGTAAACCCCAGACTAAGGTCAGCCGGAGTCCCGGTTCCCCAAAGTTGGACACCCGAAACAGGGACACCTCTGCTGTTATGTGCTGGCGGTGTCATCAGCTGGGGAATATGATGGCACAGTGCCCACTCACATCAGAACCCATGGACTGCCGGTATGCTCGCCGGGAATCAATGTATGCCCATACTGTTTGTGCCGTAAGCACTGTTACTATGGGGGAGGAGCCCCATCTCTGCACAGTACGTGTTAATGGCTATACAGCAGAGGCTTTGTTGGACTCAGGAAGTGTTGTGACTCTTGTACATGCCTCCTTGGTCTCCAGGGAAAACCCAACGGGACATAAAGTAGGGGTACTTTGTATACATGGAGACCTACGTGAATACCCTATGGAAAGGGTCACTATTGCTACCTCATATGGAGAGGTTCAACATGACGTGGGGGTGATGCGAAGACTTCCATATGATGTTATTTTGGGAAGAGACTTGCCCCTGTTCTGGACATTATGTGGGAGGCGACCTAGCCCTCCGAGGTGTATGATTGAACCAGGCCCTGAGCCGGACGATCCCGACTCAGGGATACCTGCCGTAGGGGTCACCAGTATAGGGACAGAGTGTAACCCTGCTAGGTTCCCACTAGAGGTAATGGCAGGAGAGGTTGAGCCACCCGAGGCAATCCCAGAGTTGAACGTGTCTCCAGATAATTTTGGAACAGCACAGCTCCGGGACCCCACATTGGCTCCAGGACGTGGAAATGTACAAGTAATTGATGGGGTTCCCCAGCGGCCTGGTGCCAAGCTGGAAACTCCTTACATGGCTCTAAAGCGAGAGTTGCTCTATCGGGTTGATACAATCCGGGGGGAAATAGTGGAACAGTTGGTGGTCCCTCAGCCGTACCGCCGTTAGGCCTTGGAATTGGCTCATAACCACCTGATGAGTGGGCACCTAGGTGAAGAGAAAACGCGGGAACGCATGTTTCAGCGGTTTTACTGGCCAGGGGTCGGCACAGAAATTAAGAGGTTCTGTGAGTCCTGCCCCGTTTGTCAGTTGACCGCACCCACGCACTGTTTCCGTAGTCCTCTGATACCGTTACCCATTATAGAGGTGCCTTTTGAGCGAATTGCTATGGATCTGATCAGACCCATTGTAAAATTCGCCCGTGGTCACCAGCACATCCTGGTAGTGATGGATTACGCGACGCGTTATCCGGAGGCCATTCCACCGCGTCACACCTCGGCGAAGCTTATTGCTCGGGAGTTGTTTGCTATGTTCTGTCGCTTGGGGTTACCCAAAGAAATCCTGACCGATCAGGGCACTCCCTTTATGTCTAAAATTACGAAGGAACTGTGCAAACTCCTTCAGATCAAGCAGCTACGCATGTCAGTTTACCATCCCCAGACCAATGGTCTAGTGGAACGTTTCAATAAAACTCTGAAGGCTATGTTGAGAAAGGTGGTCTCCAAAGAGGGGAAAGATTGGGACATGTTATTGCCCTATTTAATGTTCGCTATCCGTGAGGTCCCACAATCTTCCACCGGGTTTTCGCCATTTGAGTTACTGTATGGCAGGCATTCTCGGGGACTGATGGATATTGTTAAAGAAACTTGGGAACAGGAGCCCACCCCTAACAAAAGCACGGTTGAATACATTATGGGTATGCAGGATCGTATCACGGCAGTAATGCCCATTGTTAAAGAGCATTTGCTGGATGCTCAGGTGGCCCAAAGTACTCAGTATAATAGAAAGGCCTCCGTCAGGTCTTTTAAACCAGGGGATCGTGTCTTAGTTCTAATACCTACCGCAGAAAGTAAGTTCTTAGACAAATGGCAAGGTCCCTATGAGATCCGGGAGAAAGTAGGGGAAGTAAACTATAAGGTGTATCAACCAGGGAGAAGAAAACCAGAGCAAATATACCATGTAAACCTGCTAAAGGCGTGGAAAGACAGAGAATGTATGGTGACTGACGTAATGTTGGACCTAACCTCTTCAGGTGCCTTGACAACAACCAAGGAGGAGTCCCCTGATGATGAATCGGGAGTGAGGATAGGGAATTCTCTCTCAAAACAGCAGAGACGGGAGTCTCGGAGGTTAGTGCAGCGGAATACGGATGTGTTCTCAAGCCTACCCGGCCGAACAACCGTAATCCACCATTATATTGTCACCGAGCCTCAAGTAAGGGTACGCCTGAGGCCATACCGGGTACCAGAGGCTCGTAGGCAAGCCATTGCGGAGGAGGTAAAAAAGATGCTCCAACTGGGGGTTATTGAAAAGTCCACGAGCGAATGGGCCAGTCCCATTGTGCTGATCCCGAAACCAGACGGTTCTTTAAGATTCTGTAATGACTTCCGAAAGTTAAATGAGGTTTCGAAATTTGATATGTATCTCATGCCCAGGGTCGATGAGCTGATAGAGAGACTGGGACGGGCCCAGTACTTCACGATTCTCGATCTCACTAAAGGTTACTGGCAGGTGCCGCTGACAGAGGCGGCAAAAGAAAAGACCGCTTTTGTCACGCCAGGGGGGCTCTATCACTATGTCGTCTTGCCATTTGGTTTACATGGGGCTCTGGCCACGTTTCAGAGGTTAATGGACATAGTGTTAGAACCCCATCAACTGTATGCCTCCGCATATTTGGATGACATCATCATCTATAGCAGTGACTGGAGCACCCACTTATCTCAGGTACAAGCGGTAGTGGATTCGCTCAGAGCTGCTGGTCTGACAGCAAATCCAAACAAATGTGCTATGGGTCTCAAAGAAGCCCGTTACTTGGGGTATGTGATAGGCCAAGGGGTTATCAAGCCACAAGTAAACAAAATCGAAGCCATTCAAAACTGGCCTCGTCCCCTTACCACAAAACAGGTAAGAGCCTTTCTGGGTATAATGGGGTATTACCGACGATTCATACCCAATTTTGCTGGAAGGTCGGCGCCTTTGACCGATCTCTTAAAAGGGAAGAAGTCGGTCATGGTCCACTGGACTACACAAGCAGAGGAAGCCTTTCAGGCGCTAAAGGTAGTCCTATGTGGTCAGCCTGTCCTTGTCAACCCTGACTTTCAAAAGGAGTTTATAGTACAGGCAGATGCCTCTGAGGTGGGTCTGGGTGCAGTTCTGTCCCAGGAGGTAGATGGAGAAGAGCATCCGGTCACCTATTTGAGTAGAAAACTCACCCCGGCAGAGAAGAACTATAGCATAGTGGAGAAGGAGTGCCTGGCCATAAAATGGGCTCTGGAATCCCTATGCTACTACCTGCTGGGGCGACACTTTCGCCTGGTGACAGACCACTCCCCTTTGGTCTGGATGAGGAATGCTAAGGAGAGAAATGCTAGAGTCACCAGGTGGTTTCTCTCCTTGCAGAACTTTCACTTTTCTGTGGAACACCGGGCTGGTAAGTTGCAGGGCAATGCGGATGCCCTGTCCAGAGGTCCCTGTATGGTGGCAAAAGTTCAACCCCGCCCGTTTGAACTGAGGGGGGGGATATGTGAGGCAGTGACAGGGGTAATATTTGAAGACCGCTATGTGTCCCCCAGAATGTGTCTGGAAACCCTCTGAGTTTGCTATAGCTATTACGGGGAGTATAGCACAAAGGGTAACAGGGAGACAGATCCCTTCTCCCAGTCCAGGTTTTGTAGCAATCCTCATGTCTAGCATTTTACTTTAAATCTGGCAGAGCACATCAGGGTGTGTCTCAGTTGAGAGCCAGGCTTGATGAAGCTACCACATGCTGTGTGAGCGGAGCTGGCTCTGTGTGGAATGAACACAGGCCAAGAGTGTAAGCCTAGGAGAACCTTAACAAGACCCCTGCAGTTAACGGGGTCCTAAGGTAACAAGACTTTTTATACCAAGGATTTGTCTATATGCACCGGCTGTGATCCGGAAGAGACTTTGATTGTTGGAAATTGGATCTATTTATGCTGCAACAATAAATAGACTGTTGGTGTGAACACGCTGCTACCTCACATTTTTGCCCAAGTAACGCCGCTACCTCACATTACATATATTTCATGTTCATTCCCCACCTAAGAAGCTTAGGGAATAAAATATACACCTGTTTTTATGAGATTTGTGGACATTTCCCTATTATGTACAGTATAAATATTTGTTGTTCATTCCTCACCTATCTAACACAGGGAATAAAATATACATTTGTTTATATGGATTATGTGTACATTTCTCTATTATCTACCTATATTTCATGTTCATTCCCCACCTATCTAACGCAGAAAATAAAATATACACCTGTTTTTATGGTATTTGTGGACATTTTCCTATTATCTATATATATTCCATGTTCATTCCCCACCTAAGAAGCTCAGGGAATAAAATATACACTTGTTTGTGTGCTATATGTCAACATTTCCATATTATCTACATATATTCCATGTTCATTTTCCACTTATCTAAAGCCTGCTTTACACCTTGCAATTAAGCATACGATATCGTATGCGATCGTATCCGCCCCATCGTATGTGTGGCACGTTCAATTTGTTGAACGTGTCGCACAAACGAATAAGCCCCCGTCACACGTACTTACCTGTCCATACGACCTCGATGTGGGCAGCAAACATCCACTTCCTGGAGTGGGAGGGACGTTCGGCGTCACATCGATGTCACGCGGCAGCCGGCCAATAGAAGTGGAGGGGCAGAGATAAGCGGATGTAAACATCCCGCCCACCTCCTTACTTCTGCATTGCCGGCGGGAGCCGCAGGACGTAGGTAAGATCTGTTCATCGTTCCCGGGGTGTCACACACTGCGATGTGTGCTACCCCGGGTACGATGAACAACCTGACGTTCAATTTTTAGGAAATGAACGACGTGCATGCGATGAACGTTTTACCGTTCAATCGCAATCGCATGTAGCTGTTACATGCTACAATGTAACTTATGATGCCAGATGTGCGTCACTTACGTGACTCCGCCGACACATCGTAAGATATATTATAGCGTGTAAAGCGCCCTTTACACAGGGAATAAAATATACAACGGTTTATATGGGATTTGTGGACATTTCCCTATTATCTACATACCGTATATTCCATGTTCATTCCCCACCTAAGCTCAGGGAATAAAATATATGTGAAGCCCCACAGGTGTTGTGTCGGTGCATTACCTTCAGGGACTCCACGTGGCGGGACGGTCTGGTCACAGGTAGGGAATCTTCTCTTAGGATTGTTGTGACGCCACTCTCGGTATTGCTGTCAGTGGGGACCGCCACTGCAGATTAAGGGGTGCTTGGGGCTGATGGTGGGTGCAGTCAGTTGTAGTGGCCTCCCGAGAGTGAGGCAAGCCCCAGGGCCCTGTGTAAGTGTGTGGCACCAAAAGTCGCAGAATGACTCACACGCACAAGCAGAAAGTCTTTCAGGGGTTTTACTCACATTAGGTGGCAGGGTGAGGAACCCGGGCGTAGCTGGGATGAACCAGGCTGGAACCAGATATCCTTCCAGCTGGCTGATGAGGGTGACTACCAACTCGCCTTCCTTAGCCCTTTTGTGTTTGTGGTGACCCCGACTTGAAGTCCCTACGGGGGTAACCCAGGGAAGTTGCTGCTGCTTGTTCTACCCTCGTTTCGGTCCTTTTGCTTGTAGCCTGTACCAGGTCACTCCGGCTGCTTGCCTCCTGTGAACTATGGGCCCTCTCTTTGCTACGTGGCTGCAGACTCTGTAGTGTTGTCTTGAGGGTCTGAAGTGCCCCCTCTGGCAGGTTTGGCAGAAGAAAGGTGAATCTATATCTGCACTGGGACCTGTTACCCTTGTGTGCCTGGTACCTTCCTGGCAGTCCCCTTACTCTGCCACCACTTTGCTCTCTCTAGCCTTGGGTGGATTTCGGGTGGCACTACCAGGTGACCGATCTCCCCCGTCGGTAGTCACTGCGCGGACGCTGTTCAAGTGCCCCAACTCCAGGGTCTTCTTACTGCGACTGCTCTCCCTGGGCTGCACACTAAACTGGCTCACTCGTGGGTTCTGCACGTCTGCTCTCTCTGAGCTCCACTTCCAGACTCCTCTCTCCTCTCTACTTCCTCTTTCCCCACTGTGCCTGCCTACGCCACCTAGCAACCAGGCTCTCTACCACACCCCTTGAGTGGAGATGGAGGCCACGCCCCCTCCTGGATTCCCCAGGGGTCCTCCCAAAGGTAGATGTGTGAGACCTGATTACTATGCGCCTATGTAGTCACACCTAGGTCAGCCTTCTGGATTACCTGTATTGCACTGCCCCCAGCATGGGTGCAGTACTCAGTGGTGCCTGACCAGGGCAGGGGCGCCACATTTACACCTGATTATATGGAATATGTGTACATTTCTTTATTATCTACATATATTACATGTTCATTCCCCACCTAAGAAGCTCAGGGATTAAAATATACATCTGCTTATATGGTATTTGTGGGCATTTCCCTATTATCTACATATATTCCATGTTCATTCCCCACCAAAGAAGGTCAGGGGATAAAATATACACCTATTTTTATGGGATATGTAGACATTTCCCTATTATCTACATATATTACATGTTCATTCCCCACCTAAGAAGCTCAGGGAATAAAATATACATCTGTTTATATGGGATTTGTGGGATTTTCCCTATTATCTACATACATTCCATGTTGAGAAGCTCAGGGAATAAAATATACACTTGTTTGTGTGGTATATGTGTACATTTTTCTATTATCTACATATA
Organism: Anomaloglossus baeobatrachus; assembly: GCF_048569485.1. Classification (NCBI taxonomy): domain Eukaryota; kingdom Metazoa; phylum Chordata; class Amphibia; order Anura; family Aromobatidae; genus Anomaloglossus; species Anomaloglossus baeobatrachus. Next base: position 346,330,365 of record NC_134358.1, read on the forward strand.
TTCCATGTTCATTCTCCACCTAAGAAGCTCAGGGAATAAAATATACACCTGTTTTTATGGGATATTTGTACATTTCCCTATTATCTACATATATTCCATGTTCATTCCATCTCTATGATGTCTAAGAAACCTATTTATCTCTATGGAAACAACACGTTATTATGTTCATTTTTGTTCATTCCTTTTTTTCATTCTTTTTAGTATGTCCTGTAATTTATGTCATTTCTGTGTTGTAAATTGTGATGAACTCTGTTATGTCTCTCCCTGCTAAACTTAAAGGGGTGGTTCACCCATTTTTTTTATTTTCTGTCGAAGTTCTATTTACAATTCTAGGTATTTTCTCCATTGGCTTGTATTTCCATTTCTGGCACTGAGCGGCGCTATGCTGCACGCTCAGTGCCTGTCACATGACCCCCTGGAGCTGTGGCCGCCGGCATCCTCTGACGTCCCGGCATTTCCGGGCTCTCAAACAAGACGGGTACGTCACAGGATGCCGGCGCCACTCAGATTGAGTGACAGGGCTGTGGGCGGTGACTACCGCACGTCACAGCTCAGCATCGAGGGGAGGATCCGGAGGACGTCAGTGTGGAGCCGGCAAAGCGTCCTGCAGATGGTGAGGCACGGGGCGCCAGTGTGCAGTGCAGGGGGGGTCTTCAGCTAAATCCCCCCCTGCACGTAAGTATGTGATCACACTGTCCACCCGCCCGCTCTGCTGCGATGTCAGGAGAGCGGCCGGTGTCGGGCAGTGTGATCATCTGCTCCTCCCAGCAGCACAGCAGGACGCAGCAAGACACTGACAGGCATGTCACCGCTGTGCTCTGCCATCTGTCCTGCTGCATGGGACCAACTGTCTGCACTCTGTCACCTGCACCACAAGTCACAGAGTGGAGACAGTTGGTGACAGAGCACCTCTGCCCCCCCTCTTCTTTCCCCACTCTCTTCTCCCCCCTCTCTCTCTTCTCCCCCCCTCCCTCTCCCCCCCTCCCTCTCTCCCCCCCTCTCTTCTCCCCCCCTCTCTCTCTTCTCCCCCCCCCTCTCTCTCTTCTCCCCCCCTCTCTCTCTTCTCCCCCCTCTCTCTCTTCTCCCCCCCTCTCTCTCTTCTCCCCCCCTCTCTCTCTTCTCCCCCCTCGCTCTCTTCTCCCCCCCTCGCTCTCTTCTCCCCCCCTCGCTCTCTTCTCCCCCCTCGCTCTCTTCTCCCCCCCCTCCCTCTCTCCCCCCTCCCTCTCTCCCCCCTCCCTCCCCCCTCTCTCTCTTCTCCCCCTCTCTCTCTTCTCCCCCCTCTCTCTCTTCTCCCCCCCTCTCTCTCTTCTCCCCCCTCGCTCTCTTCTCCCCCCCCTCGCTCTCTTCTCCCCCCCCTCGCTCTCTTCTCCCCCCCCTCGCTCTCTCCCCCCCTCCCTCTCCCCCCCCTCCCTCTCTTCTCCCCCCCTCTCTCTCTTCTCCCCCCCTCTCTCTCTTCTCCCCCCTCTCTCTCTTCTCCCCCCCTCTCTCTCTTCTCCCCCCCCCTCGCTCTCTTCTCCCCCCCCTCGCTCTCTTCTCCCCCCCGCTCGCTCTATTCTCCCCCCCTCTCTCTCTCTTCTCCCCCCCGCTCGCTCTCTTCTCCCCCCCCTCTCTCTCTCTTCTCCCCCCTCTCTCTCTTCTCCCCCCCTCCCTCTCTCTTCGCCCCCTTTCTCTCTTCGCCCCCTCTCTCTCTTCTCCCCCGCTCTCTCTTCTCCCCCTCTCTCTTCTCCCCCTCTCTCTCTTCTCCCCCCCCTCTCTCTCTTCTCCCCCCCTCTCTCTCTTCTCCCCCCCCTCTCTCTCTTCTCCCCCCCTCTCTCTCTTCGCCCCCCTCTCTCTCTTCTCCCCCCTCTCTCTCTTCTCCCCCCCTCTCTCTCTTCTCCCCCCCTCTCTCTCTTCTCCCCCCCTCTCTCTCCCCCCCTCTCTCTCCCCCCTCTCTCTCTTCTCTCCCCCCCTCTCTCTCTTCTCTCCCCCCCTCTCTCTCTTCTCTCCCCCCGCTCGCTCTCTTCTCCCCCCCTCTCTCTCTCTTCTCCCCCCCGCTCGCTCTCTTCTCCCCCCTCTCTCTCTTCTCCCCCCTCTCTCTCTTCTCCCCCCCCTCTCTCTCGTCTCCCCCCTCTCTCTTCTCCCCCACTCTCTCTCTTCTCCCCCACTCTCTCTCTTCTCCCCCACTCTCTCTTCCCCCTCCTCCCCCCCCCTCCCTCTCTCTCCCCCCCTCCCTCTCTCTCCCCCCCCTCCCTCTCCCCCTTTCCCTCTCTTCTCCCCCCCTCCCTCTCTTCTCCCCCCCTCCCTCTCTTCTCCCCCCCTCTCTCTCTTCTCCCCCCCTCTCTCTCTTCTCCCCCCCTCGCTCTCTTCTCCCCCCCCTCGCTCTCTTCTCCCCCCCCTCGCTCTCTTCTTCCCCCCTCGCTCTCTTCCCCCCCCCCTCTCGCTCTCTTCTCCCCCCCCTCTCGCTCTCTTCTCCCCCTCTCTCTCTTCTGCCCTCTCTCTCTCTCTTCTCCCCCTCTCTCTCTCTTCTCCCCCTCTCTCTCTCTTCTCCCCCCTCTCTCTCTCTTCTCCCCCCTCTCTCTCTCTCTTCTCCCCCCCTCTCTCTCTCTTCTCCCCCCCTCTCTCTCTCTCTTCTCCCCCCTCTCTCTCTTCTCCCCCCCTCCCTCTCTCTTCGCCCCCTTTCTCTCTTCTCCCCCTCTCTCTCTTCTCCCCCTCTCTCTTCTCCCCCTCTCTCTCTTCTCCCCCCCCCCTCTCTCTCTTCTCCCCCCCCCTCTCTCTTCTCCCCCCCCTCTCTCTTCTCCCCCCTCTCTCTCTTCTCCCCCCCCTCTCTCTCTCTCTCCCCCCCCTCTCGCTCTCTTCTCCCCCTCTCTCTCTTCTGCCCTCTCTCTCTCTCTTCTCCCCCTCTCTCTCTCTTCTCCCCCCTCTCTCTCTCTTCTCCCCCCTCTCTCTCTCTCTTCTCCCCCCCTCTCTCTCTCTTCTCCCCCCCTCTCTCTCTCTCTTCTCCCCCCTCTCTCTCTTCTCCCCCCCTCCCTCTCTCTTCGCCCCCTTTCTCTCTTCTCCCCGCTCTCTCTTCTCCCCCTCTCTCTTCTCCCCCTCTCTCTCTTCTCCCCCTCTCTCTTCTCCCCCTCTCTCTCTTCTCCCCCCCCTCTCTCTCTTCTCCCCCCCCCTCTCTCTTCTCCCCCCCCTCTCTCTTCTCCCCCCCCTCTCTCTTCTCCCCCCTCTCTCTCTTCTCCCCCCCCTCTCTCTCTTCTCCCCCCCCTCTCTCTCTTCTCCCCCCCTCTCTCTCTTCTCCCCCCCCTCTCTCTCTTCTCCCCCCCCTCTCTCTCTTCTCCCCCCCCTCTCTCTCTTCTCCCCCCCCTCTCTCTCTTCTCCCCCCCCCTCTCTCTCTTCTCCCCCCCTCTCTCTCTTCTCCCCCCCCTCTCTCTCTTCTCCCCCCCCTCTCTCTCTTCTCCCCCCCCTCTCTCTCTTCTCCCCCCCTCTCTCTCTTCTCCCCCCCTCTCTCTCTTCTCCCCCCCCCTCTCTCTCTTCTCCCCCCCCCTCTCTCTCTTCTCCCCCCCCCTCTCTCTCTCTTCTCCCCCCCTCTCTCTCTTCTCCCCCCCCTCTCTCTCTTCTCCCCCCCCCTCTCTCTCTTCTCCCCCCCCTCTCTCTCTTCTCCCCCCCCTCTCTCTCTTCTCCCCCCCCTCTCTCTCTTCTCCCCCCCTCTCTCTCTTCTCCCCCCCCTCTCTCTCTTCTCCCCCCCTCTCTCTTCTCCCCCCCTCTCTCTCTCTTCTCCCCCCCTCTCTCTCTCTCTTCTCCCCCCCTCTCTCTCTCTCTTCTCCCCCCCTCTCTCTCTCTTCTCCCCCCCTCTCTCTCTCTCTTCTCCCCCCCTCTCTCTCTCTCTTCTCCCCCCCTCTCTCTCTCTCTTCTCCCCCCCTCTCTCTCTCTTCTCCCCCCCCTCTCTCTCTTCTCCCCCCCCTCTCTCTCTTCTCCCCCCCCTCTCTCTCTTCTCCCCCCCCTCTCTCTCTCTTCTCCCCCCCCTCTCTCTCTCTTCTCCCCCCCCTCTCTCTCTCTTCTCCCCCCCCTCTCTCTCTCTTCTCCCCCCCCTCTCTCTCTCTTCTCCCCCCCCTCTCTCTCTCTTCTCCCCCCCCTCTCTCTCTCTTCTCCCCCCCCTCTCTCTCTCTTCTCCCCCCCCTCTCTCTCTCTTCTCCCCCCCCTCTCTCTCTCTTCTCCCCCCCCTCTCTCTCTCTTCTCCCCCCCCTCTCTCTCTCTTCTCCCCCCCCTCTCTCTCTCTTCTCCCCCCCCTCTCTCTCTCTTCTCCCCCCCTCTCTCTCTCTTCTCCCCCCCCTCTCTCTCTCTTCTCCCCCCCCTCTCTCTCTCTTCTCCCCCCCCTCTCTCTCTCTTCTCCCCCCCCTCTCTCTCTCTTCTCCCCCCCCCTCTCTCTCTCTTCTCCCCCCCCTCTCTCTCTCTTCTCCCCCCCCTCTCTCTCTCTTCTCCCCCCCCTCTCTCTCTCTTCTCCCCCCCCTCTCTCTCTCTTCTCCCCCCCCTCTCTCTCTCTTCTCCCCCCCCTCTCTCTCTCTTCTCCCCCCCCCTCTCTCTCTCTTCTCCCCCCCCTCTCTCTCTCTTCTCCCCCCCCTCTCTCTCTCTTCTCCCCCCCCTCTCTCTCTCTTCTCCCCCCCCTCTCTCTCTCTTCTCCCCCCCCTCTCTCTCTCTTCTCCCCCCCCTCTCTCTCTCTTCTCCCCCCCCTCTCTCTCTCTTCTCCCCCCCCTCTCTCTCTCTTCTCCCCCCCCTCTCTCTCTCTTCTCCCCCCCCTCTCTCTCTCTTCTCCCCCCCCTCTCTCTCTCTTCTCCCCCCCTCTCTCTCTCTTCTCCCCCCCCTCTCTCTCTCTTCTCCCCCCCCTCTCTCTCTCTTCTCCCCCCCTCTCTCTCTCTTCTCCCCCCCTCTCTCTCTCTTCTCCCCCCCTCTCTCTCTCTTCTCCCCCCCTCTCTCTCTCTTCTCCCCCCCTCTCTCTCTCTTCTCCCCCCCCTCTCTCTCTCTTCTCCCCCCCTCTCTCTCTCTTCTCCCCCCCTCTCTCTCTCTTCTCCCCCCCTCTCTCTCTCTTCTCCCCCCCGCTCGCTCTCTTCTCCCCCCCGCTCGCTCTCTTCTCCCCCCCGCTCGCTCTCTTCTCCCCCCCGCTCGCTCTCTTCTCCCCCCCGCTCGCTCTCTTCTCCCCCCCGCTCGCTCTCTTCTCCCCCCCGCTCGCTCTCTTTTCCCCCCCGCTCGCTCTCTTTTCCCCCCCGCTCGCTCTCTTTTCCCCCCCCGCTCGCTCTCTTTTCCCCCCCCGCTCGCTCTCTTTTCCCCCCCCGCTCGCTCTCTTCTCCCCCCCCGCTCGCTCTCTTTTCCTCGCTCTCTCCTGGCATGGTCAGTACAGAAATCTCTCCATCGTGGAGGGGTGAGAGGGAGTAATAAACATGGAGTCCCTACTGTGTCTGTGTATTTATTTCTAATAAAGTATTTTTCTCTGTGTGATGTCTTTTTTTTTTTTAAACCCTTTGTTGGAGATTCTTAATGGCCAGGTTAAACTTGGCCTGACATTAAGAATCTCGGGCTTTATACCAGCTGGTAAAACATAGCTGGTATTAACCCCTTATTACCCAGCGTGCCACCTGCCACCAGGGCCACTGGAAGAGTTGGATACAGCGCCTGAAGATGGCGCTTCTATGAAAGCGCCATTTTCTGGGGCAGCTGTGGACTGCAATTCGCAGTGGGGGCCCCAGAAAGTTTGGGCACCCTGCACTGTGGATTCCAATCCCCAGCTGCCTACTTGTACCTGGCTGGACTCAAAAATTTGGTGAAGCCCACATCATTTTTTTTTTTTTTTTTTTAATTATTTCATGAAATTCATGAGAAAAAAGGGCTTCTCTATATTTTTGGTTCTCAGCCGGGTACAACTAGGCAGCTGGGGGTTGGGGGAAGCCCGTAGCTGCCTGCTGTACCTGGCTAGCATACAAAAATATGGCGAAGCCCACGTCATTTTCTTAAAAACGTTTTCAGGGAAAAACCTTTATAAAAAAAAAAAATGCTTCCCTGCATTTCTATTGCCAGTGAAAGTAACACCAAGCAGCGGGGGCTAGCAGCCAGTAGCTGCTTTGGTTACCCTTAGCAATAGAAAATGCAGCGGGAGCCCACAAACAATGTGATTTTTTTGTTTTTTTATTTTTAATGAATTTTTTTAAAAAAAAAATCGGCATGGGCTTCGCCCATCGAGCACCAGAGCATTTTACTGCTCAATTCATCCCAAGCAATCAGATGACTCAAGTGTCGGCCGATTACTTGTTCTGTGTCCCCCTGCATCCATCGCAGCGTGTACGGGCTGTGAGGTCAGCGGAGTGGAGACAGTGACATGCTCTGCTCTGACACATAGTGTGCTGCATGTCACTATCTTTCTCCACTCTGGCACTTGTTGTGCAGGTGACCGGATGCTACTTGTTGTGCAGGTGAGAGTGTATACAGTTGGTACTATGCAGCAGAAATCACAGAGTGGGGCAGTTAGTGACATGTATCATCCGGTCACCTGCACAACAAGTCCCAGAGTGGAGACAGTGACTTGCTCTGCTCTGACACATAGTGTGCTGCATGTCACTATCTTTCACCACTCTGGGACTTGTTGTGCAGGTGACCGGATGATACATGTCACTAACTGCCCCACTCTGAGACTTGTTCAGGTGAGAGTGTATACAGTTGGAACAATGCAGCAGAAGTCACAGAGTGGAGCAAGTTAGTGACATGTATCATCCGGTCACCTGCACAACAAGTCCCAGAGTGGATACAGTGACATGCAGCACACTATGTGTCAGAGCAGAACATGTCACCAACTTGCTCTGCTCTGTCACCTGCGGTGCTGCATGTCACGTTTTTGCCGCGATTTGGTGCCTTTTTTGCTGCGTTTTTGCTCACTGCATTTTTAATCAGTGCACAATGCCATTAAAGATTGTTGATGAAAAAAAAAAAAAGGTCTGATGTCATTTCCTTATTCAAAATGTTCATTGTATGCAGGAGAGCAGACAGCAGCTGCAGAACTACAAGGCTCAGCATCCTCCATCCAGGACTGTATGCAGTTTTTTACCCAAAAAGAAAAAAAAAAATGACGTGGGCTTCGCCATATTTTTGTATGCTAGCCGGGTACAGCAGGCAGGTACAGGCTGCCCCCAAACCCCAGCTGCCTATTTGTACCCGGCTGGGAACCAAAAATATAGAGAAGCCCTTTTTTTTTTTAATTATTTCATGAATTTCATGAAATAATTTAAAAAAAAAATGACGTAAGCTTCGCCTAATTTTAGTGTCCAGCCGGGTACAACTAGGCAGCTGGGGATTGGAATCCACAGTGCAGGGTGCCCATGCTTTCTGGGCACCCCCACTGCGAATTGCAGTCCGCAGCCACCCCAGAAAATGGCGCTTTCATAGAAGCGCCATCTTCTGGCGCTGTATCCAACTCTTCCAGCTGCCCTGATGCCGGGTGGCTAGCTGGGTAATAATGGAGTTAGGGCTAGCTGTATATTATCAGCTAGCCCTAAGCCCGAAATTCATGGTGTCACACCAATATTAGACATGGCCACCATGAATTTCTAGTAATGATAAAAAAAAAAACAACACACAGAAAAATATTTTTATTAGAAATAAAACACAACACAATTAGTGACTCCATCTTTATTGAAATAAACCCCCCTCCGCAGTAATCCTGGGTTAGGGTCCCGCGCCGTCCAATCAGGATCCAATATCATCTGATCGGTTTTGCTGGAAGGCAAAGCGATCAGATGATGTGTCAGGTTAAACTACGTGAATCACATGACACATCAGCTGATTGTATAAAAGCCGATTATACAATCAGCTGAAGCATCAGTGCAAAAATAAATAAATAAATAAATAAATACTCACTTATGTGCTGATTACCGGCAGCTCCTGCAGCGGAGTCTGATCCTGGCCCATCACTGCAGGAGCTGCCGGTATTCAGCTGATGAAGTCCCCTGACGGCAGGATCAGCTGATAGCCGGCCGGGCGCGAAAAAGCCGGCGACACCACGAGAATCGATCAGCTGATGCGTCAGGTGACTGCATCAGGTGATCCACCGCCAGGTCCTGCAAGCTTCGTACGTGCCCCGGGGAGACTGCACACAGCCGAAGCGGCGCTACCGAGACAGGGGCTGGAAGCAGGCATGGCACCGGGACCCTGCAGACAGGTGAGTATGACATACACACACACATACACACTCACACACACACTGTATATACACACACACACTGTATATACGCGCACACACACTGTATATACACACAAACTGTATATACACACACACTGTATATACGCACACACAGTATATACACACACTGTATATACACACACACACACACACTGTATATACACACACACTGTATATACGCACACACACTGTATATACGCACACACACTGTATATACGCATACACATACACTGTATATACGTGCACACACACTTTCTTCCCCTGGCTGTGTAGAGCTGCTGCTGTCTCTGTATGATTGATCTCAGTGCATCCACTGGGAAGAGGCAGGGAGGAGGGTTTGGGTGGGAGCAGAGTGGGTGTATTAGACACAATGGGTGTGTTAGATAAGCCAGACACCGCCCTAGAGCCACAAAGAATTCTGGGACTTGTAGGAACTGAACACAGGAAGTCAGAGGAGAGATTAACCCCATCAGAGCTGGAGCCAGCAATGACCGTGTGCTGCTGGTGCACAATAAAAGGTAATTTTGCTGAAAAAACATAATAGATGTGTTGAGGGGCACATATTAGCAAGATTTATCAGAAAAAAAAAATCAGTTTTGGTAACTGGACAACTTCTTTAACACACTTAAAAATGGTTGAGCTGCAGCCAGGACTGGTGAATATAAAGAAAAAGTCAAATTCTGGCAAAATCAGCGCTGGGTGTAATTTTTATATTACAAAAAGTCATCAGTGATGAACTATCTACATTGGAGTTGATTTTTTTGAAGACCTCGCTCCAGCACCTCCATTCTAGTCACCACAGTACTAAACTATCTGCAATGGATACGGTGAGCAAACCTAGTCCCATAATTTTGCACTGGTGCGAATGCAATCCGATGTTTTATCGGATTGCACTCATCCCTGCAAAACACAAGTGGAACAAAGGTCACATTGTCCCTCTGCGCTTACCGTACTGCATAGCAGGAAGTAGTTTTCTTGACCCGGAAATAGAAGGCTCGATCTAAATGAGCGGGTGATGCTGCGTGGAGACGCGATTGAAAGGAGCTGTGCGTACTAACGGCCGCGGCAGCTGCTTGTTGTCGCGCCATTTCTTTCTGAAGAGATTGTCCGCATTAACTTTTAGTTCTGCCATGGGGAATAAAAGAAAACGGCAGGAGGAGTTTCATAAAGTTAAACTGAAGGTTGGAAAGAAAAGACCACGAGCGGATAATGTTACGGACGCCAAATGTAGGATCAAATCCATTCGCCTTAGCGAGCAGCTGCGAGAAGATTCGCTGCTCCCCAGCAGCAGAAGGAAGCTGACGATCACGGTACACCTCTGTCTACATACTGATTCCTCCCTCATGTAGGGCCCACTCATTGCTGCCATCATTGCTCACAACTGTTGGCATTATTAGTAGCCGGATGCAATGGCTGCAGGCAGTGCTGTCTCCCAAGCGCACCTTTAGTTAAAGCTTTTATTTATCTGTTTTATTTCAGCCGCTTAAGCTGGACACAACTGATGTGTGCCTATTTGCTGTACATGGTGATATTTAGATGTCTGTATGCGATCCATTGCGGAAACCAATCCAACATAACGCATGCTTCCATAGAAATATATGGGATCCGTTTCAATATCAGTTGGCAGACCACGCTAAAGTGGAAAAACCCAGTATACTGAATATATGGTATTAAGGCAAGAATAGAATGAAACACCAGACCACACAGATGCATTGAATTTACCCAGTCAGTAATCTGGGAGACTGAGATCTGAGTAGGAGTTAAGATTTGGCCTCTATTTTTATCTTCTTATTTTTGTAAAAATATTTTTTGTAATCTGTACTATTCGGGTTAAAGTAAAAATAGGACAAAATCATTAAAGCAGAAATGTCTTTATAATTAAAATGTCAATGTAATTGGAAATTATTCCACGGACCTCTAATGAAACACATATTGTACTGTTTGGCGAATAGGAGCAATCAAATAGTACAGTAGGCACAGAAGCCTGCCTATTGTATTCTATATTATTTTCCCTGCTCCATAAACTGTGATTGACAGTTTGCTCTTTAGCCATTATACATAATAGCCTGTCAATTACTGACTGAATAGAACCTATTCTTGCAAACAGGTTCAGGCATTGTTGTGGACCATGAAATGTGCCCACCTGAACCTGTTAGTGCCGGGGACTGCATGGCTAGGGACAGGTAAGTGTGTGTGCGTGTGTACATGCGGACTGCGGGAGGGGGCGGAGCCGAGCGGGGAAGTGTTGGGCTCCCTGCACATGTAGCCAGGGTAAATATTGGGTAACTAAGCAAAGCACTTTGCTTGGTTACCCGATATTTACCTTGGTTACCAGCGTACACCACTTAGCGCTGGCTCCTTGCACCCGTAGCCAGGGTAAATATCGGGTAACTAGGCAAAGCGCATTGTTTAGTAACCCGATGTGTACCCTGGTTCCGAGTGCAGGGAGCCATAGAGAGCATGCGCAGCGAAATCCAAAGGATTCCGCCGCTCAAAAAACGTTACATGCTGCGTTCCTTCCGCCCAGTGGAAGCAACGCAGCGTCGCCCAGCGGAAGCAACGCAGGTACTTCACTCGCAATCCGTCGTCCATACAAGTCTATGGGAAGCAGCGGAATCCGTTAACGGATTCCGCTGTTTTCCAAAACAGCGGATTGCAACTGAAGGAAAACACGCAAGTGTGAAAGTACCCTAAGGCTGCTTTCACACATCAGTTTTTTGCAATCAGGCACAAGCCGGCGCTTTGCTGGAAAAACGCATCCGTGGGTTTTTTTTTGCCGCCGGATGCGTTTTTTCCTCATAGACTTGCATTAGCGCTGGATTGTGCCACATGTACTTGCGTTTAGTCCGTTTTTTGCCAGATGCGGCAAAAATTGTCACTCCGGCGACCGCACAGGACGCAGAGAGGAACGTTTTTTGCCAGCAGCAAAAAACTGCATAGCGCCGGGTTTGGCGCTGTGCGGCATGGTGCATAATGAAAGTCTATGCACTCTGTCGCTCTCACTCTGTCGCTCTCACTCTGTCGCTCTCACTCTGTCGCTCTCACTCTGTCGCTCTCACTCTGTCGCTCTCACTCACCGGCGCGGCGCTGCACAGCTGTCACAAAGCTCTGGCGGCTTCTGATTTGAAAATGCCGGCCGCTCATTATTCAATCTCGTATTCACTGCTTCCCCGCCCACCGGCGCCTATGATTGGTTGCAGTCAGACACGCCCCCACGCTGAGTGACAGCTGTCTCACTGCAACCAATCACAGCCGCCGGTGGGCGGGTCTATATCTTGCAGTAAAAAAAATAATTTAAAAAATAATGGTGTTCGGTCCCCCCCAATTTTGGTACCAGCCAAGATAAAGCTACACGGTTGAAGGCTGGTATTCTCAGGATGGGGAGCCCCACGTTATAGGGAGCCCCCCAGCCTAACAATATCAGCCAGCAGCCGCCTGGAATTGCCGCATCATTAGATGCAACAGTCCCGGGACTCTACCCGGCTCATCCCGAATTGCCACCGCACGAGGGCAATCGGGGTATTAAGGGGTTAATCATGGCAGGCGTCTATGAGACACCCCCAATGATTAACCTGTAAGTGAAAGTAAATAAACACATACACCCAAAAAAATACTTTATTTGGAATAAAAGACAAAAAAAAACCCTCTTTCACCATTTTATTAAAATCCCCAAATGCCCCTCCAGGTCCGACATAATCCATAGAGGTCCCACGATGCTATCAGCTCTGCTACATGAAGCTGACAGGAGCGGCAGTAGAACACCGCTGCTCTCTATCAGCTCCACGCAGCAACTGAAGTGAATCGCGCTGTCAGCGGGGACGTCACTGAGGTAATGCATGCCTGTGTGTGTGCGCGGTGATGATGGGGGCTGTAGTTCCGGGGTGTCTGCGGGGATGATGATGAGTGCGGTACTGCCGGGGTGTGTGCGGGGATGATGAGGAGTGCGGTACTGCCGGGGTGTGTGCGGGAATGATGAGGAGTGCGGTACTGCCGGGGTGTGTGCGGGGATGATGATGAGGAGTGCGGTAGTGCCTGCGTGTTCGGTGATGGTGGGGGAGATAGTGCCGTTGTTTGTGTGGTGATGATGGGGTCTCTCTCTCTTAGCATAAAAAAAAAACAGAAAAAAAAAAAAGGATCCGTTTTTTACCAGATCAGTCGCATCAGTTTTTACGCAATCTGAGACGGATCCGTTGCATCAGGCACAAACTGGATTGTGCCTGATTGCAAAAAATTGATGTGTGAAAGTAGCCTAAGGCTATGTGCCCACGGGACTCTGTTTCTGCGGGTTTTTCTGCATCAAAATCCGCAGCTTTTCCCCCGGAATCCGCACCTTTTCATAGGTGCGGATTTGACGCGGATTTTGTTGCGGATTTTGCGTTTTTTTTTTTTTCTTCTTTTTATTCAATTGAATAGGCAAAATCCGCACGAAAATCCGCAACAGTAATTGACATGTTGCAGATTTTTCCGCACGATTTCCGCTGCGGAAAAATCCGCAGCGTGGGCACAGCATTTCCCAAATGCCATAGAAATGGCTGGGGAGTAGCTGTGCTGCAGACTTCTGGAAAATCCGCGGCTTTTCCGCGAGAAATCCGTGGCAAAATCCGCACATTTTCCGCAGCATGGGCACATAGCTAAAGGGCATGTGCCCACGGGCGCTTTTAACTGGATTTGTCCGCGGAAAACCTGCGGACTTTTCTGGATATTCCAGATAAATCCGCAGGTTTTATCATGTACAAAAACTCCCCATGTTATCCTATGGGACATGGGGAGTGTCTGTGTCCACGCTGCGGAAGATCCTGCGGATCTCCTGCAGCCGCGTGTAACCATGTTAATTATTCATGCGGAATTACCTGCGGAGATCCCGGCCCTCCGCTATGGAGATAGAGGCCGGGACATCCGCAGGTAATTCGCATGAAAGTCCGCATGTTTACCGCTGCTTTATCGCTGGCATCCCGCAGGTAAAAATAGCTGCGGATCGCCGGCGGGCAGCTGCGGGAAACATGTGGCCGTACCTGCGGAGACATCCGCAGCTACGATCTCCCGTGGGCACATGGTCTAAGGCTGCTTTCACACTACATTTTTTTTTTTTAACGCAAAAACGGATCCAGTGCAAATGCGTTTTCATTTCAATGCATTTTCAATGGACTTGCGTCAACATGCGTTCACATGCAGTTTAGTCAGGATCCAGCGACTTGCAGTTTTTTACTTTTTTCAAAAACGCTAGTCGCTGGATCCTGACTAAACAGCACGCAAACGCATGTGAACGGTGGTATGCTGATAAACAGGATCTTGTTTGGCCAGAAACCAGTCTGGCGTGATCAGTCTCTCCTCTCCTTTCCGTCTGAATTTCCAGTCTGTCACGTTCAGTTCCACTGACTCCCGATCACATGACTCCAATGCCCGCCCATAAACTTCAAGTTACAGGATCCTGTAAAATAACACATGCGTTTGCATGCGTTTCTCTTTACAAAAACAGGATCTGCTTTTGCAGCAAAAAAACGTTTGAGGCATGTTAGGCTGGTTTCACACTACGTTTATTTAACATGCGTCAGGAACGTTTTTTTGCTGCAAAAGCGGATCCTGCTTTTACAGCAAAAAACGCATGCAAACGCATCTGTAATTTTGCAGGATCCTGTCACTGGATGTTTAGGGGCGGGCATTGGAGTCATGTGATCGGGAGTGAGGGGAACTAGACTGGGAGCCGGCTTCTGACAGCTGCAGACGCTGGTAACCAAGGTAAACATCGGGCTTGGATACCCGATATTTATCTTGGTTACGAGCGTCTGCAGCTGCTAGGAGCAGGGCTGTCTGCACACGTAACCAACGTAAACATCGGGTAACTAAGAGAAGTGGTTACCCGATATTTACCTTGGTTACGAGTGTCCGCAGCTCTCAGGTGGGAGAGAGAGGGAGGGGAGGAAGGGGGAAAGACAGAGATAGAGAGAGGGCGAGGGAGGGAGGGAGGGAGGAGGAGAGAGACAGATCACGCGAGACTGGTTCTGTGCATGCTCAGTAGAGCAAGCAGGATCCTGCCTATCAGCACGCCAGCGTTCACCTGCGTTTGCGTGCTGTTTAGTCAGGATCCGGTGACATGCAGTATTTGGACGCAGCTCAAAAACGCTACAAGTAGCGTTTTTGAAAGATGTTAAAAAACTGCAAGTCGCTGGATCCTCACTATAATGCACGCAAACGCAGGTGAACGCATGTTAACGCGAGTCCATTGCAAATGCATTGAAGTGAAAACGCATTTGCACTGGATCCGTTTTTCCGCTAAAAAAACGTTATGGACGGATGTTAAATAAACGTAGTGTGAAACCAGCCTTAAAAAAATGTAGTGTGAAAACAGCCTTATCTGAGTGCAGCATAATGTAGGGGCAGAGATCTTGATTCTAGCAGTGGTTCACTTATTGGGCTGCTTAGTGTAGTTTTAATAAAATCATTATTTAATCAGCAGTAGATTATCATTAGAGGACTACTTGTCATGTTGCCAGTTAATCCAGCATATTCATGAGCTCTGTATATCTGCTAGATCTGCAGTAAATATTGATATTTTCAAAATGACTGCAAATAGCTTAGTAACTGACACATGGCTGGTCTGACTCTACAGTATGTTGCTGTCAGATGAGGGAGCAAAAACCTGGTGACAGATTCTTACTTAAAGGGAACCTGTCATCAGAAATTTAGCTTGAAACCTAAGTTTCCCCCTCTGCAGCTCCTGGGCTCCTGGGCTGCATTCTAGCATGTGCTGTGCGACTGTAGCGGGACTGTGCACTGTGTACACGTGTGACCGCTGGTGACGCGGGACCACGGGCGCCCAGGGGCGGCGTCCTGAGATATGAAATTCAGTGTTGGGGGGTGGCGTAAATCTGCTGGAGGAACAGCAACGGTCAGCAGAGAGCCCGCCCCCATGGACGATTTACAAAATTTACATAGCAAAAGGTACAAGTTTATAAAGTATTTAATTTGGTTTAAAAGGGGCCACAAAAAGTACAGGAACCTTGCTAGAATGCAGCCCAGGAGCTGCAGAGGGGGAAACTTTTAGGTTTCAAGCTAAATTTCTGATGACAGGTTCCCTTTAATCTATTATAACAGGAGTTACTTTCCATTCCGGTACATTGTGTTTGTGTGAGGCTTTGTTGGATGGAAAGGCACAATGCATGACCACCACCAATTAATTTCCCTGTTCCAGTGGGGACCACACATACAGTCATGGCCAAAAGTTTTGAAAATGACACCAAAATTATTTTTTCACATGATCTGTTGCCCTCTGGTTTTTAATTATTTGTCTGATGTTTACATCACATACAGAAATATAATTGCAATCATATTATGTGTTCCAAAAGGTTATATTGACAGAATGAGTTAATGCAGCAAGTCAATATTTACAGTGCTGACCCTTCTTCAGGACCTCTGCAATTCTCCCTGGCATGCTCTCAATCAACTTCTGGACCAAATCCTGACTGATAGCTGTCCATTCTTGCATAAGCAATGCTTGCCAGAATTTGTTGGTTTTTGTTTGTCCACCCATCTCTTGATGATTGCCCACAAGTTCTCAATGGGATTAAGATCTGGGGAGTTTCCAGACCATGGACCCAAAATCTCTGTTTTGTTCCATGAGCCATTTAGTGATCACCTTTGCTTTATGGCAAGGTGCTCCATCATGCTGGAAAAGGCATTGTTGGGTGCCAAACTGCTCTTGAACAGTTGGGAGAAGTTGCTCTTGGAGGACATTCTGGTACCATTCTTTATTCATGGCTGTGTTTTTAGGCAAGACTGTGAGTGAGCCGATTCCCTTGGCTGAGAAGCAACCCCACACATGAATCGTTTCAGGATGCTTAACAGTTGGCATGAGACAAGACTGGTGGTAGCGCTCACCTCTTCTTCTCCTAATAAGCTGTTTTCCAGATGTCCCAAACAATCGAAAAGGGGATTGATCTGAGAAAATGACTTTACCCCAGTCCTCAGCAGTCCACTCCCTGTACCTTTTGCAGAATATCAGTCGGTCCCTGATGTTTTTTTCTGGAGAGAAGTGGCTTCTTTGCTGCCCTCCTTGAAACCAGGCCTTGCTCAAAGAGTCTCCGCCTCACAGTGCGTGCAGAAGCACTCACACCAGCCTGCTGCCATTGCTGAGCTAGCTCGGCACTGCTGGTAGTCCGATCCCGCAGCTGAAACAGTTTTAAGATACGGTCCTGGCATTTGCTGGTCCTTCTTGGGCACTCTGGAGCCTTTTTGGCAACAATGGAAGCTCTCTCCTTGAAGTTCTTGATGATGCGATAGATTGTTGACTGAGGTGCAATCTTGTAGCTGCGATACTCTTCCCTGTTAGGCCATTTTTGTGCAGAGCAATGATGGCTGCCCGTGTTTCTTTAGAGATAACTGGTTAACTGAAGAGAAACAATGATACCAAGCACCAGCCTCCTTTTAAAGTGTCCAGTGGTGTAATTTTTACTTAATCATGACTGATCGCCAGCCCTGTCCTCATCAACACCCACACCTGTGTTAATGGAACAATCACTAAAACAATGTTAGCTGCTCCTTTTAAGGCAGGAATGCAATGCTGTTGAAATGTGTTTTGGGGGTTAAAGTTCATTTTCTTTGCCAATATTGACTTTGCAAGTAATTGCTGTTAAGCTGATCACTCTTTATGACATTCTGGAGTATATGCAAATTGCCATTAGAAAAACTTAAGCAGTAGACTTTGTAAAAATTAATATTTGTAGCATTCTCAAAACTTTTTGGCCATGACTGTACCTAATATCACTCCCATAGAAGTGGAGCAGTGGTCACATGTGGGAAAAGGTTGTTTTATTCACAAGGCAATTTTTGGACCCCCATTCTTTGAATATCGAAATCTTGAGTCATAAATTTATCACCTATAAATAGGTAATAAATGTTGTTCATGGGTTAACCTCTTTAAACTTCTCCAAATATGTAGCTGAAAATCTTTGAGCCAGAACATGGTGAATTAGTTGCCTACATATTTACCCTGGTTTATCACAGTTGTAGATTAGGCAGTTGTGGATGCAGTGCAAGCCACGGGGTAATGAATGTGCACGTTAGAATTACATACAGAAACAATTTAATGTGAATGAGTAACCGCGATCATAAGTGGCAGCGTGCATTAACTGTTTGTTTACTTTGTAGGATGTCCTGTCTCAGATGCACCATTACAACGCTGGTATTAAACATGATGCTCTAGTTGGTCTCCGAGAAATCTTATCAACACATCCTTCAATAATTGACACACACATTTCTGTTATCATGAGTGAGGTCGCTGCTGTATTCACAGATAAAGATCCCATGGTTAGATCTGCTGCCATTTCTGTGTTACAGCGTTTAGCACCCATGGTCTCCCAAGGAAAACTTGCTCCTTTCTTTCCTCTTATAAGTGCGCATCTCTCCACTGCTATGACTCATATTATGATAGGTATCCAGGAGGACTCATTAAAGATCTTGGACATCCTTTTGGAAGCTTACCCAGATCTACTGCTTGATCGTAGTAATATGCTCGTGAACAATTTCTTGGAACTTATATCTCATCAGAAGAGCTCTAAAGAATTAAAAAATCCTGAAAATCAATCTGTGTGGACATTGTCTGTAATTCCTAATCAGAAGATCACCTCCCAGAGGTGGAGAATAAATGTGCTAAGCAGATTAAAAAAATTCTTGCAAGCATTAATGAAACAAGCTGCAAAAAGGTTCCCTAAAAAAGTACTTCAGGACAACATGTATAAGCTTTTCTCTGTTGACAAAAATGTTGATATTTCTTGGATAGAACATGCAAATGGAAAACAGTACATCAATCTGTTCAGTTCTGGAGAAGAGTGTTCAAATAGCTCAAAATTTTGTTTAAGGTAAGTCTTGTTTTCGCTCTCCTATTAGATTTTAAAGACTAAATAATTTATAATTTAAAATGGTGTTTTCCAACTCTTATGTAATATCTATATTTGTGCTCACGTTTCACCGTTCACTGCTCTAAGGGTAAGTTCACACAGTGCGTTTTTGCGCGTTTTTCGGGTGCGTTTTTGCTCAGAAAACTGCATGACTTTGCTTCCCCAGCAAAGTCTGAGTTTTCATTTTTGCTTTCTACACACAGCGTTTTTTTTAGCTGTGTTCTTGTGGTGCCCACAAAAACGCAGCATGTCAATTATTTTTGCGGTTTTCACTGCGTTTTCCACCCATTGAGTTCAATGAGATGTTCAAAAACGCAATGAAAAACGCAAATTGCAAATAGAGCTGCGTTTTAGTGCGTTTCTATGACTAAAAACGCAGCTGTAAACGCAAGGGGTGGGTAGTAAAGTGACCTGTACAGGAAGAGGATTCCTTCTGTTAGTAAACACAGAAGCGTGAATCCTCCCCGTACCACCACCGCTTCTTCCATTTCCCGCCCGGTGCCATGTCTGCTCCCGTCCTGCGCCATGTCCGAGTGGGAGGTGGATGCAGCTGCTAAATCAAAAGTGAACAGTAGAAGAAAAATGTCATATTCACCTGTCTGCAGACTCCCGGTGCCATGTCCGCTCCCAGCTCCTGTTCCCGATACCGCCACCCCCGCTCTGGCTGTGTTCCGGCTCTCAGGCACATCCGATAGCTGCAGGACCTGGCGGTGATCACCTGATGCATCAGCTGATCGTAAGTCTCACGGTGACGCCGGCTTTTTACCGGCCGGCCGGCTATCAGCTGATGCCGTCAGGAAACTTCATCAGCTGATTACTGGCAGTTCCTGCAGCAGTCGGACGGGAGTCAGCACGGACGTGTGTAGTTGTTGTTGTGTGTTTTTTTTTTTTTGTTTTTTTTTTTTTACACTGATGCATCAGCCTAGACTGTACAGCGAGCGCCGAGTGACTGATTCCCCAGCGCTTGCAGTCAGTTCATGACAGCTGCAGACAGGCCGGGGTGATCTCCGGAGTTCAGGTGAGAGCACCGGAGATCAGCCCGGCCTGTCTGCAGCTGTCATGAACTGAACCGCAAGTACCAGGGAATCAATCACTCGGTGCTCGCTGTACAGTCTCTGCTGCACTCCGGAGCACAGGTGAGAGCTCCGGAGTGCAGTGCAGGTACCTAAATCCAGGCCTGCCATTACTGGAGTTTCCTCCTGTAGCCAGTCCGATGCTGCACAGAAGAGTGTACATTTTTCTTTTTTTTTTTGTTTTTTGCACTAATGCATCAGCTGATTGTATAAACGGCTTTTATACAATCAGCTGATGTGTGATGTGATTCAGGCCCTTGAACCTTACACATCATCTGATCGCTTTGCCTTCTAGCAAACCGATCAGATGATATTGGATCCGGATTGGACGGCAGCGGGAGTGCCCAGAAAGCTTGGGCACCCTGCATTGCGGATTCCAATCCCCAGCTGCCTAGTTGTACCTGGCTGGACTCAAAAATTGGATGAAGCGTATGTCATTTTTTTTTTTTTTTTTTTTAATTCATGAAATAATAAAAAAAAAAAAAAAAAAAAAGGGGCCTCCCTATATTTTTGGTTCCCAGCCGGGTACAAATAGGCAGCTGGTTGTTGGGGGCTAGCATACAGAAATATGGCGAATCCCACATCATTTTTTTTGGGGGGCAAAATAATCCTGCATACAGTCCTGGATGGAGGATGCTGAGCCTTGTAGTTCTGCAGCTGCTGTCTGCTCTTTTGCATCCACTAGTGGATGGAGTATGCTGAGCCTTGTAGTTCAGCTCCCCCTGCCTCTCTCCAGCATACAGTCCTGGATGGAGCATGCTAAGCCTTGTAGTTCTGCAGCTGTCTGCTCTCCTGCATACACTAGTGGAGAATGAAGAACATATTGAAGAAGGAAATGACATCAGAATTATTTTTTTAATATTCTTTAATGGCATTAACTGATAAAAAAACGCAGTGAGCAAAAACGCATGCGTTTTTTGCCCTGCGGGTTCGTTGTGCGTTTTTGCCACAAAAAACGCACAAACGCAGCGTCAAAAAAACGCAGTGTGTGAACTTGGCCTAAAAGCAATTCGGTTTGCAGGTTTTTGCTGTGTAATCTGAGCGCAGAGCCTGATACCATCAATGTATCACTTACTGGAATGCTTGGTACAGTTTTGATGGAATCCGTTTTACCTATTGTAGATGTAGTAGTCGCTGTCCATAGATGGTAGTTAAGCTACTTTTGGAGAGAAAATAAAATACTATAAGGCCTTATTCATGCATCCATTCAGGTATCCATTTTTCATATGTCATACTACCTACACAAATCAATGAGTCTGTGAGAAATCACTGACTTCAAACATTTGTGTGCAGTCTGTTTTTAACATGGAATTAGGTAGTAGAAGCCAGGAGATAGATATATTTTATATTTTTTATTTTATTTACACACGCCTTTCTTATAGTCATCATCCAGTTCTCGAGCTTGTTGAAAGCTGTGTTTTAAATGTAATGTGACTGCATTTATACTATCCAAACCTTGGGCATCGTGAATTGGTATCTAACTGCTTTATTACAGCCATTCATATTTCAGAAAAACATTCTTTGAAAAGCTGTCCATGACTCTGCTTCTTAGGCCTAGGCTCCATTGCATTTTACATGGACAAGTGCAATCTGATAAAACATCAGATTGCACTCGCACCAGTGTGAAACTGAGGCAGTGTCCAGCTGTGATTCTTTTCTCATGCCATATCGGCATGAGAAAAGAATATCGGCATGCTGCGTTTGGCAGCGAGTCTCGGCTCACTCGCACCTATAAAAGTCCATGATATCCAAGTGCAGTTCAATATATGCAGAGATAGGCCATGGAGAAGAGGTTGAAAGTACTCTCTCCCTCTTCTCTGTACTTTTGATTCGATCGCAAGAGTAAGAGCCGAGAGTCATTAGCATATCATATCTGATGATCTTGCATCAGAAGCGATGCACAACTGTGGATCTGAGTACTTAGATGACTAATCCAAGGGACAGGTTTGTAGTGATTTCTCACTGCTAGGGATGGACGGACCCAGACTGTTAAAATCTTGATCCGCGCGGTTTCCAAAGTGTCCGGGTGCCAAGCACAGAATTCTCAGGGTATTCCGGCTAATGATCCGGGTCCAGCACTTGGGTGATAAAAAAAAATAAATAAAAAAAGTAATAAAGCAAGCACAGCTTCATACGTACCGAGCCTCTGGCATGGCTGTAACTGCTCCTTTGGTTGCCCGTTCACTTACAGGGCTGCTCATTAGGCTCATGCATATTCACTGCTTTCCCCGTCCATCAGCGTCTGTGATTGGTTGGAGTCAGACGCTCTCCACCCTGAGTGACAAAGTGTCTGACGCTTCCAATCTCCAACTCAGTCTGTGGGTCTATATCGTTCAGTAAAAATAATGATAAAAAAATTGGTGTAGGGTCCCCCCATATTATGATACCAGCACAGATGAAGCCTATGGCTAGAGGCTGCAGTCCCCAGTCGTGCGCTTATCTTGGCTGTGTATCAAAATAAGAAAAACCGCATTCTGCTTTTTTTTTTAAATAAATAACTAAAGAAAAACAGTGTGCAGTCCCTCACAATTTTCATACCCAGCCATGATAAACCAGACAGCTGGAGGCCTTTTATTCTCAGTCTGGGGAGACCCATGGTTAATGGGTATAAGGGGTTAATCACATCCCACAGCTGTCACTAAGCCCTGGATTAGTAGATTAGTAATGGCAGGCATCTATGAGACCACCCACCCCATTACTAATCTGTAAGTGAAAGTAAAAAAAAAACACGTACACTGAAAAAAATCTGTTAGTTGAAATAAAAGACAAAAAGCACCCTCATTCACCACTTTATTAATCCAAAAAACACCCCTGCAGGTCTGACGTAATCTACACAAGGTCCCATGACGATTCCAGCTCTGCTACATTACTGAAGGCACAGAGTGCAATCATGGAGTGTGACTGAACACTGTGAGGTGCAAGCAGAGACTGAGCCACGCGTTGAGTGGTAACTGCACTCAGGTTATTTATGGTCATAGGTAGTCATGCATTTTTTTTTTTGCCAGGAGGTGTAGATTGGGTGCAGGAATATGGTGTAAAAATTTCACCACCAAATCTGCATCTCTTGGCAAAAAACTGCAATTTTTTCCCTCTGTCTTCCTCCCTCCCTCTCCCTCTCACTCCCTATGTCTGTCTCCCTTCCTCCCTCACTGTTTGCCTCCCTCACTGTTTGCCTCCCTCCCCTCTGTTTGCCTCCCTCCCTCCCCTCTCTGTCTGCCTCCCTCCCCTCTCTGTCTGCCTCCCTCCCTCCCCTCTCTGTCTGTCTGCCTCCCTCCCTCCCCTCTCTGTCTGTCTGCCTCCCTCCCTCCCCTCTCTGTCTGTCTGCCTCGCTCCCTCCCCTCTCTGTCTGCCTCGCTCCCTCCCCTCTCTGTCTGCCTCGCTCCCTCCCCTCTCTGTCTGCCTCGCTCCCTCCCCTCTCTGTCTGCCTCGCTCCCTCCCCTCTCTGTCTGCCTCTCCACAGAAATCATATTACCTCACACATAAGGTTCTTATACTAACAATGTCCTTCGTTGCCCATAGCAACCAATCAGAGCTCCTTTTAATAACCTGTAGCTGCCAACTCCATTGGCTTTAATGTAATTTTGTTTTTTCGAATAACTGTAAAGCGCGAGGTTAAAATTTCCCCTCAAAATATAGTCTGACATTCCCTGAGTCACGTACAGCGTTTGTGCAAAAGTTTGTGATTGTACATGCAACGATGCAGATTTTTGTAGACGACAGGGCGGCTGCAGGCTGTTTTTTTAGGCTGGGGGCTTCTAATAACCATGATTTTCCCCAGCCTGAGAAAACCACTCTCCAGGTGTTGGGCTTTATCATGGCTGGGTATCAAAATTGGGGGAAAGGGAGAAACAAAAAAAAAAAAAAATGGATGCACTTACTCTTATCTTTATATACAGCCAAGATAAGCACATTGCTGTGGGCTGCAGCCGTATGCTTTATCTGTGCTGGGTATCAATAAGGGGCCACCTGACACAATTTTTTTTTTTTTTTTTTTTTTTTTTTTATACCACGTTAGACACACGTAGCGCGTGTGGTTGGAAGCAGTCATCTAACACACTGCCACTCAGGGTGGCACTCAGACTGTGAATACCAGCCCCCAGCTGTCTTGCTTTATGATGGCTGGGTATGAAAATTGGGGGAACTGCATGCTGTTTTTCTTTCAGTATTTAAAAAAAAAAAAAAAAAAAAACCACCAACCCCAGCATGTGGTTCCTTTTGTTTTGATACACACCCAAGATAAGCGCACGACTGGGGGCTGCAACCTGTAGCCGTAGGCTTCATCTGTGCTGGTATCATAATATGGGGGAACCCTACGACAATTTATTTTATTTTTTTTTAATTTATTTTTATTATACAATATAGACTTGCAGACTGAGTCAGAGATTGGAAGCATCAGGCACAGTTTCACTCAGGGTGGGGAGCGTCTGACTCCAACCAA
Organism: Anomaloglossus baeobatrachus; assembly: GCF_048569485.1. NCBI lineage: Eukaryota > Metazoa > Chordata > Amphibia > Anura > Aromobatidae > Anomaloglossus > Anomaloglossus baeobatrachus. The sequence continues at coordinate 346,353,957 of NC_134358.1, forward strand.
TCGGAGACACCGGAGGGCAGGGAAAGCAGTGTATATGCATGAGTCTAATGAGCAGCCCAGGAAGTGACTGGGCGGCTGTGGGAGCAGTTACCGCCACACTGGAGCCTCGGTATAGACTTTTATATGGGAACCGGCTTCCGGCCATATATCTGGGATTACTTCCGGGTCGGAACTAATATATAGTTTTCCTTTATATAAATCCGGTTAGGATCACCGGTCCCAGTTATCTGCTAGTCTACCCATCACTACTCCTTGCCCTAGACTGACAGGTGTGTCAACACACACACACACACACACACACACACACACACACACACACACACACACACATACACACCCCTGCTAGGCGAGGAAGTGCCACTGAGGTTCTGCCTTGGACTATTCATCCGAAATCTGTGGTTCCTAGCAGCCTTTTTAAACTATGTTGTTTTTTGTGGACTGCAAGATGCAGTGTTTAGCAAGAAAAAAAATCTTGTTAAAGTCTGTGCATCTTAGGGTCCCGCTACACGTAGCGCTATACCAGCAATCCCACCAGCGATCCGACCTGGCAGGAATCGCTGGTACGTCGAAACATGGTCGTTGTTGAGCTGTCAATCAGTCAGATCTCCACAGCGACCAGCCACCAGTGACCCGTGTAACGACGGCTCCCTGCACACGCAGAACCGGCGCTCCTTGGTCTCCCACTGTCAAACACACCGATGCGTGCTGCACAGCGGAAGACCAACGAGCAAAAAAATGGTCCTGATCGTTTTGTCCCGATCAGCGACCTCGCAGCAGGGGGCTGCTCGCTGCTGCTTATCACACACAACGATATCGCTGGCGAGGTTGCTGATACATCGCAAAACCTGTGACGTTTCAGCGATGATCTAGCGATCTCGCTATGTGTGATGGGGGCTTTACAGTCTGGAGGCACTGTCCTCAGTGTGTTTGACAAATCACTGAGAAAATTCAGTCTGATGAGTGCTAGACAGGAGTCTTCTGCCAGAACCTGTATGGATGCTGAAGGACCATTCAGGTTATATCAAAAGTCACATGCCTGAAAGGAATTTCAAAATGTATTAGTGTATGTTTTATATACCTGAGTAGTCTCGAAAGCTTGTAATTATTACCATCTTTTCAGTTAGCTATTAAAAGGTATCAACCACTGAGGACTTTCTGTTCTTTTAAACAATTTTTTTTATCTCTACTGGCTAACACGGTACAAAGATATATTTTACTTGTTTTATATACGTGTTTGTTGCAAAGCTGTGTTTGTAGAAGAACTGGAGTCTGAGTCCAATTTTGTGGAGTCGGTATAAAATGGGCCCACTTCGACTCCCAAATATATGTAATAAATTTTGGTACAGCTGTTCACTGCAGTGTATTTACTATTTTTTCATACAAATTTGGTAAACTTATGAAATGTTTTATAACTGTCAATTCTATTCCTGATCAAAGGATCTAGTTCAGGGGTCTCAAACATGCGGTCTGTCAGGCTGCTTCTTGCGGCCCGCAGGCCCATGCGTCCCTTGACGATTGCAGCTGGTGCAGGGGCTGCCGCTCTCAGCGCTTCATCTGAAATTTAGATGAACATTTTGCCGCCAGTGCGCAGTTAGCCGCTGGACTGTGCGCAGCACCAGCAAAATGTTCATCTAAATTTCAGATGAAGCGCTGAGAACTGTGGCTACCCTAATGCGCGAGATTATGGGCGGCGCTGTGAAAGTCATCACCGGTGTCATTCAAGTACCCGCTCATAATCTCGCGCCTGCGCAATAATATCACCGGCGCTCGCGTTTTGAAAACAGTGCTCAGTCCCGCGATAGTGCCACTGCGCATGCACGAGACTCCCGGAGCACTGCGGAAAATGAGGGCGGCGGCCTCATCTATGTAAATGAACACTGGGGGATGGTGAACAGTGGCAGGAGGGGGGATAACTGACGAAATACAGCCTGCCCACGGGGCCAGCAAACCTCATTACCATAGCAAAAGGTAATCTAATATATAAAGCTGAATGTGTGTTTGTATGTGTGTGTGTGTGTGTGTGTGTATGTCCGGGATTGGCATCCGCACCGTCGCAGCTACAGCCACAAAAGTTTGCACACTCACACTTCTGGACCCCGAGAGCGTCATAGGCTATGTTTCGAGGGGAAATTTTAACCCTGCTCTTTACAGTTATTTGTCAAAAAACCTGCCTCCATTAAAGCGAATTGAGCTGGGAGCCACAGTGCAGCCAGAACTTCAGAAGAATGCGCAGTCACGCCCTTATATGGAATGTTGGCGTGTCACAATGCAGCAAGGGAAAGAGGCAGACACCGACAGGGAAAGAGGCAGACACCGACAGGGAAAGAGGCAGACACCGACAGGGAAAGAGGCAGACACCGACAGGGAAAGAGGCAGACACCGACAGGGAAAGAGGCAGACACCGACAGGGAAAGAGGCAGACACCGACAGGGAAAGAGGCAGACACCGACAGGGAAAGAGGCAGACACCGACAGGGAAAGAGGCAGACACCGACAGGGAAAGAGGCAGACACCGACAGGGAAAGAGGCAGACACCGACAGGGAAAGAGGCAGACACCGACAGGGAAAGAGGCAGACACCGACAGGGAAAGAGGCAGACACCGACAGGGAAAGAGGCAGACACCGACAGGGAAAGAGGCAGACACCGACAGGGAAAGAGGCAGACACCGACAGGGAAAGAGGCAGACACCGAGGCAGACACCGAGGCAGACACCGAGGCAGACACCGAGGCAGACACCGAGGCAGACACCGAGGCAGACACCGAGGCAGACACCGAGGCAGACACCGAGGCAGACACCGAGGCAGACACCGAGGCAGACACCGAGGCAGACACCGAGGCAGACACCGAGGCAGACACCGAGGCAGACACCGAGGCAGACACCGAGGCAGACACCGAGGCAGACACCGAGGCAGACACCGAGGCAGACACCGAGGCAGACACCGAGGCAGACACCGAGGCAGACACCGAGGCAGACACCGAGGCAGACACCGAGGCAGACACCGAGGCAGACACCGAGGCAGACACCGAGGCAGACACCGAGGCAGACACCGAGGCAGACACCGAGGCAGACACCGAGGCAGACACCGAGGCAGACACCGAGACTGGGAAAGAGACTGGGAAAGAGACTGACACCGAGACTGGGAAAGAGACTGACACCGAGACTGGGAAAGAGACTGACACCGAGACTGGGAAAGAGACTGACACCGAGACTGGGAAAGAGACTGACACCGAGACTGGGAAAGAGACTGACACCGAGACTGGGAAAGAGACTGACACAGACAGACAGAGAGCGAGAGAGACAGAGATATATACAGAGGGGGAGACAGACAGAGAATGGGAGAGAAACAGAGATATATACAGAGGGGGAGACAGACAGAGAATGGGAGAGAAACAGAGAGACAGTTACTATCCCGGGCGTTAATACATTCTATTTATACATTCTATCCTGGGAATGTTAATACATTCTATTTTGTTAACAGTTATTAACCCGGACGAAGCCGGGTAGTACAGCTAGTATTTTATAAAGTTATTTAGGTCTGAAAGGGGGGGCAGTAGCAAGATGAACCTTTTATAGAATGCAGCCCATGAGCTGCAGAAGGGGATTCTTTTAGTTTAATAGCAAAAATTCTGGTGACTGGTTCCCTTTAAGATAACCATCTTCACTCCTCCTGATCAAGATGTCCAAGAATTCCGCCTCCCATGTAGTATATTACAGGTGTATATAGGGGTGTAGTTTATTACAGGTGTATTATATGGGGATGTAGTGATGTAGTATATCACAGGTGTAATGATGTAGTATATTACAGGTGTAGTATATAGGGGTGTAGTGATGTAGTATATTACAGGTGTAGTATATAGGGGTGTAGTATATTACAGGTGTAGTATATAGGGGTGTAGTATATTACAGGTGTAGTATATAGGGGTGTAGTATATTACAGGTGTAGTATATAGGGGTGTAGTATATTACAGGTGTAGTATATAGGGGTGTAGTATATTACAGGTGTAGTATATAGGGGTGTAGTATATTACAGGTGTAGTATATAGGGGTGTAGTATATTACAGGTGTAGTATATAGGGGTGTAGTATATTACAGGTGTAGTATAATACAGTTGTATATAGGGGTGTAGTGGTGTAGTATAATACAGGTGTATATAGGGGTGTAGTATAATACAAGTGTATATAGGGGTGTAGTGATGTATATTACAGGTGTAGTATATGGGGGTGTAGTGATGTAGTTTATTACAGGTGTAGTATATAGGGGTGTAGTATATGGAGGGGGTGTAGTATATTGGGTAGAACTGAGTTAATTATATTCCGGCCCTCTAAAACCATCCCAATGTCTCATGCGGTCCCATGGGAAAATTAATTGCCCACCCCTGCACTAGGCTCTCATGTCTCCTGACGAAACCGGAAGTGAAATGAAGTGAAACGCGCATCGAGGTGGAAGTGGTGTTTGGGGTAGTGGCATTTGATGCACACATGGCTTAACCCCTTCACGACCGCGGGCAGTAAAATTACGTCCTATTTTAACGTGACTTAAAACGACCAGTGACGTAATTTTACGGCCTAAAGTTCATTTGATTGCCGTGGCCATAGCAACGGCTTTCAAATGATGTCCCCTGCTGTTTCTTACAGCAGGGGACCTTTGCTTCACCCCAGGGGGGGTGGCATCGCCACCCCCCCATCGACGATCGAAGTGATTGGCTGTTCAAATCTGAACCGCCAACCACATCTTTCGCACTGATTTCGGTAAAAATAATGCCGGAAATAGTGCGATACTGTGAGATCCAGCTATGATGTGCTGTAGCAGGTACAGCAGATCATAGGTGGATCTCAAACATGCCGCCCCCAGCCCCTGCAGCACTGATTGGAGCGATCGTGCTATGACGCGCAATCACTCCAATCAGTGTGCAGTGGGGCGATCTGATCTGCCGGTGGCCGCCCTCCCCAGGCCTGTGCTGGTCTGGGGACCCTCCCCCAACATGTCTGCAGCGTGCAGCACTGGCTGGTACTAGTGGTACCACGCCACCGCTGCTGCTGCCGCTGCTGTCACGTCACGGAGCAGGAGCGGTGAGTATTGTGCTCACCTTGCAGCCCCTGCGCGCTTCCGTAATGGCCCCTGCTCGTGCCCCCCTGCGATCTGCCCCCCCCGCCATCCCGATCTTCCCCCCGCCATCTCTATTCTGCAGCTCCTCCGGTATCCCTCCTCCTCTGCTCTCCTTACAGCCCCTGCGCGCTCTTGTGATTTTCTCCTGCGCGCTCCCGTAATGGCCCCTGCCCGTGCCCCCCTGCGATCTGCCCCCCCCGATATCCCGATCTGCCCCCCCCCCGGCATCCCGATCTGCCCCCGCCATCTCTATTCTGCAGCTCCTCCGGTATCTCCCTCCTCTGCTCTCCTTGCAGCCCCTGCGCGCTCTTCTGATTGCTCCTGCGCGCTCCCGTAATGGCCCGTGCCCTCCTGCGATCTGCCCCCCGACATCCCAATCTGCCGGCCTCCTCCGGTATCCCCCTCCCCCTCTGCTCTCCCCCTCCCCCTCTGCTCTCCCCCTCTGCTGTCCCCCCCCCCCCCCCCTCTGCTGTCCCCCCGACGTCCTCTTACCTGTCTTCACCGGCCGATCACATCTGCCTCCATCGCTGGGTCCTTCTTCCTGGGTCTTCTGCTGAGCTGTCCAACTTCCTGCCTGCGGCTCCTGTACAGCTGTCTCTCGCTTGCCTTCTGTTCCTCCCGCTACTCCTCTGGGTACTGTGAGTATAACTTTTTTTTTCTTTTTTTCCTCTGTCCATTTTTACACCTCGTGCGTCCCGCCGAGCGCTGATCAGGGATGCAGATAACGTATCTGCATCCGTGGTCAGTTTTCGGCGGGACTTTTTTTTTCCCGTATCCCCGACGCTTTTTGTATCGCATCAGTCCGTGCGTCCCGCCGAGCGCTGATCAGGGATGCACATAACGGATCGGCATCCCTGCTCAATTTTTGGCGTGACAAAAAGCATCGGGGATACGGAAAAAAAAGTCACGCCAAAAATTTAGCAGTGATGCCGATCCATTATGTGCATCCCTGATCAGCGCTCGGCGGGACGCACGGACTGATGCGATACAAAAAGCGTCGGGGATACGGAAAAAAAAGTATCGCATCTGTCCGTGTGTCCCGCTGAGCGCGGATCAGCATCCCTGCTCAATTTTTGGCGTGACTTTTGTTTTTTTTACCGTATCCCAGCGCTTTTTGTATCTCATCCGACCGTGCCTCCTGCAGCGGCCGATCAGTGCACTGCGTCTGTGCGTTTGAAAAGTCAAATGGCGTTCCTTGTCTTCTGAGCCCCGCCATGCGCCCAAACAATTGATTTCCACCACATATGAGGTATCTGCGTACTCGGGAAAAATTGCACAATACGTTTTTATGGTGCATTTTTTCCTGATACCGTGGTAAAAAGAAAAAAAAAGCTACCTTGTTGCTGCAAAAATTTAAAAAAAATAAATAATTTTCACGGTTCAACGTTATCAACTTTCAGTGGAGCCCCTGGGGGGGTAAAAGGGGCTCACTAAACATCTAGATAAATTCCTTGAGGGGTCTAGTTCCAAAATGGGGTAATTTGTGGGGGAGCTCCACTGTTTAGGCACCATAGGGGGGGTCTAAAAACGTGACACGGCGTCCGCTAATGATTCCAACCAATTTTGCTGTCAAATGGTGCCCTGCTCTTCTGAGCCACGCCATGCGCCCAACAATTACTTTCCACCACATGTGAGGTATCTGCGTACTCAGGAGAAATTGCACAATACGTTTTATGGTGCATTTTTTCCTGATACCCTTGTGGAAAAAAAAGCTACCTGGTTCAAGTAACAGTTCTGTGGTAAAACAAGAAAATTGTATTCATGGCTCAACATTATCGACTTCTGTGGAGCCCCTTGGGGCTCACCAAACATCTAGATAAACTCCTTGAGGGGTCTAGTTTCCAAAATGGGGTCACTTGTGGGGGAGCTCCACTGTTTAGGCACCTCAGGGGGTCTCCAAACGTGACATGGTATCCGCTAATGATTCAAACAAATTTTGCTGTCAAATGGTGCTCCTTCTCTTCTGAGCCCCGCCATGCGCCCAAACAATTACTTTCCACCACATATGAGGTATCGTCGTACTCAGGAAAAAATGCACTATAAATTTCATGGTGTATTTTTTCCTGATACCCTTGTTTAAAAAAAAAAGCTACTTAGTTGAAGCAACAGTTTTGTTGTAAAAAAAAAAAAATTCTTTTCACAGCTCAACTTTTATAAACTTTTGTGAAGCCCCCAGGTGTTCAAAGTGCTCACCAAACATCTAGAAAAATTATTTGAGGGCTCTAGTTTCCAAAATGGGGTCACTTGTGGGGGAGCTCCATTTTTTAGGCACCTCAGGGGGTCTTCAAACCTGACATGGCGTCCGCTAATGAGTGCAGCTAATTTTGCGTTCAAAAATTCAAATGGCGCTCCTTCCCTTTCGACCTCTGCCGTGCACCCAAACAATTGATTTTTACCCCATATGGGGTATCAGCGTACTCAGGAGAAAATGCACAATAAATTGTAGGGTGCACTTTCTCTTTTCTCCCTTGTAAAAATGAAAATTTTATGGCTAAAGTAACATTTTTGTGTTAAAAAGTAAAATTTTCATTTTTTCCTTCCACATTGCTTTGGTTCCTGTGAAGCACCTAAAGGGTTAATAAACTTCTTGGATGTGGTTTTGAGCAGTGTGAGGGGTGCAGTTTTTAGAATGGGGTCACTTTTGGGTATTTTCTGTTACCTCGGCCTCTCAAAGTCACTTCAAATGTGATGTGGTCCCTAAAAAAAATTATTTTGTAAATTTTGTTGGAAAAATTAGAAATTGCTGATGAACTTTGACCCCTTCTAACTTCCTAACGAAAAAAAAAATTTCTTTCGAAAATTGCGCTGATGTAAAGGTAGACAAGTGGGAAATGTTATTTCGTAACTATTTTGTGTGAGATCTCTCAGATTTATGGGCATAAATTTTCAAAGTTTGAAAATTGCGAAATTTTCAACATTTTCGCACAATTTCCTAAATTTTCACAAATAAACGCAAAAAGTATCGGCCTAAATTTACAACTGACATGAAGTACAATATGTCACGAAAAAACAATCTCAGAATCGCCAGGATCCGTTGAAGCGTTCCAGAGTTATAACCTGTCAAAGTGACACTGGTCAGAATTGCAAAAAATGGCCAGGTCATTAGGGTGTTTTAGTGGCCGCGGGTGAAGGGGTTAATGATACATACAGTACATATATGCTTACTGGCAATAGATGTATTGTAATTCTGTATTATGCCGATGCAGTTACTATAGTGTCCCCAGTGTGGGTTTATATAGCTTGTGAGGCTGGTACACTACATCTATAGGTTGATTCCATGTACTCCTCCTTTATTTGACTGATGTAATATATGGACTTGGATTATGATCTGTATGATGTTCAATAGGATGACTGATTAATAAATACTGTTACAACGATATTAGGCTATATTGACAACTAATCGTTAGATTAAATGTAGTATGAATTTGAGCCTTGTCCACCCCGTATCCATACATTATGCAGTAATGATATAGTATACTAGTCAATACATTTGTGTGTATCTGATTGTTGCATTCCCATTCTGCCACTCCATGTAGTGACATATTCCCCCTTGTACCTTACTAGTTGTAGCTTATGAATAAAGTACAGTATATTAATAATTGTTTGCATTTTGCACAATATTTTAATACATTTTCTATGGAATTACTTTTTTGTGGACCTGAATTGATGTTTGTAGGTTCTTATATATTTTTATCAGGGACATATTTTGTTATCTGTTTAGAGGCTATTTATAGGTTGTGTTTTAGTTGAGATGAATCTGTGCTGCAATTTATACATAAGTAGGGACTCTCATCTATATATAAAGGTATAAAAACACTGGGAAGGAAGGAAGGCCTACACTCAGAACTGCTAGTACAGGTTCTTGCTATTGTAACTGATAAAGCTTCAAACATCAGTACAATTACACTGCTGAATGAAAATAATGAAGGGGAACAGCGAAAGAAAACTTCAGATTCAGTATGTTTGAGATGGAAGGCAACAGTCCTGTTCCTGTAACTGAAGAACAAACAGATATTACTACAGAAGAACAGCAAAATGATACTTTAAAATTAGATCCTCTTGTTGAAGCAGCTTCAAATCTGTCTCCTATTCTTCACATGCGCTGTGTTGTGCACACATTTAGCTGGCAATAAGAGATCTAGTCTGAAAGAGGAATATGCTGGAACTCTGGCAAAGTGAGAAAATTGGTTATTGCTGCCAGAACTACTAAAATTGATTCCATCTTGATGAAACGTGCTAGTGGAAAAATAGGCAGTTGTCGATCAAGCCACTTGATGGGGCAGCACTTATTTAAAGGGGTGGTTCACCCATTTTTTTTTTTTTTTCTATATGAGTGTAACTTACTATTTTAGGTGTTTTATTCATTGGCTTCTATTTGCAGTTCTGGCACTAAGTGGCACTATCCTGCATGCTCAGTGCCTTTCACATGACCCCCTGGTGCTGTTGCCGCTAGTATCCTCTGACGTCACGTCAAGTTACGGGCTCTCAGACTTGATGTTACGTCAGGGTTTTGCCAGTGCCACTCACACTGACTGGGCTGTGGGCAGTGATTACCGCACGTCACAGCCCAGCATCGAGGGGAGGATCCGGAGGATGACACAGTGTGGAGCGGTGAAGAGGACTAAGCGTCCGGCAGATTGGTGAGGCACGGGGCACCAGTGTGAAGTACAGGGGGTTTCTTCGGCTGAACCCCCCCGTCACGTAAGTATCTGATCTCGATTTGGGGATAATGAAAAAACCACGGTGTTGGCTGCGCTGCTATTAAAGTTCAAAAAGATGATGGTATGGTTCCAAAAAACTTTTTTTATTGCAAGATTATAAGCCACAACGCGTTTCGGGGTTAAATGTTCCCCCTTCCTCAGGTAGCAACAATCATATGAAGTGGTATGCCTTATATATACATAAATATGTAGGTCCCCACACCCCTTGATTAATTCAACATATGGATCATAATGATCAATCAGCAGGGTTTTCAGGGACCTCGCCTCACAAAAATCAATTGTACATATTCACATTTAACAGCGATGTTCAAGAAACCACAAATATATTTTATCTCAAGTATATTGTGATACCCTCATCATTAAAAAAATCTTTTGAAATATATATATATATAAAAATATGTGTTAAATGTGAATATGTACAATTGATTTTTGTGAGGCGAGGTCCCTGAAAACCCTGCTGATTGATCATTATGATCCATATGTTGAATTAATCAAGGGGTGTGGGGACCTACATATTTATGTATATATAAGGCATACCACTTCATATGATTGTTGCTACCTGAGGAAGGGGGAACATTTAACCCCGAAACGCGTTGTGGCTTATAATCTTGCAATAAAAAAAGTTTTTTGGAACCATACCATCATCTTTTTGAACTTTAATAGCAGCGCAGCCAACACCGTGGTTTTTTCATTATCCCCAAATCCATTCTCCTTCTCCTTCCTGGAGTGCACGGGGCTGCTGCAGCTGTTCCAAGACTCTGCTTGAATCACATCAAGCCTCTGAAGGGCCGGTGAGTCACCGGCATCGTTTCTACGGGTCCGTCCACCACAAAGGAGGAGCTGCAGCTCAGCGCTGGTCTGACGGCTGTGCTCTCCATGTGGGATATCGATCGCGTGAGCGGCGGCCTGAGCTGGAAATACTGCGGGCTGGAAAGGACGAGATCCCCGCTGATGCCATAGCAGTACACCGTGGACCTCCCTTCGGCTGTCTCCCCAGTGTTGTACCTGACGTACAACAGGATCAGGTGAGTGTGACCATCACACTGCACACGTAATAAGTTATCATTAGATTTTACACAGGAGCGCACCCTCTTTTTCTTTTATTTTAAAGTATCTGATCTCACCATTCAGCCGTCCGCTCTGCTCAGCTGTCAGGAGAGCGTGTGGTGTCGGGCAGTGTGATCATATACTCCCGTGCAGCAAGAGACTGACATGCTGGTGACATGCAGCACCGCATGTATCAGAGCAGAGCATGTTACCAACGTGCTTTGCTCTGTCACCTGTCGTGCTGCATGGGACCAAGTTACTGCACACTGTGATTTGTGCTGCATGGGACCAACTTCCTCCACTCTGTCACCTGCACAACAAGTCACAGGGTGGAGCAAGGTGGTGACATGCAGCACATGTAACAGAGCACATCTTTCCCCTCTCTCCCTCCCCCTCCTCTCCCCCACCACTCTTTCCCCCGCCTCCCTCTTCCCCCCCTCCCTCTTCCCCCCCCTCCCTCTTCCCCCCCCCTCCCTCTTCCCCCCCCCCCTCCCTCTTTCCCCCCCCCTCCCTCTTTCCCCCCCCCTCTTCCCCCCCCTCCCTCTTCCCCCCCCTCCCTCTTCCCCCCCCCTCCCTCTTCCCCCCCCCTCCCTCTTCCCCCCCCCCCCCCCCCTCCCTCCCTCTTCCCCCCCCCCTCTTCCCCTCCCTCTCCCCCCCCCCCCCCTCCCTCCCTCCCTCTTCCCCCCCCCCCCCCCTCCCTCTTTCCCCCCCCCTCCCTCTTTCCCCCCCCCTCCCTCTTCCCCCCCCTCCCTCTTCCCCCCCCTCCCTCTTCCCCCCCCTCCCTCTTCCCCCCCCTCCCTCTTCCCCCCCCTCCCTCTTCCCCCCCCTCCCTCTTCCCCCCCCCCCTCTTCCCCATACCCCCCCACCCCCTCCCCCTCTTCCCCCCCCTCCCTCTTCCCCCCCCTCCCTCTTCCCCCCCTCCCTCTTCCCCCCCCCCCTCCCTCTTCCCCCCCTCCCTCTTCCCCCCCCCCCCTCCCTCTTCCCCCCCCTCCCTCTCCCCCCCCCCCCCCTCTCCCCCCCCCCTCTTCCCCCCCCCTCCCTCTTCCCCCCCCCTCCCTCTTCCCCCCCTCCCTCTCCCCCCCCCTCCCTCTTCCCCCCCCCTCCCTCTTCTCTTCCCCCCCCTCCCTCTTCCCCCCCCCCCCCCTCCCTCTTCCCCCCCTCCCTCTCCCCTCCCCCTCCCTCTTTCCCCCCCCCCCCTCCCTCTCCCCTCCCCCTCCCTCTTCCCCCTCTCCCTCACCCCTCTGTCGGTCTCTTTTCCCCCTCCCTCTGTCTGTCTCTTTTCCCCCTCCCTCTTTCCCCCTCCCTCTGTCTGTCTCTTTTCCCCCTCCCTCTTTCCCCCTCCCTCTGTCTGTCTCTGCCCCCCCTCCCTCTGTCTGTCTCTGCCCCCCCTCCCTCTTTCCCCCTCCCTCTGTCTGTCTCTGCCCCCCCTCTGTCTCTCTCTCGCCCTCTCTCTCTCGTGGGCTGCAATTCGCAGTGGGTGGGGTAGAAAGCTTGGGCCTCTCTGCGCTGCGGATTCCAATGCCCAGCTGCCTACTTGTACCTGGATGGACACAAAATATGGGAGAAGCCCATGTCCTATTTTTTTTTTTTTTTTTTAATTTCATAAAATTTTTTAAAAAAACGACTTCCCTATATTTTTTGTTCCCAGCCGGATACAAATAGGCAGCTGGGGGTTTGGGACAGCCCACACCTGCATGCTTTACCTGGCTAGCATACAAAAAATTTGGTGAAGCCTACGTCTTTTTTTTTTTTTTTTTCTTTGGATTTTCAATTGCCAGTGAAGGTAACACCTAGCAGTGGGGGTTAGCAGCCAGTAACTGCTTGGGTTACCCTTAGCAATAGAAAATGCAGCGGGAGCCCACTCTTTTATTTATTTTTTTTATTTTTTAATTTTTTTTTTTTTTACCCGAAACCGTTTAAGCTTTTTCTTTAATGAATTTTTAAAAATCGACGTGGTCTTCGCCCATCGAGCGCCAGAGCATTTTGTTGCTCACTCATCCCTACTCCTGACCACACAGCCAGCAGAACAAGTAATCAAGTAACTCCAGTGTCGGCCGATTACTTGTTCTGTGTCCCCCTCTCTCTCTGCATCCATCGCAGCGTGTGCGGGTTGTGAGGTCAGCGGAGTTCAGTCAGGCACTTGAGTCAGCTGATCTGAACACAGCTGAACGCCAACCCGTACACGCTGCAATGGATGCAAGGGGACACAGAACAGGTAATCGGCCGACACTGGAGTCAGCTGATCTGAACTCAGCTGAACTCCTGACCACACAGCCCGCATACGGTCACACGTGATCGGCAGCAGGCATTGCTGTTAACCTGTATCCATCGCAGCGTGTGTGGGCTGTGAGATCAGAAGTTCAGCTGACTCCAGTGCCGGCTGATAAAATCTGTGTCCCGCTGCAGAAGGATCCGGTAAAATAACAATTGTGGTTGCATGCGTTGCACATTTAATCCACTGGATCCGGTCATGTGCGTTTTTTTGCCTACAGGCAAAAAAACCGCTGATGTGAAAGTAGCCTGCAAAATGCATGCCACACGAATGATACGGACGACACACAGACTAGGCAAGAGGGGAAAAAGCAATCTCATGACTCCACATTTTTTTGTTTTTCCCCAATTATTTATTTTTTCTCATGTTGCGCCGGTTAAGGCTGCTTTCATACATCAGTTTTTTGCCATCAGGCACAATACGACTAAAAACTGATAAAGCCGGATCCGTTTTATTTCCGCATTGAATTGTATTAGCGCGGGATTGTGCCTGATGCTTTTGCGTTGCATCCGTTGTGCACGGATCCAGCTGCCGGAAGGACGCAGCATGCAATGTTTTTTGTCAGCGGCAGAAAACTGACCGCGCCGGATCTGGCGCCATCTGGCGTCATGTACAAAGAAAGCCTATGGGTGCCGGATCCGTCGTAAAGCGGCATACAACGCATTACAGCAACTGATTCTGTTTTTTTTCTTCTGAGCGCTCAGTGGCACAACGGATCCGTCCAAAAACTGAAGGAACTAATGGAAAAATCTGATGCAACTGATTCGTTTTTTCGCCTGATCCATTGCATCAGTTTTTACATCAGATTGTTCCTGATGCCAAAAAAAATGTGAAAGCAGCCTAATCATAATCACACGCACACGCACACACACACACACACACACACGCACACACACACACGCACGCACACACACACACGCACACACACACACGCACACACACACGCACACAAAAAAAATCAGTTTTAGTAACTGGACAACTTCTTTAATGATTGAGCTGAAACCCTTTCTTGTAGATTTGGCCAACCCTCAGGTAATGCTAAATGAAGGTCCATGGACACAGGTAGCTGAATTGAAGGAATTGCTTCATCACCCATTTACAGTGAATAAAAAATGACAAGCTGAGGATTTAACTCCCGGCATTTTCATAAAAGCGTGTAAGAAGCTGCTGTTTTGCCTTTCCCAAAGAGGAGGTGTAACCCTTTAACGACCGTTGGCTGAACTGGTACTTCCTAAGCCATATACTGTAGGTGTAATCACCTGCGGCTGCTGCAGGCAGCTGGCGGTGATTCCTGCACGTCAGCTGATTTGTACAGCTGATGTATGCCTCACAGGCACGGGTGGATCCGCGATCCAACAGTGCCTTTTAACTCCTTAAATCGCGCTGTCAAAATGTCACAGCGTGAATTTAATGGCCGCAACGGTAAATCTTCACTTATCCGGCTCCGTTGGCGGCGCTGTGGCATGATCCCTGTGAGCTGATGGTTGTCATGGTAGCACAGGCTCATGTAATGACTCCTGTATCTCACATGACTCCCTTCCTGTAACACTCGGCAGAGGAGCCGTTGTTACAGAAGACGAGCATTTCTCCTTTTCTGAGCTGTGCGGCTCTGATTAATAGAAATAAACCAGTTATCAGACTGCTGATCCTTATAATCCCCTAGAGGGACTAGTAAAATAAAAAAAAGTTTTAAAAAATAAAAAAACCTAACGCTAAGTTCACACAAAGCATCTTTTGTAACTACAAAGATGCAGCATTTTTGCTGCGTTTTGCCCAGTGCGTTTAAGTCAAATCTATTGACTGGAGGGCTCAAAAACGTAGTAAAAACACAAAAAGGACTGACATGCTGCATCTTCACGGCATCTTGAAAAATGCAGCCAAGAAAAGATGCCCAGTATGGATAGCAAAATAGAAATCTCATAGGCTTTGCTGGGAGAAGGAAATGCATACATTTTGGTGCATCTTTGTGACCTCAAAAACGCAGAAAACCGTAGAAAAAAACCCTTAAAATAATACTTTATTCGTAATGGTTAAAATTAGAAATCCCCACAAAACAAACGAAATATAGATAAAAAGACATAAAGTGCTATAGTGCAGAACGGGGTTTGGTCAAATCCCTTATCAAGTCCCTGCCTTGCCGCGGAGGTCGGCACCCTAAATAAACGAGAATGGCGCCCCCACTCACAGACTGCTTGCCCTCCTGTCCCTGCGCTGTGCTCAAGTGCAGCTATTCTTGGAAAACAGGAGTGCAGTGACCTCAAAAACGCAGCAAAAGATGCCCCGTGTGAACTTAGCTTAAAAGTTCAAATCACCACCCATTCGCCCCAATGAAAATTAAAGGATTAAAAAAATAAACGCACACTTGGTATCGCCTTGTTCAGGAATTCATGGTCTATCAAAATATAAAATCAATCAACCTGATTGGAATTTTTTTGCCGCTACGCCGTTTGCCAAACGCCAAAATTATGTTTTTTGGTTGTTTCAAATTTTACGCAAAATGGAATAACAGGCGATCAAAACTTTGCATCTGCGCAAAAATTATACCATTTAAAAACATCGGCTCGAGACGCAAAAAAGAAGTTGTTACTGAGCCCCATATCCCGAAAAATGAGCACGCTACGGGTTGTGGGATATGGTGCAAAAAGTCTGCCACTTTTTTTGGACAAACTTCGGAATTTTTTTTTTTTTTAAACTCCTTAGGCTATGTGCCCACGCTGCGGAAAATGCGCGGATTTTGCCGCGGATTTCTCGCGGAAAAGCTGCGGATTTCCCGAAAATCTGCAGCAGCGGCACTTCCCAGCCATTTCTATGGCTTTTTGGAAATGTTGTGCCCATGCTGCGGATTTTTCCGCGGCGGATTTGGTGCGGATTTTGATCCGGAAAAATCTGCAACATGTCAATTATTGTTGCGGATTTTGATCCGGATTTTGGCTTTAGAATTGGGAAAAAAAAAATAAATAAATCCGCACCAAAATCCGCGGCAATTGATGCAGAAAAATCCGCAGCAACATTCTCTCGTGGACACATAGCCTTACATATTTGGTATCTACAAACTCGTATGGACCTGAGGCATCACACCCACACATCAGTTTTACCATCTAGTGAACACTGTGAATAAAATACCCTCAAAATAATCGTGCAATCGCAGTTTTTATTGCAAGTTTTCTACACTCTGAATTTTTTTTTTGCCATTTTTTAGTACACTATACGGGAAAACTCATGATTTCATTTAAAAGTACGTGTCCCGCAAAAAAGCCCTCATATGGCAAGATTAATAGAAAAATAATCGTCTCGGCTTTCAGAACAAGGGGAGGAAAAAAACAGAAAATCGCCACGGGGTGAAGGGATTAAGTTTGAAAAATATTTGGACAACATGCAGCAGCAAAGCGTTGCCGCAGCAAAAACATTTCCACTCCCATAGCAAACAGACTGACTATATTTCATAATTCCCCCCCACCTCCCCTTGCTCTTATAGATACAAGTACAAGTTCCACCATTCATCAAAACTGACACTGCACATGTCAGTTCCTTGATTCCCTGAGATTATTAGCGATTTTGCCCATGTGGTCACCGCTTTGCTACGAACCCGTTAGTGTAAAGAGGTTGCTCTCCAGCCTTAAAATAATTGATCAAATTTGTTGTCCTATATGAAGGAGGATCTGATGGAGTCAATACTATTTCTCTGAACAAATTCATAGACTGTACAAATGTTATTCAGTACGTTTTTGTTGAAAACATTTTTTTTTCCACTTACTGCATAATGTATTGCATATTTACAGTTTATTGTTTTTTTCGTGTTCTAAAGTTTTATTCCAATAAATAGAACATAAAATAATCAAGCCATTTCAATATATTTTATCATAATAATGACAGGATAGCTATTGCCTTTCAGTGCTGTGGAGTCGGTAAGCCAAACCTCCGACTCCTCAATTTCCCTGACTCAGAACATAAAATATATTTATTGGAATACAAATTTAGAACACACAAACTTTATTAAATTGTAAATATTGAATACATTAAAGGGGTTATCTTACTTATTTTGACTTTTTTTTTTTTGTCATTACACTATTGGGCTACATTGGGGCAGGTAAGTAGATAGTGATTACTTACCTGCCCTGCTGTCAGACCCTCTCCCCCGGCACAGAGCGGTCGTGTTACCACTCCTGCCATGATTTTGTTGCGTCCTGTGATGTCACGACGACTTGGCATGCGCTTATTCTGCCTTGTCGACGGGCATCCCAGCCGACATCATGTAGCCGCCCTGCTGGGCGGGTACATGGTGCTGGAGTCCCTGCCCCCTCTCGCTGCACCCTCCCTCTCGCTGCACCCTCCCTCTCGCTGCACCCTCCCTCTCGCTGCACCCTCCCTCTCGCTGCACCCTCCCTCTCGCTGCACCCTCCCTCTCGCTGCACCCTCCCTCTCGCTGCACCCTCCCTCTCGCTGCACCCTCCCCCTCTCGCTGCACCCTCCCCCTCTCGCTGCACCCTCCCCACATTCCATAGTGCAGGGATCTCACTGCCTGTACGCTGCATGCAGTCCCTCATTATGCTGGCGGCGCGCAGGCAGTGGCCCCTTTGCTAAACGTTGCCTGTGCTGGGGCCAATCAGTACTGTATATCAGATAACTGATTCCCGGGCGCTCTGCAGATTGGAGCGCTGTATACAGCTATGATCAGCCGCCGGCCAATCAGAGGCCAGCAGCGGATCATTGCAGTAGCGTATACAGACCTCGACTCTGCAGAGCGCCCTGGAGTCTGCATCTGATATAAACCGCTGAATGCATAGCCCCCTGCAGAGGCTGCGATCAGCAAGGAGGGGGCTGTGGCCGCAAGAGGCAGGAAACGGGGCACCGAGGGAAAGAGGAGAGGTAAGGAGGATTTGTTTGTTTTCCTTTGTGTGTGAAGAATGGCAGAGTAGGGGGCAATTATACAGGACAGAGCATTGCTAGAAGAAGAGGAGCCCAAGGGGACATTACTACTGGATGGGCTGAAGGAAGGGGGACATTACTATATTATGAGGACAGGGATGGGCACATTACTATATTATATGTATTCTGTCTCTTCGTAAAAGCTGTGAATCTCAAGCGCTCTAAGTAGTCCCTTAGATAAATGTATGCTTGTACTCATACTTAGTTCAACTCAGCCAGAAACGATGACTTGTAGAAAAACCAGGAGAAACGCTGTAGTTTTCTTCTAGAATCTTGTATTAAGTACAAAGTAAAGGCAGGTGAAAAGGAATATTCTGTACAGGGTGTACACGTGTCTTCAGCAATGGTTCCTCTAGACTAAACTGAAGAAGGGAGGAGCATTCTATACAGAAGCCAACTAAGGGAGGAACATAGGGACAAACTTCATACAGTCTAAATCTACCTAGTAACAATAAAGGAATTTCCTGATAGGAGAAAAAATATGCAATGCAAGAAATACTGTACAACAGGATGTTCCCATTCATGGGACACAACACTCCCCGTCTGAAATCATCTGATTTCACAAGTCCTTCTATGACGTAAGGAGTCAATCCTGTCCCTCGATATCATGAAACCTGTAACGAGAAAAGAGAGAAACAAAAAAAAAATGCAACGGTAATGCACTGAATTCAAGTCCATGCTTGGTCGATGACGCATAGTCCTTGTGTAAAATGTAAAGGTAGAAAAAAATGGTAAATTAATTAAAGTTCAACAAACCCATCTTCGGATTGGCGAAGCCGCAAACATGCAAACTCTTCCTCCAACCCAATAATCCAGCGGTAAAGTTTTAGTCCAAAGGAAAAGTTCAAGGTTCAATAGGACACACAGTTGTGTCTCAGTACAGCAAGGGTAAGAGACGGTATGCTCCCCGCCGTGGCAGTGTCCAACGATAAAGTTAGTTCATGTAACGTCCTCCTTTGGTAAAAGTAGCACGAGTTCGGTGACTGGACGAAAGAAGATACTGGTTGAACAACCCTTCATCACCTTCACTTCTACCTTCCGGGTCTTTCCATCGTCGCGGAGTACAGACTTGGTGAGGAGTCCCATTGGCCACTCGCTGCGATGAGCCTCTCTGTCTTTCAGCAAGACAACGTCTCCTACTTGCAGGTTAGGAGATGACTTCTGTCATTTGTGACGGCTTTGAAGCATCTGCAAATACTTGGTCTTCCACCGATGCCAGAACACGTTGGACAGATGTTGTACTTGCTTCCATTGACGTCTGAAAATGTCCTTTTGATTGAAGTCCCCGGGAGGGATTGAAACAGCTCCAATTTTCTGTGTGAGGAGTGTGGCTGGAGTGAGAATCATTGGAGCGTCGGGGTCGGATGATACAGGAACCAGAGGTCTGGCGTTTATTATAGCTGATACCTCTGTGAGGAAGGTCACCAGCACTTCGTGGGTGAGAAGTTTGTGATTTAGTAGCATGGAATCAAGGATTCTTCGTGCGATTCCAATCATGCGTTCCCAGGATCCACCCATGTGTGACGAGTTTGGGGGATTGAACACCCAGGTACAGCCATTGTCAGCCAAGAAGTTGTTTATCTGCAGTTCCTTACAAGTCCCTGTGAAATTAGTTACACAGTCGGACCGGAATTGTTTGGCACGCCCGCGGATGGAGAAGAACCTTCTTAAAGCATTGATGAAGCAGGAAGAGTCCATGGATTCAGTTGCTTCAGTGTGAACTTCACGGATGCTGAGACAGGTAAATAGGACAGCCCATCGCTTACTACTTGCAGCTCCTCCACAAGTTCTTCTTGTGATGACTGACCATGGACCAAAGACGTCTACACCAACATACGAGAATAGCTGATCTGTACTTAAACGATTTGTCGGAAGATTTGCCATCTGCTGGTGTTGATGTCTTCCTCTTAACCTTTTGGCACTTGACGCATCTATGAAGCACTGAAGAGACACACCTTTTCGCCCCAACGATCCATAAACTGGCGGACCTCATCCTGCCTTCGGTAAGCTGTCTACCTTGATGCTGCACTTGTTCATGATAGTGTCGGACTAACAAGGTAGCAACGTAGTGTCGACCGGGAATTATATTAGGGTTCTTTTCCTTGTTATGCAGATCAGGTTTTCCAATCTGGCCGCCCACTCGTAGCAACTTGTTGTGATCGAGCACTGGATTCAGGTTGAAGAGCGAACTGGTTTTGGAAAGGTTAACACCCTTTGTGATGCTGTCAATCTCGCGGCGATATACTTCTTGCTGTACACACCTGAGTATGACTTGTTCGGCACGTTCTTTGTCGATGATACCAGGATGATTGACGCACATGTGCCAGCCGTGGCACGTTGAAGACTTGTAGAAACTGTGAGCGATATGAATAAGACGAGCGACTGCTCATACCGCAGATGACCAACTCGAGAAGCGCTCGAAGTGATGAGGTCTCAACTTCTGTTTTGATGTCACTGAAGTGTAGCAAGCGGACACGATTGGTCTAATTTCCTTGTCGGATTCTGGTTCCTCCAGCTCGTACATGTTGCCGACGTAGTTATCGCAGGTCTCCTCGTATAAGATACTTGGAGGTGTCAGCCACATGTTGTCACCGAGTTTGGACATAGCAGTGAGTCTCGTTCCTCGGAGTGCTTGGTTTTGTTCAGTGGGAATGTGGTGCCACTGTTCAGCATGATCTCGGTCGAGGATATTTTGCATAAACTCGACAGTGTTTCTCCATCTCTGTTTTTTTTTTTTCCAAGGTGCGTTTTAGAGAGGAGAACCTTGCGGTTGCTTGCTGGAAGTTGTTTGGCAACCTTGGCCTTGGAGACCGAAAGGGTAATGGGGCTACCCAATTGTTAATCATTTTGAGAGAACTCTTTATCCATAATATTTATGAATTGCTTGTCTTCTCTCGTCGGTGCCAACTTGCTGTCTTCGTTTGTAGACTCAAACACTGTTGACCCGAAGTCGTCATCCCAGATAGTGTGCGTCCGCGCAGTCGGGCGGCTGCTGTCTCCACCTGGTGTCGCTCAGCCTCTTTCACCCAGGAGTGATGCGGACGTGGTTGAAAGTGAGTGCCGCGACCGTTTGGGAAGATGTGTCTTGTAGGAGGAGATCGCGTCGGGCCTCTTCATTCTGCCCACGCAGACGTTTCCTATGATCACCCAGCCTAAGTCGTAGCGCTGAGCGAATGGCGCGTCGTGTGGCCCGTTGATTTGTTGGCGTACTTTGTGTAGCTGGAGGATGCCCCTTCCAAGCAGAATCAGGATTTTTGCACTGTGATCAAGAGCTGAGATCTTGCTGGCGATAGTTCTCAGGTGAGGGTGGTGAAGAGCTGCCACCGGTGTCGGAATCTCTTCCCGGTTAGCCGGTATCTGGTTGCACTCGACGAGTGTCGGTAGAGGTATCTCTACGGTATTTTCAAGAGATGTTACCACGAGACCACTGGTTCTTCTTCCGCAAGCTTCTGAGATGCCGCTGGAAGTACCTAGTGTGTAAGGGTAGGCATTCCTTTTAAGCCAAACAAGTCGAAGAGTTCGTACCTGGCCAGTGACCTGTTGCTCTGGTCGTCCAGGATGCTGTACACCTTCACGGCCCTTTCTGGGTGACCTTTGGGATATACCTTTACTAGGCATATTTTCGCACAAGACTTGTCCCAGAGATCTTCTCCACAAACTTCGGTGCAAGAGGAGGATACTGTGAGGTGGTTTGCAGCTTGGCCTGTACTCTCCCCGCCATGACTTGTGGTAGGAGAAGGTGTAGGTGCAGGATCAGGCTGAGATGGGTGGAGCGCTTGTACGTGATCCGTGCTGTCACACTCCATGCACTTAATTGTAACCTTACAGTCCTTGGCAAGGTGTTCTGTAGAGGCACAACACCTGAAACATACCCCAAACCTTTTCAAGAGTTCCTTTTGTTTTTGAAGGGGTTTCTTCCTGGTGCCAATGCACTTCTTCAGGGAGTGTGGCAGTTTGTGAATAGGACACTGGCGGTTCAGATTTTCCGCCTTCCCGCCTTCATTGCCCTTGTCTGGTGCTGAAGTTGGTGTAGGTGGTAGAACATCGGTCTTTTTGACTGATACTGGGCCCCTACGTTTTCTGTCATTTTGATGAGTGCTCTCATACCTGGGACCTGGTGAAGTGGAGTCGGTGGGTTCTCCACAGGGGAAGCTGGGGTCTGCCTTACGTTCCGCGATGCCTTTGCTTAACTCGCAGAAGTAGGAGAATGGATGGCAGGAGACTTGGTGCTCTTTTTTATAGTTAGTTTGTTCCTACCGTGGTCCACCTTTCCTGCACGCTGTAAGGTAACTTGGTGACTATGGGTTTCACCCCACGAGCGGTGGCCAGGTAGATGTGTGTCTGTTTTGGCAGATATTTGCCAGATATTTTGGGAAGGTCATATAGTTGTTTCAGCAATGCAACTTCAATTGCTTCAGGACTGCCAAAGTCTTTCTCTAGTCTGTCCCTTGCGGTTGCGAGACCAGTTGTTGGTTCGCTGATGTAGACTGATCTGAGTCTCTTGATTCTCTCGGTAGACCGTGGCTTTAGCCACCTGATTAGCAAGTCCAGCTCTTCAGCAACCGTAATGCCGAGGTCACGCGTTGCGGTTTTGAAGACACACTTCCACCCTCTGTAGTTTTCGGGCTGGTAATCAAACTTTGTGACCGGTGTTGGTGAGTTCTTCTTTTTTTTTTTTTTTTTTTTTTTTTTAAACTATATTTTTATTCAAATTTTTCAATAACATAACACTGGCATAAGCGAATTCAGCATTGTAAATTCAATTCAAAAACATTACATTGTCATGTTTGATCATCCCAAATTCCATACCAATTTTTTAAAATCAATAACCGTAACATGGCAAGATAAAGCAAAGGAAAGCAGCGACCCCTTAACCCATCATTCTTATCATTCCCATCATTCCCCCCATTGAACCCTTGTGAACATGGTAATGACATACAATAAAGCAGTCCCACTCAAATCGGTCATTTCCCCCTCTCCTTTTAGTCACCTTTCGGCCTTTCCTCCCCCACCTCCAAGCCATCCAATGTATCCTTCAATTTTTCGGTATGATACCAGACTCTGTCTTTGAAAGGTGACATAATCCTGACTATCTCCTCCTGAGTACAATAGGCCAGTATGAATTTCTTCCATTTGTTAAAGTGCTGTCGTATTCTATCCGCCCTCCTTTCTGCATCCAATCCTTCTATTTCAAGAAGATGCATGAGCTGACCCAAGATCTCTTCAATCGTGGGGACCCTAGACTCCAACCAATTTTTTAGTATCGCTCTCTTGGCTGCCAGAAGTATCACATGTATAAGTCTGGGTGGGTTAGTCATCTTCCCTTTGGTATCGTTCCCCTCCTCCCAATGATGAAAAATGACGAACCCAGGTGAGAGCCGAACTTCAAGACCCCACACCTTTTGTATACAACTTTTGATCTGTGACCATAATGGACTCAAATGGGGGCAGGACCACAACCCGTGAAGGAGATCAGTTCCACTACTCTTAACACTTAGGGCAAAATGTAAGCCTGTCTGGCTTTGTTGCTGATGGAGGGAGATTAAAACCATAAATTGCCTTGTGCATAATTCTAAATTGGGTTTCTCGCCAATTCTCATTTAAAATTGATTTACGAAGAGCATTCCACCCTCCCCTAATTTTTACCCCCATAGACGGGTCCTCAAATTGTTTTTCCCAAGATTTAAATAAACCTTCCGGGTGCTGTCCTATTAGTAGATCACGCATGTCTCCATAAAGAAAAGAGATAGATGATGAAGTTATTGAGTTCTTTACCAGACAATCAAAAGCGTTAAATACTACCTCCTGGATCACATCATGCAACTGAGTCATAATACTATATCTCACTTGGTCATATTGGATTAGTTGGTTAGGCCCCAGGCCATACTGCGCTATAATTTCGTGTCTACTCAACCATCTAGGCTCTGAGGTGTGCAAGAGATGAGCAACAGTCCTTATACCCCTCACCTTCCACTCTTCAAACAGCTTATTGCTTGTCCCCTGCACAAACTCTGGATTTCCCCATATAGGCAAGTATTTAGATATTTTATGGGGAAGTTTGTAATTTTTCCTCAACGCCTTCCACGCTGCAATCGTGTCTTTAAATAAGGAAGAGTGCTTGATTTTCACTGGGAGATTAGCCTGCCTAGTATGAAGCAATGCCACCAGATCCCAAGGTTGTGCATAGTCTCTCTCAAGCTCCAACGCTGAATAATGCCTAGAGCCTTTAATCCAATCCAATATATATCTAGTCAAACAGGCTATATTGTAACCCCGAATGTTCGGCAAACTCAGACCTCCATGAACCTTAGATGCCATCAACTTCTTAAGCCCTATACGAGGGCGTTTCCCCCTCCAAATGAAGTGTGAAAAAGCTTTATTTAGCTGGACAATATCTTTATGCTTGAGAAGCAGGGGAAGTGTTTGAAGATGATACATTAATTTTGATATCGCCATCATCTTAATTAGGTGGACTCTACCAATTAGGTTCAATGGAAGGTCGTGCCATCTTTTAAGATCTTGCTCTATTTGGCTCAGAAGGGGTGGATAGTTTAGACTATAAAGGGTTGCCGGAACCTTACCTATTTTAACTCCCAAGTATGTGATATATGACTTAGCCACTGTAATTCCTTCAAAAGGGTTCTGCTCCCGTGTTTGAACATTTGTCCCTCCCAGGTATAGGAGCTCGCACTTTGACGCATTAATCTTGAAGCCTGAGTACGCTCCAAACTCTCGCAAAATTTGTAAAATCTCGGGGACCTGCTGAGATGGATTCGAAAGGAAAAGCAAAATGTCATCCGCAAAAAAAGCTGACTGAATTTGTCTATTATTTACAGAAATACCCTGGAAGGTGCTATGTGTAGATAACAATCGTACCAATGGTTCCAGAGCCAGATTAAAAAGTAATGGGGAAAGGGGGCAACCCTGTCTGGTTCCTTTCAGTAACGGAAAAGGGGCTGACAGATATCCTGGAATGTAAACTTGAGCCTTCGGATTTGTGTAAATTTCTCTAATGTAGGTATAAAATGACCCCGAGAAACGCATTTCATCTAGAACTCTATAAAGCCATGACCACTCAATAGTGTCAAAGGCTTTCTCGGCATCTATTGTAAGCAAAGCGGGAGATTCTCCTTTCAGAGGCCGAAGGTTAACCCTATCCAGGACAAGAAGAACTTTTCTAATATTTAGTGTCCCTGATCTTTTCTGAATGAAACCGGCCTGTGCTGGGGAAATCAGTTGGGGAAGAATTATAGCTAGACGATTTGCCATAATCTTTGACATTATCTTCATATCTAGGTTAAGTGATATGGGCCTATACGAACCAGGATCCTTCGGGTCCTTCCCCTGTTTAGGGATCAATTTTATATATGCCTGGTTATTATTTTGGAAAGACGCATTACCGTCTAGTATGCTATTATACAGCTCTAGTAATGTAGGTAAGATCTCTTCCTTTACTGTTTTATAGAATTCTCCCGTAAATCCGTCAGGGCCAGGGGCTTTATAATTATGCATGGAGTTGATTGTCCCCAATACTTCTTCCCCCGTAATTTTGGCATTCAGAAAAGTGCGATGCTCTTCTGTGAGTCGAGGTAGTGTCACTTTAGATAAAAGATTATTATCGGGGAATTTGTCTCGCTTTTCCGTCGAATAAAGGTTTCTATAATACGTGCCTAAAGTCTCAATTATTGTCTTAGGGTTTTTGTGTATCTCCCCCTTTTTGATTTTTTTATTTGCATGGGTCCCTGAGTTATAATCCTATTTTTCGCTAAGTTTTCCAGTATTTTCCCTGCTTTATTTCCAAAGCGATGTAATGTAGCTTCTTGCATTGACCTAGCCATTTGTTCCCGTTTTTCCGCCCACCCATTAAAAGCCCTTTGGGCTATTACCCATCTATCTCTATGGTCCCTATCAGGATGCTTTTGAAAAGAAGTATATGCTTCCCTCAATTTATGGGAGGTTTCAGTAAATTTAAGTTGAGCCTTTTTCTTCAAATAGGAAACATGTGCTATCGTTCTGCCCCGTAATACTGCCTTCGCCGTGTCCCATAATAACATAGGTGTGTCTTTATGTTGATCATTATGTACCATAAATTCCGTCCACCATTCCTTTAATTTCAAGGAAAAATCTTCGTTATCTTTAAGGAAGGAAGGATATCTCCACAGATAGTCCGTTCCTCTGGGATAGATGTTTGCTAGGTCTAGCACCACCGGGGCATGGTCAGAAATCACCAAATCCTGGATATTAGCTGAGTGGAGCGCACGTACCAGGTTCCCTGAAATAAGAAAGTAGTCAATGCGAGACCAGGAGCTATTAGCATGTGAATAGTGCGTAAATTCCCTATCCTGAGGGTGCAATAGTCTCCACGCA
This sequence comes from Anomaloglossus baeobatrachus, assembly GCF_048569485.1. Lineage (NCBI taxonomy): Eukaryota > Metazoa > Chordata > Amphibia > Anura > Aromobatidae > Anomaloglossus > Anomaloglossus baeobatrachus. Next base: position 346,380,397 of record NC_134358.1, read on the forward strand.
TCCCATAAGGCCGTGGCATTTAACAGAGGACGCATAACTTTATCATGGCCGCGCGGTACATTTGGGGGGCCTTTAGCATTTTTCCTGTCCTCTAGCACAGATACCACCGAGTTGAAATCCCCCCCAATTATTAGATTAAAATGGGCATGTTCTAAAATTTTGGCCTCAAGTCGTTGAAAGAATGATTTGTTGTTTTCGTTCGGGGCATAAATATTAAAGATTTTAAAAATTCCTCCAGGGATCTCCACTGAGACCATCTGAACCCTACCTTCCGTGTCCGCATATGTTTCCAGGACTAGATGTTGTAATCTCCTACTGACTAATGTAATAACCCCTGCTTTCCTTTTAACTGAAGATGACCCGTAGACTCCTCCAACCCACAATTTCCCCATCCTCTGCATGTCTGAACCTTCCAGATGAGTTTCCTGAAGGAGCGCAATGTCCGGTTTGAGGTGATTAAGGTGGTGTAATATCTTAATTCTTTTTTGGGGGGAACGTAACCCCTTAACATTCCAGGTGACTATTCTCATAAAGCACATGTAATAAATGGAAATCCTGCCTTTCGTTTACCATGTTTTTGCTGCCCTCCCTTGCCAAAAAAAAGTCAACCAATTAGACAATTGAACATAGTGCTCACTTGCAATAACGAGAGTAGTAGTAATAATAATAACTCTGTGTAAAATCTTTGCTACTTCACTTGAATCCAAAATCCCCAAACATTTCAAACATCTCCCTCCCCTCCCCTCCCAACTATACCATAATACTCAGACTTCACTTTTTTCTGATCATTTTCCAAGCTCAGTCAACCTTATACTTGTATAGCATTTAACCAATATAAAGGAGTGTCCCACCTACAAAGAAAGAGAGAAGGAAAAAAAAAAAGGTTCTCTTTCCTTTCCTCCTCCCCAGATTTCTTGAACTTTTTCCACTGCTGCTTCTCCAACCTAAATCAAAAACAGGTGTCCCACCTTGAACTTTACACATCCGACATTTGTCTATTTGTCTCAGGTTCCCTTAAGTTCCTTGTTTTGTTGTCTCCGGTCCTTCGGGGAAGCTGTAGCGAACTTCACAGAGCTCCCTTTGGTCACTCTCTGGTCCGGTGAGTCGTTGCACCCTTGTCCTGGAGAATTCCTGAGGTCACGAGGACTGCTGATCCGCTCAATAAAGGCCTCTGCCTCCTTTGGGCTTGAGAGAGAATTGTAGGATCCATCCTGATGTCTGATAATCAACGTTGCCGGGTACTTTAACTGGAAGCGTATATTTCTCTTAAATAAGGCTGAGGATATGTATGAGAATGCCCTCCGCTGCCGTGTGACCTCTGCAGAAAAATCCTCGAAGAGCAAGATGCGCGAGCCTTTCACCTCCAAGGGATGTTTCAATTTCTTGTACGCCTGTAATATTTCCTGTTTATCGGAGAAGTCCAAGTATTTCATTATGACTTGTCTTGGGCATCTGTTATTTTCACTCTCATCACCTCTCCTTGGCGGACCAATGGCGGTGCACCCTTTCCACTTTTCTCCTTCCTGCTACTCCCAGGGTTGTAGGAATAGTTGATTCACACAATGTACGTAGCTCACCAACCGGGTATGTTTCAGGGAGGCCGACAATGCGCAAATTGCTCCTTCTGAGCGGTTCTCCAGATCGTCCACACGGTCCCTCAGGATCAGATTCTTCCTGGCCAGACGCATGACTGTAGTATGGTCAGAGCTGAAGTCCTCCTCTAACGTCGACATTCTGGTTTCCATAGCCGCAACCTGTTCCACCGTCTCATCAAGTTGGTTCTGTATGGCACTAAGAGCTGTTGCTATTGATGCTTTAATTGTAGCGGAAATGTCAGGTAGCAAACGATTGGCGACTTAATCAGCCAGACGCTTATAATCCATACCCTCCATTGTTTTGAATACATCCGGGGTCCCCGGGGAATCCTTCATCTCCATCTGATGAGTAATTTTAGGTGACCGAGGGACACTTCATAGTATCATAGTATCATAGTTTTTAAGGTTGAAGGGAGACTCTAGGTCCATCTAGTTCAACCTGTAGCCTAACATGTTGATCCAGAGGAAGGAAAAAAAAAAACCCTAATGTGGCAAACAAGTTCCAATGGGGAAAAAATTTCCTTCCGGACTCCACATCCGGCAATCAGACTAGTTCCCTGGATCAATACCCTGTCATAAAATCTAATATACATAACTGGTAATATTAAATTTTTCAAGAAAGGCGTCCAGGCCCTGCTTAAATGTTAGTAGTGAATCACTCATTACAACATCATGCGGCAGAGTGTTCCACAGTCTCACTGCTCGTACAGTAAAGAATCCTCGTCTGTGATTATGATTAAACCTTCTTCCTCAAGACGTAGCGGATGCCCCCGTGTTCCAGTCGCAGGCCTAGGTGTAAAAAGATCTTTGGAAAGGTCTCTGTACTGTCCCCTCATATGTTTATACATTGTGATTAGATCCCCCTAAGCCTTCGTTTTTCCAAACTAAATAACCCCAAGTTTAATAACCTGTCTTGGTATTGCAGCCCACCCATTCCTCTAATAATCTTGGTCGCTCTTCTCTGCACCCTCTCCAGTTCAGCTATGTCCTTCTTATATATCGGTGACCAGAATTGTACACAGTATTCTAAGTGCGGTCGCACTAGTGACTTGTACAGAGGTAGAACTATATTTTTTTCATGAACACTTATACCTCTTTTAATACATCCCATTATTTTATTAGCCCTGGCAGCAGTTGCCTGACACTGTCCACTAAAGTGAAGTTTACCATCCACCCATACACCCAAGCCTTTTTCTGTGTCTGTTTTACCCAGTGTTCTACAATTAAGTACATAATCATAAATGTTATTTCCTCTACCCAAGTGCATGACCTTACATTTATCTACATTAAACTTCAATTGCCACTTCTCAGCCCAATCCTCCAATTTACATAAATCTCCCTGTAATATAAAATTATCCTCCTCTGTATTGATTACCCTGCAGAGTTTAGTATCATCTGCAAATATTGAAATTCTACTCCGCATGCCCCCAACAAGGTCATTTATAAATATGTTGAAAAGAAGCGGGCCCAATACTGACCCCTGTGATACCCCACTATCAACTGAGACCCAGTCAGAGTACGTACCATTAATAACCACCCTTTGTTTCCTATCACTGAGCCAGTTTTTAACCCAGTTACACATTTTCCCCTATCCCCATTATTCTCATTTTATGTACCAACCTTTTGTGTGGCACCGTATCAAAAGCTTTTGAAAAGTCCATATACACAACATCCACTGCATTTCCCTGGTCCAGGCTTGAACTTACCTCTTCATAGAAGCTGATCAAATTAGTTTGACAGGATCGATCCCTCATAAACCCATGTTGATACTCTGTCATAAGGTTATTTTTCTTGAGATACTCCAGTATAGCATCTCTCAAGAAACCCTCAAGGATTTTACCAACCGTAGAGGTTAAACTTACCGGCCTATAATTTCCCGGCTCAGTTTTTGTCCCCTTTTTGAATATTGGCACCACATTTGCTATGCGCCAGTCCTGCGGTACCGACCCTGTTATTAAGGAATCTGAGAAGATTAAAAATAATGGTCTATCTATCACAGAACTCAATTCCTGTAGTACTCTGGGGTGTATGCCATCCGGGCCCGGAGATTTGTCAACCTTAGTGATTTCGAGGCGGCGGCGTACTTCCTGCTGGGTTAAGCAGGTAATATTCAAGGATGAATTTATGGTATCACTGGTCATGTCATCTGCCATGGCATTTTCTTGTATAAAAACCGTAGAAAAAAAGTCATTCAGCAGGTTGGCTTTACCCTCATCCCCTTCCACCATTTCACCAAGACTATTTTTAAGGGGGCCAACACTATCGCTTTTCAGTTTTTTACTGTTTATGTAGTTAAAGAATATTTTAGGATTATTTTTACTTTCTCTCGCAATGAGTCTCTCTGTCTCAAACTTGGCTAACTTAATTTGCTTTTTACATATTTTATTTAATTTTCTATAATTATATAATGCCTCATCACTACCTACCCTCTTTAACTCTTTTAAGGCTTTCTGTTTTTCTTTTATTGCTTCCCTTACAGCTCTATTTAGCCATAGGGGTTTCCTCCTATTTCTAGCATGTTTGTTCCCATAGGGTATATTTTTCTGCACAAGCTCTATTCAGGATGCTCATAAAGGTCTCCCATTTGCTTTGTGTACTTTTATTACTTAGTACATCATCCCAGTTTATTGCACTAAGATCATCTCTCAACCGTTTAAAATTTGCTTTCCTGAAGTTTAGTGTCCTTGTAGCCCCTCTACTAGACATCTTACTAAAAGAATACATGAAAACTTATTATTTTGTGATCACTATTCCCCAAGTAACCCCCAACTTGTATATTTGATATGCGGTCTGGCCTATTGGTTAGTACAAGGTCTAGTAGTGCTCCCCCTCTTGTGGGGTCCTGTACCATTTGTGAAAGGTAATTATCTTTCATTGTTATCAAAAATCTATTTCCTTTGCTGGAACTGCAAGTTTCTGTTCCCCAATTTATATCAGGATAGTTAAAGTCCCCCATAATAATTACCTCTCCGAGACTCGCTGCTTTATCAATTTGCTTTATGAGGAGATTCTCTACCTCTTCCATAATATTCAGCGTCTTATAACACACCCCTATCAGTATTTTATTATTCATTCTCCCCCCCCCCCTTATCTCCACCCATAGGGACTCTACATTCTCAGTACCCTCACATATGTTGTCACGCAGGATGGGTTTTAAGGATGATTTTACATAGACACACACCTCCCCCTCGCTTATTTGTATGGTCATTCCTGAATAGGCTATAACCCTGTAAATTAACAGTCCAGTCATAGCTCTCATCCAGCCATGTCTCTGATATCTCCACTATATCATAATTTTCTTCCAACAATATTAATTCTAATTCCTCCACCTTATTTGTGAGGCTTCGGGCATTAGTGTACATGCACGTTACGTATGACTCTGTACCTGTATTCCTGCTTACTGTATTAACTGTCCTAACCCTTCCCCCCCCTTCCCCGTACCACCCCCAATTTCATTACTATCTGCACTACATTCCCCTTCTATAAAGTGAATACCCTCGCCCCCCATTCCTAGTTTAAACACTCCTCCAACCTTCTAGCCATTTTCTGCCCCAGCAGAGCTGCACCCTCCCCATTAAGATGCAGCCCATCCCTAGCATAGAATCTGTAGCCAACTGAAAAGTCGGCCCAATTCTCCAGGAACCCAAAACCCTCTTTCCTACACCAATTCCTGAGCCACCTGTTAACCTCCCTGATCTCTCTTTGCCTCTCTGGTGTGGCTCGTGGCACAGGTAGTATTTCCGAAAATACCACCTTTGAGGTCCATGCTTTAAGCTTACAACCTAATTCCCAGAAATCATCTTTAAGGACCTTCCACCTACCTCTAACTTTGTCATTTGTGCCAATGTGTACAATGACTGCTGGGTCCTCCCCAGCCCCTCCCAGTAATCTGTCAACCCGATCAGCGATGTGCCGAACTCGAGCGCCAAGAAGACAACACACTGTTCGGCGATCCCTGTCTTTGTGACAGATTGCCCTATCTGTCCCCCTAATAATTGAGTCCCCCACTATCAGTACCTGTCTTGCCTGCCCTGCACTCCTATTCCCCCCCTTACTGGAGCAGACACTCCTCTGGCGTTCAGAGGTCATGCCTTGCTGCAGCAATGCTACCCCTGTAATGACATCCCCCTCATCTGCCAAGTTTGCAAACCTATTGGGGTGTGCCAGTTCAGGACTAGCCTTCCTAGCACTTTTCCCTTTACCCATACCTCCCAACTTTTCAAGAAAGGAAAAGAGGGACAAAGTATGCGGCAAATTTTGACCACGCCCCTAGCCACACCCCTAGCCACACCCATTTGGCAGTAAGTGTCATTCAGCAGATGCCCGGACTGTTCATTCATATTCATAGCAGTCAGAATTTTTTTATATTTCTGTGTCACTATATGACATGTTGCTTATTTGTGCCTATCAATCTGTGTTCACACGTTGCATAAATACTGTTTCTTTTTGTTTCTGTCTGCACCAAACTACACAATAACAATCTTCTGTTTTTTCCATTTTTGCTGCATTTTTTCTGCCTTTTCTCCATTATTTAATGCGTTTTTGGGTCAGATGTGAATCTGCGTTTTTAAGTGTTTTTATTGTACAGAGCAGCTTTTTCCTGCATTTTTTAAGCTCCACATAGAAACCTCCAGAGAACACCCCCCACCTCCCCCGAAAACCGCAGAATTCAGCAGCGTCTTTTCATGGAATCACATCCACTTTACTTGGACAATTAAACACAGCAGAATAAATGTGCAAAAAAACAGCAGAAAAATATGCAGCATTTACACTACATGTGAATATGGACTAATTGTCCAAGCAAAGTGGATGAGACGTCCTGAAATCTCCGCTCCTGGTGCGTGTAAAGACGCCGCTGAACGGTGCGGATTTGGTGTTTCTTTCTTTATAAGCTTCAGGATTCACATCAGCAACAAACGTATCAAATAAGAGGACAATGCATAAAAAATACCGCAAACACGCAATAATCAGAGAACATTGTTATTGCACTCGTGGCGCGGACACCTGCAGAAAAAATGCAGCATTTACGCTATGTGTGAACACTGCCTCAGTGATCCATTTTTATTACATTTTTTATGGGTTTTAATAAAGAAAAATAATAAATTGCGCCTTTTTTTTCCCGCCATTTACCGATCCCCATAAATTATCTGATCGCTGTGTTGTTCAGGTCATTACGATTACAGGGACACCAAATATGTCCATGTTATTTGCTGATTTGTGATGTTTATTATTTTATAAAAAAGTGCAATAAAATTACATTATTCTATTTTTTTTTTTATTATTTTTAGTAACTTTTTTAGAAGAAAAAAAATCCTCTTTTCCTCTCCCTCTAGAATACAGGACATAGAGATGCTGCTCTGTACAATGGAGCTGTGTCCTGTGTAATCTGCTGTGTAAGAGGCTGCATTGTAGGTTCATTTATGTGAAATCCTCCCTCTGACATCATCAATCCTAGTGGCTCAACAGCTAGAGCAGCTAGGAAAGCCAGGAGGCTGCTGGACACAAGTTTTGAACGTTGCTGGTTTGAATCCAAGGTGGTGAAAATAAAAAAATTAAAAAAAAATTGTATTTGTATTTTTTTCCTCATTTCTTTAAAGTAGTTTTATGGGAACAAATGAATCTGACTCTTTCACCAACATTGAGATACAGTATTTATCTATCTATCTATCTATGATTCTATCTCGCTATCTATCTATGATTCTATCTATCTATGATTCTATCTCTATCTATCTATTATCTGTCATGTATCTATATATCCCTCTATCATCCATCCCTCTATCATCCATCCATCCCACTATCATCCATCCCTCCATTCATCCCTCCATTCATCCCTCCATTCATCCAATCATCCCTCCCTCTATCCCTCCATTCATCCCTCCATTCATCCCTCTATCATCCATCCATCCCTCCCTCTATCCCTCCATTCATCCCTCCCTCTATCCCTCCATTCATCCCTCTATCATCCATTCATCCCTCCCTCTATCCCTCCATTCATCCCTCTATCATCCATCCATCCATCCATCCCTCTATCCCTCCATTCATCCCTCTATCCCTCCATTCATCCCTCCTTCTATCCCTCCATTCATCCCTCCATTCATCCCTCTATCATCCATCCATCCATCCCTCTATCCCTCCATTCATCCCTCTATCATCCATGCATCCATCCCTCCCTCTATCCCTCCATTCATCCCTCCATTCATCCCTCTATCATCCATCCATCCCTCCCTCTATCCCTCCTTTCATCCCTCTATCCCTCCATTCATCCCTCCTTCTATCCCTCCATTCATCCCTCGATCATCCATCCCTCCTTTCATCCCTCTATCCCTCCATTCATCCCTCCTTCTATCCCTCCATTCATCCATCCATCCCTCCCTCTATCCCCACTTTCATCCCTCTATCCCTCCATTCATCCCTCTATCATCCATCCATCCATCCCTCTATCCGTCCATTCATCCCTCCATTCATCCCTCTATCATCCATCCATCCCTGCCTCTATCCCTCCATTCATCCCTCCCTCTATCCCTCCATTCATCCCTCCATTCATCCCTCTATCATCCATCCATCCCTCCCTCTATCCCTCCTTTCATCCCTCCATTCATCCCTCCATTCATCCCTCTATCATCCATCCATCCCTCCCTCTATCCCTCCATTCATCCCTCTATCATCCATCCATCCCTCCCTCTATCCCTCCATTCATCCCTCTATCATCCATCCATCCCTCCCTCTATCCCTCCTTTCATCCCTCTATCCCTCCATTCATCCCTCTATCATCCATCCATCCCTCCCTCTATCCCTCCTTTCATCCCTCTATCCCTCCATTCATCCCTCTATCATCCATCCATCCATCCCTCTATCCCTCCATCCATCTTTGCAGCTGAATAACCTGCTTCTGGTGTCTGCAGTATAGAGGTCAAGATAACAAAATCTTCCTATTGGTTTCAATAGAGGCAGTAGCTCAGTGGTAAAGCTGCTGCCTTTGAAACAATGAACTACGAGTTCGAGTCCCGGCCGCCCCGAAAATCCAGAGCCGATGATAATTTAATTTAATTTATTCACTTCACTGAGGGGAGGAACCGGGACATCAGCTGTGAGCCGCGGGAGTGCGGGAAAGCCCTGATCGTGCAAGTCCCGCAGAATCCGGGACGGTTGGGAGGTATGCCTTTACCCCCCCTTTCTGTCACCCAGCTACCTACCTCACCGTCCTGCCGCTCCCCACTACGATCCTCCCCCACATCTGACCCAGCAAGCTGCTGCTCAGTGAGCAGCAAACTCCTTTCCATATTGCTAATGCATCTCAGAGTTGCCAGCTGCTCATTTAGATCCAGTATCTGGGCTTCCAAATGTGCAACTTGCGCACATCTCGAACAACAGTATGCACCCTCGAACGGCTTTTCAAGGACTGCATACATGAGACAAGATGTACACTGGATCGCTTTAGCAATAGTGGAGCACATTTTCTAATGGGGATAGCACTAAACAAATGTTAAACAAGTTGTCCAGTTACCAAAACTGATTTTTTTTTTTCTGATAAATCTTGCTAATATGTGCCCCTCAACACATCTATTATGTTTTTTCAGCAAAATTACCTTTTATTGTGAACTAGCAGCACACGGTCATTGCTGGCTCCAGCTCTGATGGGGTTAATCTCTCCTCTGACTTCCTGTGTTCATTTCCTACAAGTCCCAGAATTCTTTGTGGCTCTAGGGCGGTGTCTGGCTTATCTAACACACCCATTGTGTCTAATACACCCACTCTGCTCCCACCCAAACCCTCCTCCCTGCCTCTTCCCAGTGGATGCACTGAGAGCAATCATACAGAGACAGCAGCAGCTCTACACAGCCAGGGGAAGAAAGTGTGTGTGCGCGTATATACAGTGTATGTGTATGTGTGCGCGTATATACAGTGTGTGTGCGTATATACAGTGTGTGTGTGTGTGTGTGTATATACAGTGTATGCGCGTATATACAGTGTGTGTGTGTGTGTATATATACAGTGTGTGTGTGAGTGTGTATGTGTATGTCATACTCACCTGTCTGCAGGGTCCCGGTGCCATGCCTGCTTCCAGCCCCTGTCTCGGTAGCGCCGCTTCGGCTGTGTGCAGTCTCCCCGGGGCACGTACGAAGCTTGCAGGACCTGGCCGTGGATCACCTGATGCAGTCACCTGACGCATCAGCTGATCGATTCTCGTGGTGTCGCCGGCTTTTTCGCGCCCGGCCGGCTATCAGCTGATCCTGCCGTCAGGGGACTTCATCAGCTGATTACCGGCAGCTGCTGCAGTGATGGGCCAGGATCAGACTCCCCTGCAGGAGCTACCGGTAATCAGCACAGACGTGAGTATTTTTTTTTTTTTTGCACTGATGCTTCAGCTGATTGTATAATCGGCTTTTATACAATCAGCTGAAGTGTGATGTGATTGACGTAGTTTAACCTGACACATCATCTGATCGCTTTGCCTTCCAGCAAAACCAATCAGATGATATTGGATCCTGATTGGACGGTCCGCAGCCGCCCCAGTCCGCAGCCGCCCCAGAAAAGGGCTCTTTCATAGAAGCGCCATCTTCTGGCGCTGTATCCAACTCTTCCAGCTGCCCTGGTGACAGGTGGCTCGCTGGGTAATAATGGGGTTGGGGCTAGCTGTATATTATCAACTGGCCCTAAGCCCGAAATTCATGGTGTCACGCCAATTTTAGACATGGCCACCATGAATTTCTAGTACCGATATAAAATAAAAAACCACAACACACAGAAAAATATTTTTATTATAAATAAAACACAACACAATTAGTGACTCCATCTTTATTGAAATAAAGAACCCCCCTCCACAGTAATCCTGGGTCAAGGGTCCCGCGCTGTACAATCCGGATCCAATATCATCTGATCGGTTTGCTGGAAGACAAAGCGATCAGATGTGTCAGGTTCAAGGGCCTGAATCACATGACACAGCAGCTGATTGTATAAACTGCTTTTATATAATCAGCTGATGCATCAGTGCAGAAAACCCCAAAAAACTACAAACTTCAGTGCAGACTCCTGTCCGACGGCATCAGCGGATAGTTTAGCTGGCCGGGCGGTAAAAAGCCGGCTTCACCGCTCGACTTATAGTGTCATTTTGATTCCGTCAGGTGACCACATCAGCTGATCATTGCCAGGTGAGAGAGAGAGGGGAGAGGGGGGAGGGAGAGAGAGCTCACAGCTGATGTCCGGCTCCTCCCCTCAGTGCATAATTAAATTATAATTATAAATATATTAGAAATATGTTATAAATTATAATTTAAATAAAAAAAAAAAAATCTTTACCGATTTCTAGAACTCGCACCCTCGTGCTTCATAGGCGAGCACTCTATCTATGTAATTTGGTAATCTTGAAGTCTGGATTGCTGAAGTCTCAGCTGACCACGCAATTCATTTGATTGCTACGTGGAGCTGATAGAGCACTCGTGTTCTGTAGCAGAGCTGACAGTGTCGTGTGGATTACGTCGGACCTGGAGGGGTATTGGAGGATTTTAATAAAATGCTGAAACAGGATGTTTTTTTTGTCTTTTATTCCAAATAAAGGATTTTTCGCGGTGTGTTTATTTACTTTCACTTTATAAATAGATAATAATTATAATTTAAAAATAAAAAAAATAAATCTTTACCGGGACTAGAACTCGCGACCTCATGCTTCTTATGCGAGCGCTCTATCCACTAGTCTATTGCTTCTAATGATGTAGATAGGCGGATTTGGTAATCTTGACTTCTGCATTGCTGAAGTCTCTGCTGACTGCGCTATTCACTTTATTGCTATGTGGAGCTGATAACTAAGAGCACTCGTGTTCTCTAGCAGAGCTGACAGTGTCGTGTGGATTACGTCAGACCTGGAGGGGTATTTGTGGGTTAAAGGGGTGAAAGAGGGTGATTTTTTTTTGTCTTTTATTCCAAATAAAGGATTTTTCGGTGTGTGTGTTTCTTTACTTTCACTTTAAGTTTAATCATGGAAGGTATCTCAGTGAAACGCCTGGCATGATTAAACTCATTATTACCCCTATTGCCAACGCAACAGGGCAATTCGGGATGAGCTGGGTAGAGTCCCCCAGGACAGTCGCATCTAATGGATGCGGCTATTCCGGCCGGCTGCTTGGTGATATTAGGCTGGAGGGCTCCCCATACCTTGGCGCTCTCCATCCTGACAATACTAGCCTCCAGCCGTGTGGCTTTATCCTGGCTGGTATCAAATATGGGAGAAACCGCATTTTTTTTATTTATTTAATTTACTGCACGATATAGACCCGCCCGCCGGCAGCTGTGATTGGTTGCAGTCAGACACATCCCCAAGCTGAGTGACAGCTGTCTCACTGCAACCAATCATAGGCGCTGGTGGGCGGGGAAATACAGAATAACTGACTAATGAAGCAGCAGCCATGTTGCGTGGTTTGTGTGGGTGTGGAGTGCGTGTGTGTGTTTTGGGGGGGAGGTATGTTTTGTGCAGTGTGTGTGTGTTGCGCGGTATGTGCGTATATTTATGTATGCCACGGTGTTTGTGTGTTGGGTGTTGTGTGTGCGCGGCGGTGTGGGTGTCTGTGTAGGGCGGTGTTTCTGGTTCCCAGTGTGTTGTGCGCGTGTGGCGGTGTGTGTGTGTGTGTGTGTGTGTGTGGGGGGAGGTGTGCACCCCTCATCGTGCTCCATCCCCAATGCTGCGCATCCCTCATCGTGCTCCATCCCCCATGCTGCGCACCCCCCATCGTGCTCCATCCGACATGCTGCGCACCCCCCATCGTGCTCCATCCGACATGCTGCGCACCCCCCATCGTGCTCCATCCGACATGCTGCGCACCGCCCATCGTGCTCTATCCGACATGCTGCGCACCCCCCATCGTGCTCCATCCGACATGCTGCGCACCCCCCATCGTGCTCCATCCGACATGCTGCGCACCCCCCATCGTGCTCCATCCGACATGCTGTGCACCCCCCATTGTGCTCCATCCTCCATGCTGCGCACCCCCCACCCGACATGCTGCGCACCTCCCATCGTGCTCCATCCCCCATGCTGCGCACCCCCTATCGTGCTCCATCCACCATGCTGCGCACCCCTTATTGTGCTCCATCCTCCATGCTGCACACCCCCCATCGTGCTCCATCCTCCATGCTGCACACCCCCCATCGTGCTCAATCTCCCATGCTGCACACCCCCCATCGTGCTCCATCCCCCATGCTGGGGCCGCTGGGGGCGGGTCCGAGCGTGGCAACGTGTGCCGGGGGCGGGGCTGAGCGGGCGAGGCGTCAGTATATGCCGGCTCCCTGCACATGTGTTCCGGGAGCCGTTGTACGTTGGTAACCATTACCATGATACACATAGGGTAACTAAGGGAAGCGCTTCCTATAGTTACGCGATGTGTATCATAGTTACCAGTGTACACCGGCTCCGTCACAATCCCAGCATCGCAAGGTTATGTCCGCCGGGGGCGGGGTCGAGTGTGCCAATGTGTGGCGGGGGCGAGCGGGCGAGGCGTCAGCGTATGCCGGCTCCCTGCACATGTGTACCGGGAGCCGGTGTACGCTGGAGCTGGGCTGAGCGGGCGAGGTGTCAGCGTATGCAGGCTCCCTGCACATGTGTACCGGGAGCCGGTGTACGCTGGTAACCATGATACACATCGGGTAACTAAGGGAAGCGCTTCCTATATTTACGCGATGTGTACCACAGTTACCTGCGTACACCGGCTCCGTCAAGATCCCAGCATCGCAAGGTTATGTCCGCCGGGGGCGGGGCCGAGTGTGCCAACGTGTGGCGGGGGCGAGGCGTCAGCGTATGCCGGCTCCCTGCACATGTGTACCAAGAGCCGGTGTACGCTGGAGCTGGCGATGCGTGCGGAGGGCCGGGGCGAGCGGCTAGCCCATGCGGGGGGGGGGGGGGGGCCAGGCCGAGCCCAGCGGCCAATCCGACAGTTGTCTCTGTAACGACACTGTCACGGTGACACAATTTTGGAGCAAGACAGACAGACAGACAGAATAAGGCAATTGTATATATAGATTCATTGCCTTCCTAACTAGTGTTATTTATTTATATTCATTGATTTAAATCTAATTGTCAATAATTAAGCCAATATCATTGAGATTATGTATTGAATCATTTTCTGCCCTCCCCCTGTATCTGGTGGTACCTCTTATACTGTAAAAAAATTAAAAAAATATTAAATTTTTAATTTATTAATAAAATATATATTTTAGGCCTTATACTGTTGTATTTGTTTATATTCTGTTCAGTTCATGGCTCTATATACTTTCAAAAGGTGTGCTGTGTTTATTATAAGCAGGTGTGTCTTTATAAAGCGAAAAATACGGTAATATACTGTATATAGGATTAACATCACGAGAACTTCAGGTGCGTATGAGGGAGCATATCTGGGACATCTTGGCGGGACATGGCATAATCTGGAGTGGTAACCACATGGGCAACATCTCTAACAGGCTCCGGGTATAAAGGAATTCCCTTATGCACAGTCAATTTTGATGAACAGTTGAACTTTTCTACTTTGAGAGCAAATGAAAAGATTTTGCTGAAATATGGTCACTGTTTGCTATGAAAGTGGAATTTTTTTTTTTTTTTCTGCTGCAATACTTTGCCTGCTTCATGTTGTCAGTAGTTTTCAAAAATAAAACTTCCCATCTAGTGAGGCTGGAGATATGAAGCAGTAGCACTAGATGACTCAACTACCATTTGATGAGGCTGAAGATTTGGAAGCAGTAGCACTGGCAGGACACAAGTCCTTGGCAGTCCTGTAGCCCACTGATTTTAACTGCTACAGGCAAAACAGCAAGTTTTTCCACTCATTTATGAAAATACTGGGAGTTAAATCCTCAGCTTGTAGTTTTTTTTTTTTTCTGTCACTGTAAATGGGTGATGAAGCGATTCCTTCAATTCAGCCTTCTGTGTCCTTTGAACTTCATTTAGTGTTTCCTGAGGGTTGGCCATGTCTAAAAGAAAGGGTTTCAGCTCAAGCAATCGCTCAATCAATAAATTGCTGCCCCACCGAGTGGCTTGATCAGCAAATGCCCCTTTTCCACTTGCACATCTCTTCAAGATGGGATCAATTTTAGCTGTTCTGACAGCAGTAACCAATTTCCTCACTTTGCCAATCACAGTTCTAGCATGTCCCTCTTGCAGACTATCTTATTGCCAGCTGCAGCCTGTGCACAACACAGATTTGAAACAGTTTCAACAAGATCTAATTATTCTTTTTTTACTTATAAAGCACTATTAATTCCACAAAGTACAAAGATATATTTTACTTGTATTAATTCCACAGCGTTTACAGATTATCACCGTCTCCATTGGGGATCACAATCTATTTCCTTGTCAGTATGTGTTTGGCATGTGGGAGGATAGTGGAGGAAACCCACGAAAACGTGGAGGACATACAAACTCCTTGCAGATGTTGTTCGTGAACCCAGGGCCCCACTACTGCAACACTGCAGTGCTAACCACTGCATTCTAGATTATCATTTTGCTGTCCTTCTGTTTTAATATCTGTTTGTTCCTCAGTTACAGGAACAGGACTGTGGCTCCATCTCAAACATACTGAATCTGAAATCTTCTAGCTGCTGTTGTGACGCCCTGGACTAGCCAGGTAGTCACAGATAGGGCCCCGCATAACACCTGTCCCTACATAAGGTAACAGCAGCCAAACACATTACACCCTAGTCATCCCTCTCAGGACTTGATACACACCAGGGATTGGAGCCAGGTGGTTGGCCACGCCCACCGAGGAGTCAAGAGAGCCTGAGGTGGGAAAACAAGTCAGTCGAGTTGAGTTGAGAGGAGTGAAGGAGAGTGAGGAGGTCCGGCCTGAGAGTCAGGCCCGTGACAGACTGACAGATGCCAGGGTTGGAGCCCGGGCACCTTTGGCTAGGAGGCAAGCGGTGGCCTCAGCCTGCAGGAGCCGGGAAGACGGCTCGGTGGAACCGTGGTGGACCGGGACAGGGTAGTGGCCCGCTGGTACCGACCCGGGGAACCGACTCGGAAACCGGAACACAAAGGGGGGTACTCAGACCCTCAAACGATGCCCAGTAACCACTGGGCTGAGTTAATTAACTGATTGAGGTCTGGATTTTAGGTTCTTTCCCGCCAAAGTCCCGATTGAAGACAACAGGCCAACGAGGGGGATAGAAAGCCACCGCACAGGCAGAGAGATCCCACGGGCCAGCGTCTGCGGGCAAAGAGCTCTCCTGACATCCACAAAGCCGGGGAGCGGACTATCAACGCTGAAGCGCAGGCAGTCAAAGACACACAACACGGTGCAGGAGAAAGGCAGAGACCACCAACCGGGTGGGGGACCAGATGCAGCCGGCTGCGAGCACCAACCACCATCAACTTGGTTTACCAGAGACTTGAGTGTGTTTCATGAGTACAACAGCGCCCTCTGGCCGTGCATCACCCTACACCGCCCAGCTCTCCCCAACGGGTTCCGGGGCCACCACCCTTACCCACGGAGGGGTTAACATCTTGCTGCGCAACCATCTCCCCCGGGTGTCCCGCAACAGCAGCGGTGGTGTCCACCTTCACCACAACCCGTGAGTGGCGTCACGAACTCACAACACGGCTCCAGCCTTACACCTACGTCCCTTCTAAAGCGCCAGCCCTTTTTCAGATCGAAGTGGACCACGGGGCCCCCGGGTCCGGAGACGCTCGAGCCACCCACTAGCGAGCCCGGATCCGAGCGGCTCTGTTGCCGCCGAGCACGGGGCGGTACACTGTTCACCTTCGTTATTTTCATTCATGAATTTAATTCTACTTATATCATGTTTTAAGCATTCAGTTACAATAGCAAAAAGCTGTTACAGCAGTTCTGAGTTGACTGCAGGTTTTCTTGGTATGTGTATGTTTTTACACTTCGGATAAGCTTCACTACTTATCATGCACATAAATGCAGCACAGATTCATCTCAACTAAAAGCCTAGATCATTTGATCAGGAATAGAACAGACGTGTAGAACATTTCATACCTTTACCAAATTCGTATGAAAAAATGTTCAGTACATATCAGGCTGCACTGAACTACTGTACCCAATTTTTTATATATTTTAGGAGTCTGGTTGGTCTGTTTTATTCTGAATCCACCAAAATGGACAATAACTCCCAGCTTAACAGCCCTACTCACTATTCTGACACCGTGCATTTAAATGTGATGTAACTAGTGATGGGGGGACCCAGACTGAAGAAGTCTGGATTTGCGTGGTTTCAAACTTACCCAAGTCCCGGGCCTGGGTTTCTGGGTGTTGATCCGGATTCGGTAACTCAGGAAATTTTTAAAAAAAAATAAAGGGAAAAATAAAGAAAATAAGTGCGAAGCAAGCTCTTCATACTTAACGAGGCTCCGGCACAGCTGTACAGTACAATGCTCCTGTGGCCTCTTCTTCACTTCCTGGGCCGCTCATTTATTGCTCATCCATATGCACTGCTTTCCCCGTCTACCGGCTGTCCTAGCGTCTGTGATTTGATTGCAGTCAGACGCTACTCCAGCCTGTTTGACAGTGCCTGACAGCAACCAATCATAAAGAGCAAATATTTGGCAGTCAAATAGTTGAAGAAACTGGTATTTTATTGATTTAAGCTTGACCAGATACAGCACAGATGTTTAGGTTTAACATATATCTTCATCAGTGTGCAGTGTAGATGGTCTGCTCAGCTTGTGAGTGAAAGTAGTGCTGGTGTATCTCAGGGTGTCCACCGCTGTATCTCAGGGTGTCCACCGCTGTGTGGCAAAAGCACTTTTGCCACACAGAAGATACAGGTCTGTGAAAGTGCAGTTTTGTGCCAGGAGATGCAGGTCTGTTAACTCAGTGAGAGTTCATTGAGGTCACTTAGGGTCAGGTTACCTGCGTTCATAGGTAGTGGACCGTGGGAAACTCCCACTGTGACCGCAAATAACCTGAGGGATGTCACCTCTGATAGCTATTGCTCGTTCATTTTCTGCCTGATTTTGCAGCATGTGGTAATGTTCTATGATTACGCTCTGTGACTTCAGGTATGTTGCAGAACTGGCATCGTTGTGGGACCTCGTGTGGGTTACGTCGGACCTACAGATGTGTTTTAGGGTTAATATAGGGGTGAAAGGGTTTTTTTTTTTGTATATTTCAAATAAGGGATTTTTTTCCGTGTTTGTGTTTATTTACTTACCCTTGCAGATTAGTAATGGACCACCTCCCCATTACTAATCTAGGGTTTGGTGGCAACTGTGGGTGGCATCTAGTGGCTGGCTTTGGATTTTCTAACCAACAAACGTTCCTCCTGAGCAGTTATCTTGCGGGGTCTGCCGGACCTGGGTTTGTCAAAAATATCTCGTCTCTTCAAATCTTTTTTTTAATTATTTGTACTTGACGCTGAGATACATTAAAGGTGCTAGCCACCTCTGCAGTGGATCTGGTTTTCAGCCTCTTGATAATCAAGGCTTTGGTCGCAGGGTGGATTTTTGGCATGTTGTCAGAGGTAACGTTGCAGTTCAACTGAAGGTCTGGAGTGCTGGCTTTCTTTTTATACACACCCACTAACCGATCATTTAGTGAGCACAGGTAAGAATGTAAACTAGGATTGGGTGCATTATATGACAAGGCAACAAAACTTTTGTCTTGCCAAAATCTGACCTTTCTGTGTTCATTAAATTATCAATATTTCAGCTTTGCAGCAACTTTATTTTCTTAACCTAAACCAAATTTGGGAGGGTTTCCGCTTTCAAAAGAGTAATTTATAAAACCAATGGATGAATTTAAAGTCAGGTTATAAGCTTTTATTTACATAACATGGATAAGCGACAGAACTTCTGTCAGGGAGTGTAGAAAAGGTAAAAAAAAAAAAAAAAAAAAAAAAATTGCTTAAAGGAGACCTACAGAGGAAAATACTCTAGAGAATCCTATTGGATTTTTAAACTTAGAAGTCATATCTCTGAAGGTCTAAATGTGAGGCAAGATTTAATTCTTCAATACAACTAACTTGTCTGCTCTCTGTCTTAATTCTAATTTTTATTAATTTGTATTGTATCAGCATTGTTATGGATATCAAACTTTATGGATTTTTTGCTTTTTGTATTTTTTTATCTTCCTGTTTTTGTACCTAAATTTGCATTTTTTCCCTTTATCTGCTTGGCAATTAACTAAATTGAATCTATTCCAGCAGGTACCCTCCCAAGGGAAGCTTTGTCTTTATCTCTGTCCACAGTGGTTTGCAACAGCGATCCAAGTCTAACGCTATGTGCACATGCTGCGGTTTTTTTGCGTTTGTGGCCGCTAAAAACGCACAAAAACGCACCCGCGGCAAAAAAACGCATGCGTTTTTACCGTGATTTGGTGCGTTTTTGGCTGCGTTTTGCTGTGTTTTTGATCTCTGCGTTTTTCCAATGCATTGCATGGGGGGAAAACGCAGAAACACGCAGGAAAGAACTGACATGTCCATTTTTTTTTAAGCTCAAAAACGCAGCTTAAAAAAATAAGTTGTGTGCCGACAGCAAAAATGAAAACTCATAGACTTTGCTGGGGAAGCAAAGTCATGCAGTTTTGAAGCCAAAAACGCACCCGAAAAACGCACTGTGTGCACATAGCCTAAAGCCACCGTTACACATAGCGATGTTGTTCGCAAGAACGCTGATATGACACAGGTTTTGTGATGCAACAGCGATCTCGCTAGCGATCTCGCTACGTGTGACACAAAGCAGCCACCGTTCCCCCCCCCCCCCCCTTCCCGCTGCGATATAGCTGATCATACCTGAACGTCTTGGTTCATTTTTTGATTGTTGGTGTCCTGCTGGGCAGCATGCAATGCTGTGTTTGACGCCATAACAACAAGCGACCTCGTTAGCGACTCATAACTCAGCGACACGGGCGTATTTTTGCTTTGTCTTTTCAACGCCCCCTCAGCTTCGATTGGTGGTCACAACTGCGTTAATGATTGGGCGACCTTGCCATAAAGAAGGCAACGTAGTAGCGCTTCCATCCTTTGTTCCTAAGCGCGTGCATGTCTGTGGCTCGTATTATACATCCCGACTCAGACAGGGACGCCTAAGCAAACCGCGTGGTGAAATGGAGGTATAATATGATCTACAGACATGCACTTGCTCAGGAACAAAGGAAGCGCTACCGCGTTGCCTTCTAATGGCAAGGTCACCCAATCCGAGAATGACAGCGCAGCAGTAGTAGCCACCAATTAGAGCAGAGGGGCGTGGAAAAGGCAACGCAAAAGCACGCCTGGGTGGAAACGCTATCGAGGTCTGAGTCGTCAGAATAGCTGCTGTGTGACAGGGTCCCAACGACCGCTGAGGTCGTTATACGGATCGCCGTATTGTTGCTGCGTCGTTATTTAGATCTACCTGTTTGCCAGCTCACTAACTACCATGTAGCGACGTACCAGCGATCCTGACCAGGTCATATCGTTGTCGGGATCGCTGGAACGTCGCTACGTGTAACGGGACCTCTCCTCAAGACCTGTTTTGCCCCGGGCCTGCTTGACGGGGGGTGGGGGGGGGGGAGTGAGCGAGGCACCCCTGATCCCCCTGAGGCCCTACATCCCCAGTGAGTCGCAATTCTCTTGCGTCCTCTGTCCTTTATAGGGAAAGTAAAAATACTGAGGAGGTTGGGGTGGGAGGGGCTTTAACCCTTTTTGTATGTTTCCTGTACCTGTATAAGTCAGAGGGAAACTCCTGTGGTGTTGTCAAATGGCACCCTGGAGAAAAAAAAAAGTTAAAAATATGGAAAAAAATAACCAATAGACAAAAAGTATAGAAGCTCAAAAGACCCCCCCCTACCTATTTGCCCCATTGAAAGTAAAACCATTAAAAAAGTTTAGGGTCACTTAGATATTTTCTTTTTTGAAAGATAAGCACATTTTTTTCAATTAAGCTAAAATTAAATTTA
Organism: Anomaloglossus baeobatrachus; assembly: GCF_048569485.1. NCBI lineage: Eukaryota > Metazoa > Chordata > Amphibia > Anura > Aromobatidae > Anomaloglossus > Anomaloglossus baeobatrachus. The sequence continues at coordinate 346,400,867 of NC_134358.1, forward strand.
ACTGAAATACACTCTATACATTGTTAATGTGGTAAATGACTATTCTAGCTGCAATTGTCTAGTTTTTAATGCAGTATCTACTGTACATGGGTGTATAAAGGCCCATTTCCAACAACCACCACTCCCATTGTTCTAATTATACATTGTGTTTGCTAACTGTGTTAGGGGTGCTTCACACACAGCGAGCTCGCTGCCGAGATCGCTGCTGAGTCACGCTTTTTGTGACGCAGCAGTGACCTCATTAGCGATCTCGCTGTGTGTGACACTGAGCAGCGATCTGGCCCCTGCTGCGAGATCGCTGCTCGTTACACACAGCCCTGGTTCGTTTTCTTCAAAGGCGCTCTCCCGCTGTGACACACAGATCGCTGTGTGTGACAGCGAGAGAGCGACAAATGAAGCGAGCAGGGAGCAGGAGCCGGCGTCTGACAGCTGAGGTAAGCTGTAACCAAGATAAACATCGGGTAACCAAGGTGGTTACCCGATATTTACCTTAGTTACCAGCCTCCGCAGCTCTCACGCTGCCTGTGCTGCCGGCTCCGGCTCTCTGCACATGTAGCTGCTGTACACATCGGGTTAATTAACCCGATGTGTACAGCAGCTAGGAGAGCAAGGAGCCAGCGCTAAGCAGTGTGCGCGGCTCCCTGCTCTCCGCACATGTAGCTGCATTACACATCGGGTTAATTAACCCGATGTGTACTGTAGCTAGGAGAGCAAGGAGCCAGCGCTCAGTGTGCGCGGCTCCCTGCTCCCTGCACACACAGCTAAGCGGTGTGCGCTGGTAACTAATGTAAACATCGGGTAACCATACCCGATGTTTACCTTAGTTACCAGTGTCCGCAGCTTCCAGACGGCGGCTCCGTGCAAGCGCAGCGTCGCTTGCACGTCGCTGCTGGCTGGGGGCTGTTCACTGGTCGCTGGTGAGATCTGCCTGTTTGACAGCTCACCAGCGACCATGTAGCGATGCAGCAGCGATCCTGACCAGGTCAGATCGCTGGTCGGATCGCTGCTGCATCGCTAAGTGTGAAGGTACCCTTAGGCTAATGGATGTTTAGAAATCCCTTGAAAACCCTTGTGCAAGTATGTTAGCACAGCTAAAAACAGTTTTACTGATTAGAGAAGCTATAAAACTGACCTTCCTTTGAGCTAGTTGAGAATGTGGAGCATTACAAATGTTGGTTCCATTAAACTCTCAAAATGGCCAGAAAAAGAACTTTCATGTGAAACTACGTCTATTCTTGTTCTTAGAAATGAAGGCTATGCCATACGAGAAATTGCCAACAAATTGAAGATTTCCTATAACGTTGTGTACTACTCCCTTCAGAGGAGAGCACAAACAGGCTCTAACCAGAGTAGAAAGAGAAGTGGGGAGGCCCCACTGCACAACTGAGCAACAAGATAAGTACATTAAAGTCTGTAGTTTGAGAATTCGACGCCTCACAGGTCCTAAACTGGCAGCTTCATTAAATAGTACCCGCAAAGCAACAGTGTCAACGTCTACAGTGAGGAGGCGAGTCCGGGATGCTGGTCTTCAGGGCAGAGTTGGAAAGAAAAAGCCATATCTGAGACTGGCTAATAAAAGGAAAAGATTAGTATGGCCAAAAGAACACCCACATTGGACAGAAGAAGATTGGGAAAAAGTGTTATGGACAGACTAATCAAAGTTTAAGATGTTTGGATCACGCAGAACAACTGTAAAGATGCTGGAAGAGTGCCTGATGCTGTCTGTCAAGCATGGTGGAAATAATGTGATGGTCTGTGGTTGCTTTGGTGCTGGTAAAGTGGGTGATTTGTACAAGATGAAAGGGATTTTGAATAAAGAAGGCCATCACTCCATTTTGCAACGCCATACCCTGTGGACAGTGCTTGATTGGAGCCAATTTCATTCTACAACAGGACAATGACCCAAAGCACACTTCCAAATTATGCATGAACTATTTAGAGAAGATGCAGGCAGCTGGGCTTCTATCTGTAATGGAGTGGCCAGCCCAGTCACCAGATCTCACCCCTATTGAGCTGTTGTGGGAGCAGCTTGACCGTATGGCAAGCACAAAGTGCCCATCAAGCCAATCCACCTTGTGGAGGAGGCTTCTGGAAGCATGGGGTGAAATATCTCAAGATTACCTCAGCAAATTAACAGCTAGAATGCCGAAGGTCTGCAAAGCCTTAATTGCTGCAAAGGGAGCATTCTGTGCCGCAAGCAAAGTTTGAAGGATTAAATTATTATTTCAAGTAAAAGATCATTATTTCTAACCTAGTCAATGTCTGGACTATATTTTCTATTCATTTAGCAACTCATTTGATAAATAAAAGTATGATTTTTCATGGAAAAGACAATTGTCTGGGTGACCCTAAACTTTTGAACTGTAGTGTATATACAGTGCTGTGCAAATTATTTGGGACAAAGCAAAAAAAAACACTTATGAATATTTAAAGGGGTGGTTCACCCATATTTTTTGTCTAGTTCGGTTTTATATTGAGAAACAATGTTTCTCTCAAATACCTTGTGTTGGCAATAGTGCCTGTGAGAGGCGTTATTGCAGACCGCTGTTCCCCGTCCAGTGACGTCACCATCAAATGCTGCACACGTCACATCCGTGCAGCCGGCTACATTCTTCCAGACTCTGAGCTGTGAGCGGTGTTTCAGTGCTGTCACAGCCCATCTCCTCCCTCCTCGCAGAACGCTGCAAGCAAGAGACACGCTGTGCTGTGGGGGAAGAGGGAGGAGAGGAGCAGGGAGCAGATGGGCTCAGAATGCAGCTGGCTGCACGGATGTGACGTGTGCAGCACTTGACGGAGACGTCACTGGACGGGGGAACAGCGGTCTGCAATAGCGCCTCTCACAGGCACTATTGCCAACACAAGGTATTTGAGAGAAACATTGTTTCTCAATATAATATCGATCTAGACAATAAAAAATATGGATGGACCACCCTTTTAATAATGTTATAATGCACTGTTACATACCAATTTTAGTAAGAAATATAGTATGTCCTCCTTTAGCAGATATGAGCTATTCAATGTGTTTTGGCATTGATTTTACCAAGTTGTTGCATAAATTCTTCAATTCTTCATCATGGAACCACACTTGCATGGCACTGTTTACCATGCGTTCTTTGATTGTACAGTCCATTTTGCCAAGACGTCTCTTCACAATGCTCCACAAATTTTCTATAAGATTTAAGCCTGGTGAATTGCTAGGCCAGCCCAGCACTTTTACTTTATTTTTTTCAAAGAATTTCTTTACACACTTGGAATTGTGGCATGGAGCCAAATTTTGTTGGAATGTCCCTTCAAACTTATGCATGAATTGCACAATAAAACATTTTAAAACGTGTATGTATTTTGATGAATTCATCATACCATCAATGAGAAATAAGCTCCCGGTACCATCAGCTGTAAAAAAAAAAATAAAAAGCCCCCAAACATCTGTTTTTGAAAGTGTTTTTACAGTTTGTTAAATATGATCAGCTCGCAATGGTTAATTTGTGTTTCTTCTAACACTTGCTCTGTACCCTTGAACAAAAAGATGAGTTTCATCACTGAAAATTACGTTTTTTCCATTGGCTAGTTGTCCAAGATTTATATTTTTTTGCCCATGCGAGTCATTTTTCCTTCATTGGAGATGTCAGAAGTTGTTTCTTTACTGGCTTTGTTAAGGCCACGTCACACTAAGGCTGCTTTCACACATCCGGCTTGAGCTCTGCGGCTCAATCCGGCTGTGCAAGCTATGCAACGGATGCGGTGAAAACACCGCATCCTTTGCATAAGTTTTTCCCTTGCGGCCCGTCCGGTTTTTGCCGCTTGCGGCATGCTACTGAGCATGCGCAGTGGCAAAAACCGCATGCGGCGGCCGGATGCGTTTTTTGCTGCATCGCGCCGCATCCGGCCGCCATAGGCATGCATTGAAAAATGCGCCGCATCGGCCGAATGCGGCACGATGCGGTTTTTTTTGCTGCACGTAAAAACGTGCTAGGCAACGTTCCATCCGGCCGCCGCATCGGCTAAATCTGCCGCATGCGGCAAAAACCGGATGGAACGCAAGGCCATGCGGCACAATGCGGCACAAATTAAAGTCTATGCAGAAAAAACGCAACCGGCAGCAAAAAACGCTTGCGATTTTCCTGCAAAGTGCCGGAGTGTGCCGCATTGCAGAAACCGGAGGTGTGAAAGCAGCCTAAGCAACATCGCTAGCAACATCGCTGCTAACGAACAACTTTTCTGACGTAATAGCGATGTTGCTACTGATGTTGCTGTGTGTGACATCCAGCAACAACCTGGCCCCTGCTGTGAGGTCGTTGGTTGTTGCTGAATGTCCTGGGCCATTTTTTAGTTGTTGCTCTCCCGCTGTGAAGCACACATCGCTGTGTGTGACAGCGACAGAGCAACAACTAAATGTGCAGGCAGCAGGAGCCGGCTTCTGCGGAGGCTGGTAACTACGGTAAACATCGGGTAACCAAGAAGCCCTTACCTTGGTTACCCGATATTTACCTTCGTTACCAGTGTCCCCGCGCTCACGCTGCCAGTGCCGGCTCCCTGCTCTCTGCACACACGTAGCCACAGTACACATCGGGTTAATTACCCGATGTGTAGTCTGGCTATGTGTGCAGGGAGCCGGCGTGAGATGTTTACCGTGGTTACCAGCCTCCGCAGAAGCCGGCTCCTGCTGCCTGCACACGTAGCAGAGTACACGTCGGGTAATTAACCCGATGTGTACTGTGGCTAGGTGTGCAGGAAGCCACCGCTAAGCGGTGTGCGCTGGAAACCAAGGTAAATATCGGGTTTGTTACCCGATATTTACCTTAGTTACCAAGCGCAGCATCGCTTCCACGTGGCGCTGCTGGCTGGGGGCTGGTCACTGGTTGCTGGTGAGCTCACCAGCAACTCGTGTAGCGACGCTCCAGCGATCCCTGCCAGGTCAGGTTGCTGGTGGGATCGCTGGAGTGTCGCTAGTGTGACATCTCACCAGCGACCTCCTAGCAACTTACCATCGATCCCTATCAGGTTGGATCGTTGTTGGGATCGCTGGTAAGTTGTTTAGTGTGACTGGGCCTTTAATCTCCGACCAACTTCCAGAAGTCTGCGCCGTACAGTCGATTCGCTATTATCAATACCTGCAGCAAACAAGTCTCTTTGGAGGTCTTTTCTTGCCTTAGTTTTACTATTTCTGATAAGTGTTTTATCAGTTCTTGGTGTCGTTTTCGTTTTGGCAAAAACGATCCAGATTCATTGTGTGTACGAATTATTCTTGAAACGGTAATGTTCCAATAGCAATGGTGGAAGCGATTTCTCTTAGTCAGACTTGTATGTTCATTAAGATTAATAATTCTAGACCTCTTCCTTGGAGTAACATTCATTTTTACAGTCACGGCTCACACTGAAAAAAACTACACTAAACCACTTGTCACAGAAACAAGCTCTCAACTGAAGCTGAGGGGGGCAGCTAGCTGTTATTTTCTGACTAAAACCTGTCAAACCACATTTTGTTACTCAAGGTTGTACACTCACCTGTTCAAAGCAGTTAAAACTGGTCTGAATCACTGACTGGTAACCTTACTTAAAAAAAAAGTCTTTGTCCCAATTAATTTGCACACCACTCTGTGTGTGTGTGTGTGTGTGTGTGTGTGTGTGTGTGTATGTATATATATATATATATATAATATATATATATAATATATATAATACACACACATATATACAGTTAGGTCCAGAAATATTTGGACAGTGACACAATTTTCGCGAGTTGGGCTCTGCATGCCACCACATTGGATTTGAAATGAAACCTCTACAACAGAATTCAAGTGCAGATTGTAACGTTTAATTTGAAGGTTTGAACAAAAATATCTGATAGAAATTGTAGGAATTGTACACATTTCTTTACAAACACTCCACATTTTAGGAGGTCAAAAGTAATTGGACAAATAAACCAAACCCAAACAAAATATTTTTATTTTCAATATTTTGTTGTGAATCCTTTGGAGGCAATCACTGCCTTAAGTCTGGAACCCATGGACATCACCAAACGCTGGGTTTCCTCCTTCTTAATGCTTTGCCAGGCCTTTACAGCCGCAGCCTTCAGGTCTTGCTTGTTTGTGGGTCTTTCCGTCTTAAGTCTGGATTTGAGCAAGTGAAATGCATGCTCAATTGGGTTAAGATCTGGTGATTGACTTGGCCATTGCAGAATGTTCCACTTTTTTGCACTCATGAACTCCTGGGTAGCTTTGGCTTTATGCTTGGGGTCATTGTCCATCTGTACTATGAAGCGCCGTCCGATCAACTTTGCGGCATTTGGCTGAATCTGGGCTGAAAGTATATCCCGGTACACTTCAGAATTCATCCGGCTACTCTTGTCTGCTGTTATGTCATCAATAAACACAAGTGACCCAGTGCCATTGAAAGCCATGCATGCCCATGCCATCACGTTGCCTCCACCATGTTTTACAGAGGATGTGGTGTGCCTTGGATCATGTGCCGTTCCCTTTCTTCTCCAAACTTTTTTCTTCCCATCATTCTGGTACAGGTTGATCTTTGTCTCATCTGTCCATAGAATACTTTTCCAGAACTGAGCTGGCTTCATGAGGTGTTTTTCAGCAAATTTAACTCTGGCCTGTCTATTTTTGGAATTGATGAATGGTTTGCATCTAGATGTGAACCCTTTGTATTTACTTTCATGGAGTCTTCTCTTTACTGTTGACTTAGAGACAGATACACCTACTTCACTGAGAGTGTTCTGGACTTCAGTTGATGTTGTGAACGGGTTCTTCTTCACCAAAGAAAGTATGCGGTGATCATCCACCACTGTTGTCATCCGTGGACACCCAGGCCTTTTTGAGTTCCCAAGCTTACCAGTCAATTCCTTTTTTCTCAGAATGTACCCGACTGTTGATTTTGCTACTCCAAGCATGTCTGCTATCTCTCTGATGGATTTTTTCTTTTTTTTTCAGCCTCAGGATGTTCTGCTTCACCTCAATTGAGAGTTCCTTAGACCGCATGTTGTCTGGTCACAGCAACAGCTTCCAAATGCAAAACCACACACCTGTAATCAACCCCAGACCTTTTAACTACTTCATTGATTACAGGTTAACGAGGGAGACGCCTTCAGAGTTAATTGCAGCCCTTAGAGTCCCTTGTCCAATTACTTTTGGTCCCTTGAAAAAGAGGAGGCTATGCATTACAGAGCTATGATTCCTAAACCCTTTCTCCGATTTGGATGTGAAAACTCTCATATTGCAGCTGGGAGTGTGCACTTTCAGCCCATATTATATATATATATAATTGTATTTCTGAACATGTTTTTGTAAACAGCTAAAATAACAAAACTTGTGTCACTGTCCAAATATTTCTGGACCTAACTGTACTAGCTGTAGTACCCGCATTGCTCGGGATAGTAACGGTCTCTCGGTTTTTCTCTGTCTCTCTCCATGTCTGTCTGTCCTCTCTCCATGTCTGTCTGTCCTCTCTCCATGTCTGTCTGTCCTCTCTCCATGTCTGTCTGTCCTCTCTCCATGTCTGTCTGTCCTCTCTCCATGTCTGTCTCTTTCCCTAAGGGTACTTTCACACATTCGGCTTGAGCTCTGCTTCTCAATCCGGCTGTGCAAGCTATGCAACGGATGCCGTGAAAACACCGCATCCTTTGCATAAGTTTTTCCCTTGCGGCCCGTCCGGTTTTTGCGGCTTGCGGCATGCTACTGAGCATGCGCAGTGGCAAAAACCGCATGCGGCGGCCGGATGCGGTTTTTGCCGCATCGCGCCGCATCCGGCCGCCATAGGCATGCATTGAGAGATGCGCCGCATCGGCCGAATGCGGCGCGATGCTGTCTTTTTTGCCGCACGAAAAAACGTGCCAGGCAACGTTCCATCCGGCCGCCGCATCGGCTAAATCTGCCGCATGCGGCAAAAACCGGATGGAACGCAAGGCCATGCGGCACAATGCGGCACTAATTAAAGTCTATGCAGGAAAATCGCAACCGACAGTAAAAAAAAAACGGTTGCGATTTTCCTGCAAAGTGCCGGATTGTGCCGCAGAAGAAAAACCGGATGTGTGAAAGCAGCCTAACTGGGTAGCAACGAAAAATGAGTGGAACTGAGCACCAAGGTGAATAAATAAAAATCTTCATGCTTTATTTGAATAAATTTAAAAATGGAAAAAGGTCACAGATCATCCAAAACCGCCATGCGGCTTGCCTTGCGGCTTGACGCGTTTCGGACACAAGAGGGAAATTTAAAAACAGTCCTTAATCATAAGCCATGTAGGATAGAAGGCAAAAAGTATATATAGCACTTTAAGAAGCAGTGAGACACAAGAGCAAGATGAGAGACAGGAAGGGAGTTCACTCACAAAATGCAAATTAGGAAAAAGGGGTAGTATGTCATTAGGTTCTGTTAACCCCATACACATATATGCATGCATTGAAGTATTCATTAAGAAACAGATAAACAATTCATTAGGTTTATAAAGAAACCACAAAAGCAATATATGTTCATTCATGCATGTGTGTATATCATTATTCTGTTTCTCTATATATTTTATTGTCTAGTATATGTCATTATTCAAAAAAAAAAAAAAAAATTTATGTTAAACAAATATAAATATATTTTTTCTTTCTATCTTTTTGTCAATTTTGGATATACATATACATGGATCAAATATAATGTGATTACCAACATAGAAATGGATTTATATATTATGGATATGTGGGCAGATTTTATTATATATCTGAAGATATAGGTCTATTAGGTTGTATATACATGTGTGTGTACAATATAAGAAGCACACAAAATAGGGAATGCCCAGAAATCCAATTATGTAGGCTATTAAAAGAATTTGCGCTTTTTTCTAGATCATGGCTAGTTCACTAATAAAATCGCTCTAATTTTTCTATTGTTATATATATAATTATTTGTTTATATATTCTGGTTTCCTATTTTTTATTTTTTATATATTATTTCAATAGATCAATTTATTTGTTATATTCTCATGTTGATATATTATCTACCATCTACTGTATATCTATATATATCCCTTTCCTTGTATGTTTATTTATATTAGGTTTTTTATGTTAAGTTTAAAAAAAAAAAAAATTTATAATTTTTTTTTTTTTGAATTTTTTATTTATTGTTTATTCATTCTTTCTAATCTGTTTCCTTATATGCATTTATTATTCAGATGTTTATGTAACCATTGATACTAGGGGGGAGATAGAATAAGGAAGTCATATGACATAACGTAAATCAGAGCGGTAATTAAGTCCTTTTGGATGCCGGGTATCAAGGCGTAATATCCACTTGGCTTCTGCATAGAGAAGTTCACGAAACCAATCGCCTCCTCTCAAAGGCTTCCTTACTTGCTCGATGCCTACAATATTCATAGTGGAAAAATCGCCATTGTGGAGATCGAGGAAATGTCTGGTGAGACCTGAGATAGATCTTTTGTATTTCGGGGGATCCGATGAAAAAGTTGGAAGTGGAATATGAGTGTGCTCAGACATCCTTCTTCTGAGGGGCCTGGAAGTGCAACCTATATAGTCTTTCAAACATATGGTACAGGAGGCTTTGTATATGACATATGTGGTAGAGCAGTTTATAAAGGCAGAAATATTGTGAAGAATGTCGCCCACTGGAAAAGATAATGTTTTCTTCATGAATTTACAAAGTCCACATCGTGGCATAGCACACTTATAAGAGCCTTTTGTGCTTAGCCAGGTCTCAGTTTTATTTTGGGAAATAAATAGGCTGGGAGATATCATATTGCCTATGGTTTTAGCCTTCCTGGCCACAACATAAACACCATTGGATAATATTTGGGCTAGCTCCGGATCCTGATGGAGGAGGGGAATGTATCGTAAAAAAACTTCTTTTATTTTAGAAAAATCAACACTGTGAGGAGTGGAAAAGACAATGCGGCAATTTCTGTCATCAGTTGCGTTTTTGTTGGAAAGTAAATCACTACGGGTTTTCTTCCCAGCGGTTTTTTCAGCATGGGAAAGGATCTTATTCTTATAACCTCTGCATCGTAGACGTTTTTTCATAGTTTTCAATTCAGAAGAGTAGGCAATATCTGTGGAACAGAGGCGGCGTGCTCTGAGAAATTCACCAAGAGGTAGATTATTTATGGTGTGTCTAGTATGGTTGCTATTTGCATGCAGGATAGTATTCCCACTAAGCGGTTTCCTATATAAGGAGGTGTTGATGGAACCTGATTCAGGGTCACCAGTGAGGTATACATCCAAAAATGGAGTAGAATTTTCAGAAAATACCACAGTAAAGCTCAAATTCATATGGTTTGAGTTCAGATAAGAAAGAAAAATGTCTGGTAGGTTTGTTATGGGTGCGTCTTTCTTGCGTTTCCAGATCATTATGAGATCATCTATGTATCTCGTGTACCAAAAAATTTGGTCCAAAAAGGGATTGTCAGGCGTATGTGTATATATATGGCTTCCCAAGAAATCATATATAAATTAGCTAGAACACAAGAAAAACTAGCACCCATAGGGCAACCATTAATTTGTAAAAAGAATTGTTAGTTGAAGCTGAAAAAATTATGTTTCAAAAGGAACTCACAGGTCAGGATGACATAATCTTTAAATATGTCACTCAGATTGGTTAGCCGATTTAGATGATGAGACAAAGATCTAAGAGCTAAAGTATGTGGAATATATGAATATAGCGATGCAACATCACTTGTGACCCAGAACAGATCATCAGTCCAGGTAAGCTCAGGAAGGGTTTGTAGTATGTGTTTGGAATCTCTAATGTAGCCAGCAGAATCTTTAACAAGGGGCTGTAAGAGGTTATCAAGCCAGTCTGAGGTCCGACTGGTGAGAGAATTGGTGCTGGCTACAATAGGTCGTAGGGGTGGTGGAAAGAGACCCTTGTGGGTTTTGGGAAGTCCTTGAAAGATTGGACACACAGGAGCGTCATTGGTCAGGTAGTCACGAGTTGGTTTATCAAAGATGCCTAAAGACAATCCCTGTTCAAGAATGATATTTAATTTTTTGGAGAAGGCATCTGTAGGATCAGACGTAAGCCGTTTATAAGTAGTAGAATCCTCCAACATATTCATAATTTCTCTCTCATACAGTGAACTGTCAAGAATAACCACTGAGCCACCCTTGTCTGCTGCTCTTATAGTGATGTAAGGATTTCTGCTCAAATCCTTAAGAGCTTTGCATTCATGTGTGGTAAGATTATTGGAAGATGTGGGACTTGAAGAGAGGATGTTTTTGATTTCAGCTTCCATTAGATCCTGGTATGTGTCCATAATGGGAACACGTGAGGCCACTGGATAAAAGTCCTTGTTAGTAGTCCTGAAGGGAGGAATATGGAGTTCAGGAATATTGGAGTTGTCCATTTCAGATAAGATTTTTGTGGAAACATGTTCCTTAAGGCTATGTGCGCACTAGAGCAAAATACCCGCGGATTTACCCGCGGATTTGCCGCGGAAATTTCTTGAGAAATGTCTGCAATCTTTGTGCAGACATTTCCCATGAAATTCTATGAGAAAAAAAAAAAGCTGTGCGCACTGGTGCGGATTTTTCTCAAGAAAATTTCTTGAGAAAAGTTTCTCGAGAAACTTTCTCGAGAAAATGAACATGTCCATTAAATCCGCAGGTACCCCGCGGATTTCTGCAGTACAGACTGCAAAAATCCGCAGGGAACCACCCGCGGGAAAATCGCGGCAAATCCGCGGTAAATCCGCGGCAAATCCGCATGCGGTTTTGCCGCGGATTTTTTCCGGAGGTCAGCAAATCTTTCACTCCCAGAAGTTTCTCGAGAAGATTTTCTCGAGAAACTTCACATCTCTAGTGCGCACATAGCCTAAGACTCATATGTAGTGGAAAAGAGGGTGCTTCAGTGATGGTATTGGAGGTGGAGGCAGTGTCCACACAGCTCTGTTCAGATGAAAAGAAATGTTTTTTGACCGTAAGGTTTCTGATAAATATGTTAATGTCCTTGATGGTTTGAAACAAATCGGCCCGAGATGTAGGGGCAAAATTCAAACCCTTTTTAAGAACTTGCAGTTGACCAGAGCTGATAGAGCATGCAGATAAATTTATAACAGAAAACTCAGCATGATTAGAAATATTTAATACCTCTGATGCCGGTTCCTGTTGGTGCGTCGAGGAGTGAATTTTACCGCACCTCTGGTGCTTTCGTCCTCCTCTATGACTTTTCCGTTTTTTGACTTCTTAGGAATTGCACCTTCAGCAATGTTTGAACTTCTATCTGAATCTAATGAACTGCCACTGCCACCTGTGGTGTCAAGGTCGGTTGAAGTAAATACTACAGATTTTTCCCTAGGATTATAATCCTTGCGGTATTTCAAGATAGATTTCCTTGATGTACTCCAAGAATAGACTTGGTTGGTGTTATAATCATTAGTATCCCTCTTATATTTTCTTTGTTTGTATTGAATAAGATTATCCTCAATTCTATGAATGTTGGTGAGGAATTTATCATGGAGTTTTTTTATAGTCAACTACATCATAGTTTTTGTTCAGGAAATCTTGAATTTCATTGATTTGTGTGTCAAAGGATTTTAATCTCTCTTCCTCCTCTTTGATAATGAGATTCATAAGATTGAGTGAACAGGTGGTAAGAATATTGTTCCACTCTGTCTGGAAATCCTGGTGAAATATAAAAGTGGGGAACTTCTTTATTCTTAAACCACGTGGTATTATAGATTTTTCAATATATTTCTTGAGGGTAGCTGAATCCCACCAAGTTCTGAGTCTGTGTGAACACTTTTTCCAGGTCCCAGAAAGTATACGTTTTTTCCGAACCAAGGGGAAGGTCAGGTGTGTCTGCGATATTATCAGAAAAAATAGATTCGAGTTTTTTCCGTCTTTCCTCATTGTCAAATGATGAAATATCCATAGCTTGCTCTTTGTAAAAATTTATAAATATATATATATATATATATATATATATATATATATATATTTATGGTGATAGAAAAAAGTGCTAACGTTTGGCAGGCGTTAGGTATGATCTGTGACCAGGGTAGTAGAAACAGTTATTATCATATATATATAGGTTGCATGTAGTTGCATATGAACAACTGGAGATGTATATTTATGTTCATGCACTTATAGCATTAGGAATCCAATGATTATAAGGATATATCCTAGGGTGGGCACGAATAGGGGACGCCAAGAACAAAGAAGGTAGAGAAATGAAATATTCAGCTCACCCATATAAAGTCCTCCAGTCTGCGGTGGATGCACGTAGTCCCTCGGACAGGCAGGTCCGTGTTCCAGGATGGGTAGCAACGAAAAATGAGTTTTTTTACGATACATTCCCCTCCTCCATCAGGATCCGGAGCTAGCCCAAATATTATCCAATGGTGTTAATGTTGTGGCCAGGAAGGCTAAAACCATAGGCAATATGATATCTCCCAGCCTATTTATTTCCCAAAATAAAACTGAGACCTGGCTAAGCACAAAAGGCTCTTATAAATGTGCTATGCCACGATGTGGACTTTGTAAATTCATGAAGAAAACATTATCTTTTCCAGTGGGCGACATTCTTCACAATATTTCTGCCTTTATAAACTGCTCTACCACATATGTCATATACAAAGCCTCCTGTACCATATGTTTGAAAGACTATATAGGTTGCACTTCCAGGCCCCTCAGAAAAAGGATATCTGAGCACACTCATATTCCACTTCCAACTTTTTCATCGGATCCCCCGAAATACAAAAGATCTATCTCAGGTCTCACCAGACATTTCCTCGATCTCCACAATGGCGATTTTTCCACTATGAATATTGTAGGCATCGAGCAAGTAAGGAAGCCTTTGAGAGGAGGCGATTGGTTTCGTGAACTTCTCTATGCAGAAGCCAAGTGGATATTACGCCTTGATACCCGGCATCCAAAAGGACTTAATTACCGCTCTGATTTACGTTATGTCATATGACTTCCTTATTCTATCTCCCCCCTAGTATCAATGGTTACATAAACATCTGAATAATAAATGCATATAAGGAAACAGATTAGAAAGAATGAATAAACAATAAATAAAAAATTCAAAAAAAAAAAATTATAATTTTTTTTTTTTTAAACTTAACATAAAAAACCTAATATAAATAAACGTACAAGGAAAGGGATATATATAGATATACAGTAGATGGTAGATAATATATCAACATGAGAATATAACAAATAAATTGATCTATTGAAATAATATATAAAAAATAAAAAATAGGAAACCAGAATATATAAACAAATAATTATATATATAACAATAGAAAAATTAGAGCGATTTTATTAGTGAACTAGCCATGATCTAGAAAAAAGCGCAAATTCTTTTAATATCCTACATAATTGGATTTCTGGGAATTCCCTATTTTGTGTGCTTCTTATATTGTACACACACATGTATATACAACCTAATAGACCTATATCTTCAGATATATAATAAAATCTGCCCACATATCCATAATATATAAATCCATTTCTATGTTGGTAATCACATTATATTTGATCCATGTATATGTATATCCAAAATTGACAAAAAGATAGAAAGAAAAAATATATTTATATTTGTTTAACATAAATTTTTTTTTTTTTTTTTGAATAATGACATATACTAGACAATAAAATATACAGAGAAACAGAATAATGATATACACACATGCATGAATGAACATATATTGCTTTTGTGGTTTCTTTATAAACCTAATGAATTGTTTATCTGTTTCTTAATGAATACTTCAATGCATGCATATATGTGTATGGGGTTAACAGAACCTAATGACATACTACCCCTTTTTCCTAATTTGCATTTTGTGAGTGAACTCCCTTCCTGTCTCTCATCTTGCTCTTGTGTCTCACTGCTTCTTAAAGTGCTATATATACTTTTTGCCTTCTATCCTACATGGCTTATGATTAAGGACTGTTTTTAAATTTCCCTCTTGTGTCCGAAATGCGTCAAGCCGCAAGGCAAGCCGCATGGCGGTTTTGGATGATCTGTGACCTTTTTCCATTTTTAAATTTATTCAAATAAAGCATGAAGATTTTTATTTATTCACCTTGGTGCTGAGTTCCACTCATTTTTCGTTGCTACCCATCCTGGAACACGGACCTGCCTGTCCGAGGGACTACGTGCATCCACCGCAGACTGGAGGACTTTATATGGGTGAGCTGAATATTTCATTTCTCTATTTTCTCTTTCCCTAACTGCCTTGTGATACGCTAACATTCCATTTAAGAACTGGGCTACGCATTCTTTGAAGTTCCAACTGCACTGTGGCTCCCAGCACCTTTAATGGAGGCAGCTTTTTTGTCAAATATCTGAAAAGTGCGGGGTTAAAATTTCAACTCAAAACATTAGTCTGACGTTCCCTTAGTCAAATGGAGTGTCTGTGCAAATTTTATGATTGTACATGCGGTGTTGCGAAATATATATATATATATATATATATATATATATATATATATATATATATATATATATATATAATATGTATATATAATATGTATGTATGTGTGTGTATATATATATATATATATATATATATATATATATATATATATTTATATATGTATGTATATATATATGTGTATATATAATTGCCTTATTCTGTCTCTGTCTTGCTCCAAAATTGTTTCCTTACAGTGACAACTTTCGAATTGGCCGCCGGGCTTGGCCTGGCCCCGCCCACCCCCACGGATTGGCCGCTCGCCTCGGCCTGGCCCCGTCCCCCGCATGGATTGGCCGCTCGCCCCGACACCGCACGCATCGACCGCTCGGCCACGCCCCTTCCCCCGAATTCAAACGAAGCCCCGACTCCCCCAGCCCAGACATGTCCCAGCATCGCAAGGTTGTGCCGGAGCCGGTGTACGCTGGTAACCATGATAAATATCGGGTAACTATATCATGGTTACCAGCGTACACCGGTGCGGTCAATAATGAAGTGTCATGCAGCGGTGAAAGAGTTAGACACTGCAAGACACTTCATTATAGGCAGCGGGCACCCCCAGAAGAGAGAAGAAAGAAGACCCCGCAGTCATACTCACCAGACGCCGACCGGGAGCAGGTGAGCGCATCAAGGTCCTGCAGCAGCGTAACACACACACACGCACACACATAAGAACAGACACACACACATCAGATAACACTCACACTCACCTCACACACACATCAGATCGCATCCACACACTCAAAACATCCGTCGATATCGCTTACTTCTCGGCGGCGATACTGTGCGTGCAGTGACCTTCCAGGACCTGCCGGAGGATCACATGGCCGGAAGCATGTGGTATCTCCGGATGTTGGGAGTGTGTGAGCGCGTATGTCCGATATCGTCAGTGTGTGTGTGTGTGTGTGTATGCGATCGGGTGTGTGCGTGTATGCGATCGGGTGTGTGCGTGTATGCGATCGGGTGTGTGCGTGTATGCGATCGGGTGTGTGTATGCGATCGGGTGTGTGCGTGTATGCGATCGGGTGTGTGCGTGTATGCGATCGGGTGTGTGCGTGTATGCGATCGGGTGTGTGCGTGTCGGCAGAAGGCATAGGAGCACGGCGTGTAGCACAGCTGCTGGGACCGCCCACCGGAGGGCACAGGGAGAAGTGGGGGTGTGAGTGTATCCGATCAGATGTTTGCGTGTATACTGTCTGATGTGTGACTGTGGAGCACGATGGGGAGTGCGCAGCATGGGGGATGGAACACGATGGGGGGTGCGCAGCATGGGAGATGGAGCACGATGGGGGGTGCGCAGAATGGGGGATGGAGCACGATGGGGGGTGCGCAGAATGGGGGATGGAGCACGATGGGGGGTGCGCAGCATGGGGGATGGAGCACGATGGGGGGTGCGCAGCATGGGGGATGGAGCACGATGGGGGGTGCGTAGCATGGGGGATGGAGCACGATGGGGGGTGCGCAGCATGGGGGATGGAGCACGATGGGGGGTGCGCAGCATGGGGGATGGAGCACGATGGGGGGTGCGCAGCATGGGGGATGGAGCACGATGGGTGTGCACACCTCCCCCCAAAACACACACACACCGCCACACGCGCACCGCACAACACACCACAAACACCGCCCTACACAGACACCCACACACTCAGACAACGCCGCACACACAACACCCATCACACAAACACCGCGGCATACACAAATATACGCACATCCGCCATGGTGCGCATTCCCCATCGTGCTCCATCCCCCATGCTGCGCACTCCCTATCGTGCTCCATCTCCCATGCTGTGCACCCCCCATCGTGCTCCACAGTCACACACCCGATCGCATACACGCACACACCCGATCGCATACACGCACACACCCGATCGCATACACGCGCACACACACATTGACGATATTGCACATACGCGCTCACACTCACAACATCCGGAGATATACAACATGCTTCTGGCCATGTGATCCTCCGGCAGGTCCTGGAAGGTCACTGCACAGTATCGCCGCCGAGAAGCAAGCGATATCCCAGGATGTTGAGTGTGTGGATGCGATGTGATGTGATTGTGTGAGGTGTGTGTGAGTGAGTGTGATCTGATGTGTGTGTGTGTCTGTTGTTATGTGTGTGCGTGTGTGTATGTTCCGCCGCTGCAGGACCTTGATGCGCTGGTAACTATGCTACCATGGTTACCAGCGTATCTCGTCCCCCGCTCGCACGGGAGCCCACACCAGCATACGCCGGCAACCCCAGCAATGCGAGGGTATGTGTCGGCTGGGTTGGCGGCGTACGCTGATGTGGGCTCCCGGGGGTACAGTACTCACCTGGGAGTCGTGGCTCCGTGTCGGTTCGGGGAATGCGTGCATTGCGTGAGGGGGGCAGGCCGTGGCCGAGTTGCCAATGCGTGCAGGGTGCCGGGGCGAGAGGCCAATCCGTGTGGGGGGCGGAGCCTGGGCGAGCGGCCGGCCAATCCGTGTGGGGGCGGAGCCTGGGCAAGCGGCCAATTCGTGTGAGGGGGGCGGGGCCATGGCGAGCCCAGCGGCCAATCCGCTTTGTGTCACCATAAGGACACAATTTTGGAGACAGACAGAATAAGGCAATTATATATATACTAGAAGGTGGCCCGATTCTACGCATCGGGTATTCTAGAATTTACGTATTGTGTAGTTGTAGTTGTAATCATGTATGATTTTTGTTATATATATATATATATATATATATATATGTGTGTGTGTGTGTAGTTACCAAGTGTTTGTGTAGGGCGCTGTACATGTTCTGGGTGTTGTCTGGGTGTGACGGGGGGTGAGAGCGGTGTTGTGTGTGTTGCGCTGTTTGTGGAGCGCTGTGTGTCTGTAGCGTTTGTGTGTGTGTGTGTTGCGCGGTTTGTGTGTGTGGTGTGTTTTGGGGGGAGGTATGTTTTGTGCAATGTGTGTGTTGCGCGGTGTGTGCGTGTATTTGTGTGTGCCGCGGTGTTTGTGTGTTGGGTGTTGTGTGTGTGCAGCGTTGTCTGTGTGTGTGGGTGTCTGTGTAGGGCAGTTGTTTGTGGTTCCCTGTGTGTGTGTGTGTGTGTGTGTGGTGTGTTGTGCAGTGCGCGCGCGTGTGTGTGTGTTGGGGGGAGGTGTGCACTTCCCATCGTGCTCCATCCCCCATGCAGCGCACTCCCCATCGTGCTCCATCCCCCATGCAGCGCACTCCCCATCGTGCTCCATCCCCATGCAGCGCACTCCCAAACGTGCTCCATCCGCCATGCTGCGCACTCCCAAACGTGCTCCATCCGCCATGCTGCGCACTCCCAAACGTGGTCCATCCGCCATGCTGCGCACTCCCAAACGTGCTCCATCCGCCATACTCCGCACTCCCCATCGTGCTGCATCCCCCATGCTGCGCACTCCCAAACGTGCTCCATCCGCCATGCTGCGCACTCCCAAACGTGGTCCATCCGCCATACTGCGCACTCCCAAACGTGTTCCATCCGCCATGCTGCGCACTCCCAAACGTGCTCCATCCGCCATTCTGCGCCCTCCCAAACGTGCTCCATCTGCCATGCTGCGCACTCCCAAACGTGCTCCATCCGCCATGCTGCGCACTCCCAAACGTGCTCCATCCGCCATGCTGCGCACTCCCAAACGTGCTCCATCCGCCATGCTGCGCACTCTCAAACGTGCTCCATCCGCCATGCTGCGCACTCCCAAACGTGCTCCATCCGCCATGCTGCGCACTCCCAAACGTGCTCCATCCGCCATGCTGCGCACTCCCAAACGTGCTCCATCCGCCATGCTGCACACTCCCCATCGTGCTCCATCCCCCATGCTGCACCAGCATCAGCCTCTCTCCCCGCAGCATCAGCCTCTCTCCCCGCAGCATCAGCCTCTCTCCTCCCAGCATCAGCCTCTCTCCTCCCAGCATCAGCCTCTCTACCTGCAGCATCAGCCTCTCTCCTCCCAGCATCAGCCTCTCTCCTCCCAGCATCAGCCTCTCTCCTCCCAGCATCAGCCTCTCTCCTCCCAGCATCAGCCTCTCTCCTCCCAGCATCAGCCTCTCTCCTCCCAGCATCAGCCTCTCTCCTCCCAGCATCAGCCTCTCTCCTCCCAGCATCAGCCTCTCTCCTCCCAGCATCAGCCTCTCTCCTCCCAGCATCAGCCTCTCTCCTCCCAGCATCAGCCTCTCTCCTCCCAGCATCAGCCTCTCTCCTCCCAGCATCAGCCTCTCTGTCCCCAGCATCAGCCTCTCTGTCCCCAGCATCAGCCTCTCTGTCCCCAGCATCAGCCTCTCTGTCCCCAGCATCAGCCTCTCTGTCCCCAGCATCAGCCTCTCTGTCCCCAGCATCAGCCTCTCTGTCCCCAGCATCAGCCTCTCTGTCCCCAGCATCAGCCTCTCTGTCCCCAGCATCAGCCTCTCTGTCCCCAGCATCAGCCTCTCTGTCCCCAGCATCAGCCTCTCTGTCCCCAGCATCAGCCTCTCTGTCCCCAGCATCAGCCTCTCTGTCCCCAGCATCAGCCTCTCTGTCCCCAGCATCAGCCTCTCTCATCCCAGCATCAGCCTCTCTCCTCCCAGCATCAGCCTTTTCTGTCCCCAGCATCAGCCTCTCTCCTCCCAGCATCTGCCTCTCTCCTCCCAGCATCTGCCTCTCTCCTCCCAGCATCTGCCTCTCTCCTCCCAGCATCTGCCTCTCCTCCCAGCATCTGCCTCTCTCCTCCCAGCATCTGCCTCTCTCCTCCCAGCATCTGCCTCTCTCCTCCCAGCATCTGCCTCTCTCCTCCCAGCATCTGCCTCTCTCCTCCCAGCATCTGCCTCTCTCCTCCCAGCATCTGCCTCTCTCCTCCCAGCATCTGCCTCTCTCCTCCCAGCATCAGCCTCTCTCCTCCCAGCATCAGCCTCTCTCCTCCCAGCATCAGCCTCTCTCCTCCCAGCATCAGCCTCTCTCCTCCCAGCCTACCCCAGCCTCAGCCTCTCTTCTCTCAGCCTCCCCATCCCAGCCTCCTCCAGCACGCCGTGCTCCTCTGCCGACACTCACAGATCCGATCGCATACACTCACACACACCCACACACACACCCGATCGCATACACTCACGCACACACACATTGACGATATTGCACATACGCGCTCACACTCACAACATCCGGAGATACCACATGCTTCTGGCCATGTGATCCTCTGGCAGGTCCTGAAAGCTCACAGCACAGTATCGCCGCCGAGAAGCAAGCGATATCCCAGGATGTGATGTGTGTGTGAGGTGTGTGTGAGAGTGAGTGTGATCTGATGTGTGTGCGTGTGTGTATGTTCCGCCGCTGCAGGACCTTGATGCGCTGGTAACTATGCTACCATGGTTACCAGCGTATCTCGTCCCCCGCTCGCACGGGAGCCCACACCAGCATACGCCGGCCAGCCCCAGCAATGCGAGGGTATGTGTCGGCTGGTTTGGCGGCGTACGCTGATGTGGGCTCCCGGGGGTAAAGTACTCACCTGTGAGTCGTGGCTCCATGACTGTGTCGGTTCGGGGAATGCGTGGGGGGGCGGGGCCAGAGCTAGTGTGCATTGCGTGAGGGGGACGGGGCGTGGCCGAGTTGCCAATGCCTGCAGGGTGCCGGGGCGAGAGGCCAATCTGTGGGGGGGGGCGGAGCCTGGGCGAGTGGCCGGCCAATCCGTGTGGGAGTGCAGCCTGGGCGAGCGGCCAATCCGTGCGGCCCATATATATATATATATATATATATATATATATATATATATATATATATATATATATATATATATATATATATATATATATATATATATATATATATATATATATATATATATATATATATAATATATATTCTGGTATCGCGGTGTTTAGAAATGCCAGATCTATCACAATATAAAATGAATAGTGCACACACAGCGTGGCGATAAAAAAAATTTCCAAATGTCAAATTTTCGTTTTTTTGTTTTCGCAATTTTATTTATTTTTTTTTAACTGCAATAACAGGCGATGAAAACATAGCATCTGCACAAAAATGGTATAATTAAAAATGACAGCTGAAGACACAAAACATAAGCTCTCACTGAGCCCTGGATGCAGAAAAATGAGAACTCAATGGGTCTCAGAAAATGACGCAAAAAAGCACTACTCTTTTATTTGACAAACTTATGATTTTTTTTTTTAACTCCTTAGATAAAAGTAGAAGTTTGGTATGAACTCATAATGACATGAGGCATCATACTGACACTTCAGTTTTACCATATAGTTAACACTGTGAATAAAATATGGCTAAAACAGTTGTGCAATTGTGCTTTTTTTTTTTTGCGCAATTTCACGACACTTGGATTTTTTTCCCTTTTTTCCCAGTACACTACATGATAAAACTAATAGTTTAATTTAAAAGTACAAGAAAAAAATAAGCCCTCATATAGTAATATTGATGTAAAAATAAATAAGTTGCGGCTCTCGGCAGGGGAGCGAAAAACAGAAAATGACCAGAGGGTGAAGGGGTTAAGGTCCTATGTGTAGTCCTATGTGATTATATATCCTAACATGAGTAAACTAGCAGTGTTTTAAGCTTATTTCATAAATTGAATTTATTCTAAAGAACATAATAAAAATGTAAATGACATAAATGAAAAAACACTGATCAAAATTAGAAGACTTTTAGACCACTGCAAGTTATTGTTGTTAATCTGTGAAAAACTATTTACAGTGGGTACGGAAAATATTCAGACCCCTTTAATTTTTTCACTGTTTCATTGCAGCCATTTGGTGAATTGAAAAAAAAGGTCATTTTTTTTCTCATTAATGTATACTTAGCACCCCATCTTGACAGAAAAACAGAAATGTATACATTTTTGCAATTTTTGTAAAAAAGAAAAATGGAAATATCACATGGTCGTAAGTTTTCAGACCCTTTGCTCAGATACTCATATTTAAGTCACATGCTGTCCAGTTCCTTGTGATCCTCCTTGAGATGGTTTACTCCTTCATTGAGTCCAGCTGTGTTTAATTAAACTGATAGGACTTGAATTGGAAAGGCACACATCTGTCTATATAAGACCTCACAGCTCACAGTGCATGTCAGACCAAATGAGAATCATGAGGTCAAAGGAACTGCCCAAGAAGCTCAGAGACAGGATTGTGGTAAGGCACAGATCTGGCCAAGGTTACAAAAGAATTTCTGAAGTATTCAAGGTTCCTAAGAGCACAGTGGCATCCATAATCCTTTAATGGAAGAAGTTTGGGATCACAGAACTCTTCCTAGACCTGGCTGTCCAGCCAAACTGAGCAATCGTGAGTTAAGAGCGTTGGTGAGAGAGGTAAAGAAGAACCCCAAGATCACTGTGGCTGAGCTCCAGAGATGCAGTAGGGAGATGGGAGAAAGTTCCACAAAGTCAACTACAACTGCAGAGTGGCCCGATGGAAGCCTTTCCTCAGTGCAATACATATGAAAGCCTGTATAGAGTTTGCAAAAAAAAACAAAACACGAAGGACTCTCAGACTATGAGAAATAACATTCTCTGGTCTGATTAGATGAAGATAGAACTTTTTGGGGATATATCTAAGCAGTATTTGTGGAGAAAACCAGGCACTGCTCAAAAAATTGAAGGGGTCTGAATAGTTTCCGTACCCACTGTAACTGTCAGCCTAAACAGCACACTATGGTGTGCCATTCCAAAGTGACTGAAACCCTCCGGCAGCAGGAATATTGAATTTTTTACAACATCACAATCTCTTTCAAGACCCCCAAGAAGGCTGGTCACCCTCAAAAGACAAATGCAAATGCAAGAGAGGACAGGATAATGCGGAGAATCTCCATGGGTAATTGTTTCAACACTGCAGCTGGAGTTGCTCGCCAGTTCAGCACTGAACAGGGTAAGGATCTGTCTCATTATATAGTGTCACGATGTTTCAGAGCATTTGGACTAAAAGCTCTCATTAGCCGAAAGAATCGAAAGGCTGGACTTACCTTTTGGTGAGGAGCATGTTGTGTGGACAAAGTGGTCCACAGTTCATAGTGATGAAAGCAAGTTTACTTTATTTGGCCAGTGAAAGGTGATGGAAGTGTCATTGTTTGAATGTTTTCTACAGTAGGGGCTGGACCTCTCATACAGCTACATGGCAGAGTGAATGCAAGTGTATATCAGAACCTTCTTCAACAACCCGTGGTTCTTTACTTGCCCTCATCACTCAATCAGGCAGCAATTATCATGCAGGAAATTGCTCCCTGTCACACAGCAAAACTGGTAAAGCAGTCTCTTGAAACAGAAAACATTGAAACAATGAAATAGGTAGCTCTGAGTCCTGATCTAAACCTAATAGAAAACCTCTGGAAAATCCTTGGCGACAAAGTTATTGTCAAGAAACAAATAACAGTCAAAGAAGTGTGGAAGAACCTGGAAGAAAAGTGGACCAAAATCACACAAGACCAATGTGAGAGACTTGTGATGTCTTGTGGCCGCAGATGTGCTGAAGTCATTCAAAGCAAAGGCCTGTACACTTCCTACTGATTGGGGAATGTTGTTACCTTCAAAAAATTTACTTATCTTTGTGCTACAGTCACTGCTGTTCTCTAATTATGATCATCATGTTTTGGGCAACATGTTTTATGTTGATAAACTTTGGATTTTATAAAACACTGTTATAGTGGCGTAGTGTACCCTTAACAAAAGTGTACCCTTTAACAAAAAAACCCCAAAACCTTCAAATGTTGATCAATGTAGATTGCATTATTTCGGGAACAAAAACAAGTGTTCATACATTGTTCTCTAATTTTGATCTCCAGTGTATGTATTTGAAGGACCACTCCAGGGTTTTATTTTTTTTCCCCCCACCCCTGGAGTGGTATTTCACATCTAAGGCTCACCTCACATCATCGGTATTTTGCCGCAAAACCGGATCCATTACAAATGTTTTTCAGTTCCATTCATTTCCAATGGAATCGCGGCAAGATGAGGTCACAACCACATGTGACCGCATATTTCCGCAATTCCATTGGAAATTAATTGAACTGAAATGCACTTGTAACGGGTCCGGTTTTGCGGCAAAATACCGCTGATGTGAGGTGAGCCTAAGGGCTTATGCGCACGTAACTGCTGAATATTCTGCAGCGATTTGACAGCACATGTGCGCTTCAAATCGCTGCAGAAACACTGCATAATGGATGCAGTTTTTTTGTATAAAAAAGCCGATTTCATGCACTATGGCTGCTGCTCCCACCATAGACAGAGTGGGAGCTGCATCCAGAATACACAAATTAATTGACATGCTCATTGTATGAACGCACAGATTTGGGTCAAAATTTTAGCACCCAAATCGCTGCGTTCATAAAAGCAACGTGCACACGTCTCATGCACAATCTTCATAGATTGTGCACGGGATGCAGGACGCATGCATTTACGCTGCAGTGCAATACGCAGCATAAATGCATGCAATTACGCAATGTGCGCATGAGCCCTATGTCCCCTTTCACATACTCTCCCTGTAGTGGCTTCATCCTTTTTTGGTCCCGTTTTGGTCCCGAGGTGCCATTTTATGCCTGTAACTGCTCACTTGCAGAAAGTCAGAAGTTATGTCAAGTGTTCAGTGCAACTCTGAGAGCCAAAATGAGGCTCCCATAGTTACACTGATTTGTGATTTCTGGTGCGCTTAATCATCAAACACTGGAGCTGTCGGCAGGTAACAAATCGCCGGAGACCGACCGGAGCAATGCTGGAAACAGATGAAGACAGCTGCGGCTTACTATAAGACAGAGGGCAGAGAACTTACATTTAAAGCACAACTCCAGTGGTGACGTAAAAAAAACCCCAACAACAAAACGCTAGAGTTATGCTTTAATACGCACATGTGAAGGGGTCTGAAGACAGTTTCTTTGTTATAAAGTAGGGCACAATTCTGCTGTAGGTAGCCTAGTAATTATAGTCAAAGTTTTTATGGAGCTGTTCAAGATTAGACAAAATTATGAAAAGGTAGTTTATTCTGTGAAATAAGTAAGATTTAGCCAAAACGCTGCGTTTTGGATGTATTTTGAATGCAGAATAGATGCAGAATAAATGCGTTCTGGATGCTTGCTCTCCCAAAGACAGAGTGGGAAAAGCACCCAAAACGCACAAAAGAAGTGATATGTTTCCTTTTAGAACACGTCAAGTTTGTAAAAAATTTGGCATGCAAAACTGCGTTTTAAAACGCAACGTGCGCATGGAATTTGCTAAATTCTCATAATCTGAGCGTGCGAGGTTCTGCGGCAAAGTACGGGGATTGCAGCTAAGTGTATAGTTTAAACACAATCTCATAGTGGTGATAGCTGTAATTGTTTAATTTCATTAGGGAATTGTGCGTTTTGTCTGTGATACTGTTAAAAAGAAAAAAAAAAAAAGTTTGTCTTGTGATTTAATTAGTAGTATTAGCCACACCTGATTCTAGAAGCTTCTGGGAGCTTCTGGTATTTCTTGTGGAACTATATAAACCAGCCAGAATAAGCGAGGTTGCTGAGCGTGCGAGGTTCTGCAGCAAAGTGTAGGGAGTGCAGCTAAGTGTATAGTTTAAACACAATCTCATAGTTTGACACAAGAACATAGTTTGAATTTATCCTTATACGTTTCCCATTGTTTTATTTTTTTTGTTTTTTTTACTTTACTGTTTATCCCCATTTAATAGGTGCTCCATGGACAATGCTACCAGGTGTGTATCTTGTCAGATGTATGCATGCCTTGAGCAGCCATTCGAGGGTGAATATGTATGCAACATGCTTGCATCGAGTGCCGATTTGGAAGCCCAGGTCTAAATAAGCAGCTTGCAACACTTAGGGGCATTGCAAACCAGGAGAGGAGTTTAGAGCTCACTGAGCTTTCTCTGCCTGGGGCCAGTGGTATCGAGGAGGGTGGAGGTGGGGAAGATCAGGACCCAGAGGTAGGTAGCTGGGTAATAGAAGAAGAGGTAGGAGGGAAAAGTGTCAGGGAGCCTAATCCTGACCTGGCACAACCTAGTAAATATGCCTGTTTGGCTGAAGTCCAGGACCTCCAAGGTGTTGTTTTCAGAAATACTACTGGTGCCACGAGCGTCACTAGAAAGACCGTGGGAGCTTAGGTAGATAAATACGTGGCTTAGAAATTGGTGCAGGAAGGAAGGGTTCGGGTTCATGGAGAACTGGGCTGACTTCTCAGTCGGCTACAGGCTCTACGGTAGGGACGGGCTGCATCTCAATGGGGAGGGTGCAGCTGTGCTAGGGGAGAAAATGGTCAGACGGATGGAGGAGTTTTTAAACTAGGATCTGAGGGGAGGGAAGGTAGTGAAGCAAAGAAGGAGATAGAGCAGATAGAGACAGTGAGACGGTAGGGGTCATTGAAGGATTAGGGGGGGATGGGACATGCAAGGAACATAGGGAGGCTAGGTGTAATAAATGTGTTAATAGTATTAAATGTCTACTGGCAAATGCAAGAAGTCTTGCAAACATAATGAATTGGAGACTCTTATGTCAACCATGGATTATGATGTGGTGGGCACTACGGAAACCTAGCTGGATGAAAGCCATGACTGGGTGACAGAGGGTTATACTACATTCAGGAAGGACAGGAAAGACAAAAAAGGTGGTGGGGTGTGTATATTTATCAAATCTAACCTAAAACCTGTGTTGAATGATGACATTGGGGGGGAACTGCAACAATGTAGAGTCAGTATGGGTAAATGTACATGGGGAGGGGAATAATGGAAAAATGCTAATTGGCGTTTGATATAAGCCTCCTAACATACCTGAACAAATAGAGGGTGAAATGCTGGAACAAATTGAAAAGGCAGATAATAATAATCGGGTTCTTATTATGGGGGATTTCAACTATCCAGACATTCAGTGGGACATAGAATCTTCTGGTTGTGCTAAAAGCTGTAAGTTCTTATCCACAATTCAAGACAAATTCCTCTCTCAGATGGTAAATGAACTGACGAGGGGAGATAATTTATTAGATCTGGTCCTGTCAAATAGACCGGATACAATTTCAGATCTACAGGTCCGGGAGCACTTGGGCACCAGCGATCATAATATGGTAAGATTCAAAGTAATATTCAATAGAACATTTCAAAGGGGAAATGCTAAAACCTAGAATTATAGGAAAGCTGATTTCAACAAATTAAGGGAAGAGCTTAAATGTGTGGCTTGGGACAATGTTATGGTAACTGGGGATACCGAACATAAATGGGGTAAGTTTAAGGATATACTAAAAGAGTCCTGTAAAAACTTTTATCCTCTGGTAATAAAATGTCCAGGAATAAAAAGAAACCACTATGGATAAGACTGTACAAAGTATAATAAAACAAAAATAAAGGGCGTTTAAAATCTTAAAGGCTGAGAATACAGAAATAGCATTTCAGAAGTATAAAGATATCAATCAATAGGAAATGAAAAAAAGAAATCAAGCAAGCAAAATTAGCTACTGAAACAAAAATCGCCAATGACATTAAAATAAATCCCAAAATCTTTTTATAAATACATTAATGCCAAAAGGAAAACAAAGGATAATATTGTCAGCTTAAAATATAATAACATTTTAGTTATAGAAAAAAAACATAAGACTGAGATATTAAATAGGCATTTCTCATCTGTGTTCACCAAGGAACTGACTGTACCTGGGATCATTCAACAAGTGAAAATCAAAGTTAACTCGATTATAATTAATTTAACACAAGAAGTACGCCTGCGTCTGAGTAAATTAAACATTGACAAATCCCCAGGGCCAGATGGCATTCATCCACAAATATTGAGGGAATTGAGATCCGTAATAAACAGACCGCTGTATCTCATCTTTTTAGACTCGCTTGTAATAGGGTTGGTGCCTCAGGATTGGATTATTGCTGATGTGGTACCGATATTTAAGAAAGGTAAGAGGGTAAATCCAGGCAACTACCATCCAGTAAGCCTGACATTAGTAGCATGCAAAGTTTTTGAGGGCATTTTAAGGGATAACATGCAAAAATATATTGCAGAAAAGAATATAATAACTGACAAACAGCATGGATTCATGAAAGATAAGTCATGTCTAACCAACCTGTTGGAGTTCTATGAGGGGTTAAGTGCAAACCTGGATATTGGTAATGCAGCTGATGTGATTTATTTGGACTTTGCAAAGGCATTTGATACTGTACCACATAATAGCCTTATACTAAAGCTCCAGAAGCAAAGACTAGGGAAAACTATATGCAACTGGGTAAGGAATTGGCTAAAAGATAGGAAACAAAGAGTAGTCATAAATGGTACATTCTCTAAATGGGCAATAGTCAGCAGTGGGGTGCCGCAGGGATCTGTGCTAGCACCGATTCTTTTTAATCTCTTTATTAATGACCTTGTGGATGGGATTGATAGTAAAGTGTTAGGGGTGCTTCACACACAGCGAGCTCGCTGCCGAGATCGCTGCTGAGTCACGCTTTTTGTGACGCAGCAGTGACCTCATTAGCGATCTCGCTGTGTGTGACACTGAGCAGCGATCTGGCCCCTGCTGCGAGATCGCTGCTCGTTACACACAGCCCTGGTTCGTTTTCTTCAAAGGCGCTCTCCCGCTGTGACACACAGATCGCTGTGTGTGACAGCGAGAGAGCGACAAATGAAGCGAGCAGGGAGCAGGAGCCGGCGTCTGGCAGCTGCGGAGGCTGGTAACTAAGATAAACATCGGGTAACCAAGGTGGTTACCCGATATTTACCTTAGTTACCAGCCTCCGCAGCTCTCACGCTGCCTGTGCTGCCGGCTCCGGCTCTCTGCACATGTAGCTGCTGTACACATCGGGTTAATTAACCCGATGTGTACTGTAGCTAGGAGAGCAAGGAGCCAGCGCTAAGCAGTGTGCGCGGCTCCCTGCTCTCTGCACATGTAGCTGCATTACACATCGGGTTAATTAACCCGATGTGTACTGTAGCTAGGAGAGCAAGGAGCCAGCGCTCAGTGTGCGCTTCTCCCTGCTCTCTGCACACACAGCTAAGCGGTGTGCGCTGGTAACTAATGTAAACATCGGGTAACCATACCCGATGTTTACCTTAGTTACCAGTCTCCGCAGCTTCCAGACGGCGGCTCCGTGCAAGCGCAGCGTCGCTTGCACGTCGCTGCTGGCTGGGGCTGTTCACTGGTCGCTGGTGAGATCTGCCTGTTTGACAGCTCACCAGCGACCATGTAGCGATGCAGCAGCGATCCTGACCAGGTCAGATCGCTGGTCGGATCGCTGCTGCATCGCTAAGTGTGAAGGTACCCTTAGTCTTTGCTGATTACACCAAACTATGTAGGATATTTTAAAACTGACCTTGACTTCCTGTTCCCGCGCTGAGATGTGAGGAGGGAGAAGAAGCAGCCCCTGCAATATACAGTGACCTACAGAAGCAAACAGCACCCTAGACCAACATAGAGAGGCTGCACTGAATTACCAGCTGTCAGTGCATGGATCGTTATCTCCTCAGAAGTGGAGGAACACCATTCAAGCCCAGAGCAGAGGAAGGAGGGGGTGAGTGCAGATAACATGGCACCAACAGTGAGGAGGAAGGAGGGGGAGGAGGGAGAGGAACCACAAGGGCAGCTGCAGCAATGTGCAGGAGGCCAAGATAACAGAAGAATTCAGAGTATGCAGAGTGGTACATAGACATTGGGCTTGGGGGAAAGATATGAGATTGATTACAAAAGGTTGGCAAAAGAAGTGGCAGATCATCTGACAGCAGAAATCAGAGAGGCAATAGCAGCCTCAGTGAAGAAGGCTTTGGCTGCGCTGCAGGAGGATGTGGAGCACCATGATATGAGACTGACAGAGGTAGAGCAAAGAGTTTCTGATGCTGAAGAGAATCTGACAAGATTGGAGGGCAGATTTAAGGAGCTAAACACTAATGCTCAGCTTATGAAGGATAAAATAGAAGATCTTGAAAACAGATCTAGGAGGGATAATTTAAGGCTGGTGGGTCTGCCTGAGACAGTGACAACAAAATATTTGGACTCAATCTGTGAAAAAGAATTACCCCAGGCTTTAGGCTTACCACATAGCTGCCGTGTAGAAAGAGCGCACAGAGTGGGACCCATAAGGGAGCAAAGAGATGGTCACAGTAACAATAATAATACCTCCAAACAAGGTGAAATGTCCAGAGCAAGACAGGTTATTATAAAATACCTGGAATACAAAGATAAAGAAGAAATTCTACGGGCTTTCAGGAATAGGAAACAGGCACTATGCATTCAGGGACACAAGATTCTATTATTTGGCGACTATTCGGCAGAAGTCACACGGAAAAGAAAAGCATTTAGCCAGATCTGCACTGCCCTCTATCATAAAAACATTAAATTTCAGCTTTTATACCCAGCAATACTAAGAGTAAGAGGAGCAGATGGGGACACAAAGACTTTTCGGGATCCTTCAGAGGCGGAGCGAGAGATACTACAGGTCGGGAACACGGCGACAGGAGAGGAATGGAAAAGAAGGGACTTTCACTGATCCGAAACATGCAGATCCTACAAACATAACATCTGCAGTTAGACCCGACAACGAGCCAGAGTGGAGTCAATCGAGATCCAGACCAGCCAGTCCGAAGGAAAAGCGACAGATGGCGACTTCAGCTGGGAAAAGAGGAGGAAGAGGCAGCAGCTCATGAACAAGCAGGCAAGACAAGGACTTAATTTGAGTGCTGAATGGAGCCGTATGGTGACAAATGTGCCTTATCTCTCTAAAGTCTCGCCTACCTCCTTTTTCTCTTTCTTCTCTATCTTTTTCTTTTGCTCCCTTTTTCTCCCTTTTTCATGCTTATCACTTTTTCCCTTTTATCATTTACTAATGCTTTTTTTTTTTTTCTTTCTCTCTTTTTCTTCTCTTAATGACGGTTTTAGGAGCTTTGATAAATTTATAAAGGCTGTTTAGGGGCAAGGAGTTAATAGCCAATAGAGGGGGAGAGGTGACTTAGTGGGGTGGCTTCATGGAGAGCTTGACTTGAATCAGGGGTTTGAAAGGAGTCTCAATCATCTCAGAAAAAATGGAAGTCGTTAATTGTATTTGTAAAGTTGGGGATGGGAGGGGTTATATACAGTTGGGGGAGAGGAGGGGAGGGGAAGAGAGTTGGGGAATCCATGCGACACGGCCTGAAAAAGGAACTGTTGATTTTGGGGATTATGGTTAAGCTCATTACGTGGAATGTTAAGGGACTCAGATCGCCGCACAAACGAAATATGATACTACGTCATCTCAAGAAGCTTAAGGTTGATATTGCTTTATTACAGGAGACGCACTTGCAAAAGGATGAGTTCTTCCGTATGAACAAGATGTGGGTGGGAAGGGTATATGGGTCGGTCTCAAAAGGTAGGAAAGCAGGGGTTCTTATTTTGATCAATAAAAACTTTGCACACGAGGTGGAAACACAAGATTCAGATGAAGGAAGATACATACATACATACATACATACATACATACATATAAAGATTTCAGGTACTCAAGGCACTTTTAGTATCCACAATATATATGCACCCAATACGGAACAAAGGTTTTTTTTTTTAAAATATAGCTAATAAGATTTTGCTGGATGGGGATATATGTAAATTGGTGGGGGGAGACTTCAATACAGTGGTTTCTCAGGAAGAAGACAGGGAGGAGTCAGGGGAAGCAGGGGAGGAACACGGAGGGGTCGCTGAGAGCATTGTTAAATACAACTGCACTACAGGATTGCTGGAGATTATCTCACCTGCAATAGAGAGAATTTACACACTATTCCCACCCACACGACTCTTGGTCAAGGATTGACCTTTGGCTGACAAGTGAGAATTTATTGCAGAGGGTAGAAGAGATAGTTATAGAGACTATGGTAATATCGGATCATAGCCCAGTGGTAGTCAGTATAGCTGACAAAGTTCAGAGAGGACAGGATTATATATGGCGCTTCCCCTCATTCTTGACTTTGGACGAGAACTTCCATAGAATACTGAGAGAATGGTGGGTGGATTATACATTGACGAATCAGGAGCACAGTGGGGAAACACTATTGTATTGGGAGACGGCTAAGGCAGTTTTGAGAGGAAAAGTGATAGGATATACGACAAAGGCGAAACGACAGGCACAAGTAAAGTTTCAGGAGGCTAGCCGGGCAGTCAGGGAAGCATATACTGACTTCTTAGAAAAACCATCAAGGGTGACAAAAGCAAAGTGGGTGGAGGCGAAGGGCAATTTTGAGAACTGGGTAGAAAGGAAAGAAGGTATGTACAGGACACAACAAGAGGCAGAGTTGAATCGTTTCGGGAACAAGGCAGGGAAGTTATTGGCAAATCTGGCAAAGGGACGACGACCGATGACACATATTATGACACTGAGAAACGCTGTGGGGAGTAAAACGACAGATCCCAAAGAGATAAACGACATTCTTGGAGACTTCTATACAGGTTTATATAAAGAGGAGGGGTTAGATGATAGGAGAGAAGGAAATGAGTGGTTAAAAGGAACAAAAATGCCTACGCTCACAGAGGAAAATTTACAGGCTCTGAATAAAAAGGTGATGGAGGAGGAGGTGCTACAGGTTATAGGAGAGTTAAAAACGACAAAGGCCCCCGGGACCAGATGGCTTTAGCGGCAGTTTTTTCAAAATTATGAAGGATCAAATCTCACCTATACTGACAGAGTTATTCAATAAGATAATGGACGGGAAAAGAATATCGGGTACACTTAATACAGCCTATATAAAGCTCATTCCTAAAGGAGGAAAGAATTTAGAAGACCCATGTAGTTATAGGCCCATCTCGCTGATTAATCAAGACCTAAAAATTTTAGCGAAGTTGATGGCAAATAGGTTAGCGGCAGTATTGCCAGAGATTATAGGCTGGCTTTGTTAAAGGACGTTCAGTGGTGACAAACATTAGGAAAGTAA
This sequence comes from Anomaloglossus baeobatrachus, assembly GCF_048569485.1. Taxonomy (NCBI): domain Eukaryota; kingdom Metazoa; phylum Chordata; class Amphibia; order Anura; family Aromobatidae; genus Anomaloglossus; species Anomaloglossus baeobatrachus. The sequence goes on from NC_134358.1 coordinate 346,434,104, forward strand.
TGCTAGCAATTGATGTAGTAAAGCAGAGGAGAGAAGGAGGGTAGGGGAATCCAGCCTTGATCACCTTGGACGCGGAGAAAGCCTTTCACAATGTGAGGTGGTCATGACTGGAACAGGTTTTAGATCACCTGGGCTTACACGGAGCTTTTAGGAATTTTGTGAGGGTCCTTTATGCAAATCCTTAGGCAAGAGTGAGTACCCCATGATTTCTGTCAAATACATTTCCTTTGAAGGGAACCAGGCAAGGATGCTCGATGTCACCACTATTGTTTAACTTGGCTATTGAACCACTGGCTAGACGTTTGAATGAGGGGGGTGGTTTGAAGGGATCAAGGTAGGGAGGAAGTCATTGCACTCAGCCTTATTTGCTGACGATATAATCCTGTTCATGAGCAAACCTAAAACGCAATTGAGTAGAGTCATAGAACAAATTGAGGAGTTTGGGAGGTTAGCAGGGTTTAGACTTAACAAAAACAAATGTGAAATTCTCTTCTTGGACGGAAAGAGAGCGGAGGGGGAGAGGGGTGCATTATGTGACATTCCAATAGCTAGAAATACAATTAAATACTTGGGAGTACAGGTTGGGAGGGATACTAAGACCATATATTCATTAAATTATTCCCCTTTGATCGAGAAAATTGAACGTGAACTGCAAGGTTGGGCAAATTAGCAGTTGACTCTTCTGGGAAGAAATCATCTAATAAAAATGATGAGCTTTTCCAAGCTTCTCTATCCAATGCAGACAATCCCATTGCTTCTTAATCACTCGGATGTGAACAGATTGACAAAAGCGTTCTCACGTTTTTTGTGGAAGGGATATAGGCCGAGGATTAGTGCCAAAAAGCTAATGTTATCAACAGAAAATGGAGGGATCAGACTACCTAACGTCAGGGGGTACAATTTGGCTTGTATCTTAAGACATGTAGTTGATTGGATTAGACGAACAAGTCGGTATTCTGACTGGGATATAGAGGCTGAATTTTGTAAACCTTGGGACCTGAGTTCAATCCTACATACCTCCATTCCAAATTTGCCGCCCAACATTAAACACTCACTGATTTGTAGAGACACAGTGATGACTTGGAAGGCGGTTAGGAAAAAGTTCCGGTTAGCCTGGAACATCTCCAAATTCCTTAATATATGGGCTTGTCCTGACTTTCAACAGGGAAGGGAAAATTCTCTCTTTAAAGAATGGAGGGAAAAAGGGATTGGAACTCTAAAAAACCTGATGCATGATACAGAACGGAGATGGATGACGTGTGAGGAGTTGAGAGCAAAGTATGACTTGCGCCCATTCCAGACTCTCCAGTTTGAACAGGTGAAACAAGGGATAATGAAGAAACTATACAACATAAATAACGAATATGAGGCAAATCAGATGGATGCGATCATTTTAAGGGACATCCATACCACAAATATATCAAGTCTTTATGGAAATATGAGAGAAGTGTTAGTTCCTAACATATCAGGAAGAATGTTGGAAGGGTGGGCAAAGCAGTTGGGAGATCAAGAAGTGGAGGAGATTTTGAATGGTTGGATGGTGATGAGAAAGAAGATTGTGAATGAGAACTTAAGAGATGCCCAATTCAGGATCATACATAGAGCTATCTATGGATTTAATATACTGAATGCAAGACATCCAGAGAAGATGATGAGTTGTCCAAATTGTGGTACGGAAAAAACAGATCTATATCATGTGATATGTCCGTGCGAAAGGATTGAAAGATTTTGGAAACAAGTCCAAGGGGTAGTGAGGAAAATCTGGAATAGAAATGTAGTTAGATCCAATGGTCTGGTTATTTCACTATCAGCATCGGGAGGAGGAGAGAAAGGGGGAGACAAGTTACCGAATATTTTCCATGATATAGCAATGATAAGTAAAAGGGCTATTCTTCAGAAGTGGCTGGTGAAGGAAATACCAACAAAAGAAGAACTTGTTAATCAATTGAAAAAAAACGCTCATGTTGGAGAAGGTGATGGTGGAGAGGTGTAAAGAAAGGATGACAGCAAAATTTTTCAGTAAATGGAGAAAGTTCATAAGCGTTATATGTTCTAGAGAAGAAACAATACAAATAATGTCCACATTTGTGTCTACGGAATGGTACATGAAGGAAGACCTGTCAGGGTCCCTGTGCGAGCTGAAAGTATAGTTGGCCAAATTCTGGGTTGTGTTGCATGGAGAGGGGAGGAGGGAATGGGAGGGATAGTGTTTACAAGTAATGTTTGTAACAAGTTATCAAGGAATGCTGAAGGTGGGTAGCGGAGACTGAATAATGGAAATATACATTGACGAAGAAGAGGAAGGAGAAAATTTGATGACCGTGACAAATATTTGATCGATAAATTGTAGAGACTGTTATTTGATCTTTTGATTTGTTGACCCTTATTTTCTTCATTCTGTACCCTATTTTACCATTGCAAGAAAAGAAATAAAAATTTGGTTTAAAAAAACAAAAAAACAACTGACCTTGATAGTACACTATTACAAAAAGATCTGGATAAGATGTCAGAATGGGCAGATACTCTGCAAATGAGATTTAATGTTGATGAATGTAAAGTAATGCACCTAGGACAGAGTAATCCTATAACTGCGTATACATTAAATGGAAGTAAACTCGGGACTACAGAACAGGAGAAGGACTTGGGTATTCTCATTACAAATAAGCTGAGCAGCAGCACTCAATGTCAGGCAGCGGCTGCTACAGCAAACAAGATTTTAGGGTGTATAAAAAGAGAGATTAGATCCCGTGATCCCAACGTATTGTTACCCCTCTATAAATCACTTGTAAGGCCACATCTGGAATATAGGAATCAGTTTTGGGCTCCACATTTTAAAAAGGACATTCAGAAGTTCAAAGGCGGATAACTAGACTACTACAAGGAATGGAAGGCCTCACATATGATGAGAGGTTGAAAAAGTTAGATATGTTTAGCTTAGAAAAAAGACATCTCAGAGGAGATCTCATTTATATGTATAAATACATGTGTGGTCAATAAAAAGGACTGGCACATGACTTATTTCTTCCAAGACAATACTAAGGACCAGGGGACACTAACTGCGAGTGGAAGAAAAGCGATTCCGGCAGCTAAATAGGAAAGGGTTCTTTACAGTTAAGGCATTCCACAGTCTGACTGCTCTATCACAAGTGGTAATGGCAGATACTATAACAGCTTTTAAAAAAGGGCTGGATGATTTCCTCAGTACACACAACATTGTTGGTTATAAATGACAGTGACCAAATGTAGAACTGGTGGAGGAAGGTTGAACTAGATGGACCTAGGTCTTTTTTCAACCTAAGTAACTAACATTGCTGGGGACGCAGAACGCATGCGTTTACGCTGCAGTTTAAAACGCGTAAACGCATAACTAAAACGCAACGTGTGTACATAGCCTAACTTTAACAGAAGACCATTGAAGCCAGTCATTGGCATCTATTTCTATGATCCACATCCCACTGCTGCAGACATTTCAGTTCAATTTATTTTTTGCAGTAGAAGTCTTTTTGGCACAATTAAAAGGGGTTGACAAAGACTATTATATTGATGTCCTATTCGAAGGATAGATAACCAATATCTGATCTGGTATTCCCAGCAATCAACTGTTAGCTGGTCCTAAGGATGGCAGAAGTTCAGTGCACGAAGCCGAAACTCCGAAGGTCTGTGCACTGTGTTCTAGCCATTTTCTTGTAAAGCCACTCAGCTTCTATACTACTAAATGGGAGCTTTGCTGCAGTTCTCAAGACCACAGAGTGTACCGAGCTGTTTTGTTTCGGCTCCTTACACTACAGTATACTTGGTGCTGGTTGCTGTGTTCCTATAATACGATATTAATAACTTTATCTTAAATTTAGCTCAATATTATAGTTATGGACAACCCCTTTATTTTACCATATAATCTACTGAAAAACTAAAGAAAATCTTTGTGGGATGGATTAGATGTCAGCAATGCTTTAATCTGCTACTCACATGGGCTGCTGCTGAAGCATTCTATGAATCTATATTTTATTGTTGTTTTTTTTTTCTTAACCTTGTTCTATAGGACTGAGGAAACAGTTGTGTTTAAAAATAATAGCAGTCTGTACAGAAACATGAGTTAGTAATATTTTGTAATAGTTTTTATTTCTATGCATTGGGAACATTGCACACGGTTTTCTAAATCAAAACATGCACAGAAATTTAAATTTTAAAGCGAACCAATCACCAGGATTTTCGTATATAACCTAAAGTGTTGTGAATGTCAGTTATGCTTTTGCTGCTGTGAGGCTCCCTCTTGTGGCCAGGAATGGTTTGAACAGAGACCAGGTGTGCTGGAGCAATGGGAGTTTCCATTGCTAACTTTCTGCCTATTTAAACCTTGGTCTGCTAGCAGTCTGAGCCGGTTGTCATTTGTTCTTTAGTTTAACAGCCTTCTTATCTTTCTCCAGACGACATCTACCCCAGATAAGTCCTGTGTTGTTTATGTTGTTTTGTTCTTTTGTTCTTATCTGGGTTTGTCATTTTCTGTGGTTGTCAGTTTATTTGCATGCAGGAGTCTTCCCTCTCTGTTGCTTAGCTGGGAAGCTCCCTGCAGCTATGTTTGGAGTATTGCTGCTATAAGTCCATGTGTTTGTTGCTTTCTGAATTTGTAATGGTTCCTGCTTTCTGTTCATTGGTTTAACAAGAGCACCTGATCTAGGACGGAGTTCAGATCGTGCGATCTGAGGGCCTTTTTGTATTATCAGGTATTTGGGTTTGGTAGGGTTTTTCTCTGGCCACCATCAGCCCCTTTCATATCTTTTCCTATTTAGTCAATGGGGCTTCACCTTTGATAATCCTATCATCCATCTGTGTATTGTTTTCCTATATCACCATAGTCTTTGAATGTGGGGGGCTTGGTATACCTTTGTGGTCTATTTCTGAGGCAGAGAGTTATTCATCTTTCCTTCCTTTTGGATAGCTAGTTCTCCGGCTGGGTTCGCGGTGCATAGGATGTTAGTTCACCCCTCAGCTACTTCTAGTTTTGATGGTTAGTAAGGGGATAGCGGCCAGATTAGTTACCAATGCTCTTGTCACCTTTTTTGCCAATGATCTATTATTATTATTATTATTATTATTATTATTATTATTATTATTATTATTTATTATTATAGCGCCATTTATTCCATGGCGCTTTACAAGTGAAAGAGGGTATACGTACAACAATCATTAACAGTACAAGACAGACTGGTATAGGAGGAGAGAGGACCCTGCCCGCGAGGGCTCACAGTCTACAGGGAATGGGTGATGGTACAATAGGTGAGGACAGAGCTGGTTGCGCAGTGGTCTACTGGGCTGAAGGCTATTGTAGGTTGTAGGCTTGTTGGAAGAGGTGGGTCTTGAGGTTCCTCTTGAAGCTTTCCACGGTCGTGGAGAGTCTGATGTGCTGAGGTAGAGCGTTCCAGAGTATGGGGGATGCACGGGAGAAATCTTGTACACGATTGTGGGAAGAGGAGATAAGAGAGGAGCAGAGAAGGAGATCTTGTGAGGATCTAAGGTTGCGTGCAGGTAGGTACCGGGAGACTAGGTCACAGATGTAGGGAGGAGACAGGTTGTGCATGGCTTTGTATGTCATGGTTAATGTTTTGAACTGGAGTCGTTGGGCGATGGGAAGCCAGTGAAGGGATTGGCAGAGTGGCGAGGCTGGGGAGTAGCGAGGGGAGAGGTGGATTAAGCGGGCTGCAGAGTTTAGGATAGATTGGAGGGGTGCAAGAGTGTTGGAAGGGAGGCCAGAGAGCAGGAGGTTGCAGTAGTCGAGGCGGGAGATGATGAGGGCATGCACTAATGTTTTTGCAGATTCTTGGTTAAGATCTTCCATGGTTACGGATCATAACACTAAAGCCAATGCTATACTGGCACCATCAGGCTGATTCTATACATACCTGTAGTGGTCAGCTCGGATGTATATGTTTTGAAACCCAAGAAAGTAAAGTTTATAAAATTAGCTGCTTGTTGAGTGACAGCAGCAAAGGAGCAGATAATTTCTTCGGTGGGGTATTTCGAGTTATCCTCTCCCTCTGTTAGAATTAGGCATAAGTATTATACAAACAATTCACTTTGTCTCTTGCAGGACCTGTGTGAGGTCATACCCATGTGACCTAATATCTGTCTTTGTTGGCTAAGGCCCCACCCCTTCTGGTCACAGGGGTATGACCTCACACAGGTCTGTTGTGAATACATTTGAATTAGATTCCAGTTTGGGGCTCCCTCTTGTGGTCAGTGCTGGTAATGCAGTTGACTTGCTGAGTGGGAACTGGACAGCTGAGTAGGATTTGCAATCAGGCCATTTGGTTTCGGCCTAAATAACTATGTAGCTTCCTTTTGTTCCTTGCCGGTGCTCAATTGTATTTCCTGTTTTCTAAGGACTTCCTGAACCCAGTCCTGTTCTCTGTGTCTACCAGAACTCCTCTCAGTTAAGTTGGTTTTGTACCTTTTTGCTTATGGTTTTCACTTTCTTGTGATTTTTACCTGTGTGTAGTTCCTGGTGGAATTGGATTATTCCCTGCTGGGAGTATCTGTGTACCTTGCTCCATGTTCTGTTATGTATTGTGTTTTGTCATGGTTGGTACAATATTCAGTTCCCTCTCTATATCAATGTTTTTCTTGGATCCCAGTAACACCAGAGTACTGATTATAGCGGGGGAGAGCCTGTTTAGGGTCAGTATTTCTCCATGTCAGGCGTGCAGGTATTAGGGTTATTACGGCTGCAGTCAGTGCTCTTTCCTGTTCTTTCCTATGCAGAAAGTTTTTGGCCTCATCTTTGCTGATTTTGTTCTCTAGTTACGTATTGTGTTGTCCTATATCACTGTAATCTTTACATGTGGGGGGCTATCTATATCTTTAAGGACTACTCTGAGACAGATTAGCTCTTCTACATTTCTCTCTTAGTGTATTTAGTTCTCCGGCTGTGTCGAGATGACTAGGTGATCGTAGGCTCGTCCCACGGCTACTTCAACTTGTGTGTCAGTATTAGGTCTGCAGCCTGCTAAGGTTCCAGCCATTCTGGTTATTTTCTGGGTTTCCGAGTTATTGCTCTTTTTCTGATTCTCCTCGGTCACTGGATCACAACACAGGTCCTGCAAGAGACAAAGTGAATCGTTTGTATAATACTTAGGTAATGTCTAAATCCCAGAGGGACCTCTGCTGACGTCTTACTCATGTGACTAGGACAGGCGGCCCCTCCGCCGATATAGCTGATATCACAAAGATACATTAATTTTCTAAGTCCACATGGGCATAGAGTTGATTATAATAGAATCGGGGGTCTGGGGGGGGGGGCGGTGGGATGCAGGGGGGGGACGAAGCCCCTCTTGCATCAGTATGGTGGACGGGAGGAAACATCACCATGCCCAATAACCAAGACCATCATGTCCACAGGTCTTTCTGCCCACTGGGATTTAGCCACAACCATAATACTTATGCTAATTCTAACAGAGGGAGGGGATAACTATGAATTTTCTTCAAGATTATTTGCTCCTTTGGTGCTGTCACTCAACAAGCAGCTAATTTTATAAACTTTACTCTCTTGGATTTCAAAATCTAAACCTCTCAGGTGACCACTACAGGTATGTACAGCCTGATAGTACAGCACTGGCTTTAGATTATATATGAAAGTCCTGGTGATTTGGTTCCCTTAAACTACTTTACAGAAAATAACAAAACATGAACATTGGACTGTTCAAAAATAAATAGCAGTGTCTGCATTTGTCTTTACATACTTACTTAAAATCTGTCCTTTTTATTTGGGATTGAGCATTCCTGTGACTCACTAAGGGTGCTTGCACAACACCGTTTTTTTGCCGGTCGGCAAAAAAACGCAAACTGCATATGACCAGATCTTGTGGATTAAATGTGCAACGCATGCAACCGCAATTATTTTATCGGATCCTTCTGCAGCGGGACACAATTTATCGGCCGGCACTGGAGTCAGCTGATCGTGAGTCAGCTGAACTCCTGATCTCATAGCCCGCACATGCTGCGATGGATGCAGGTTAACAGCAGTCACTGCCTGCAGCCGATCACGTGTGACCGTGTGCGGGCTGTGTGGTCAGGAGCTCAGCTGAGTTGAGATCAGCTAACTCCAGTGTCAGCCGATTACTTGTTTTGTGTCCCGCTTCATCCATCGCAGCGTGTGCGGGCTGTAAGGTCAGATGAGTTAAGATCAGCTGACTCCAGTCGTGGCCGAACTCAGCTGTGTGTGTGCGCAGTGAGGACCTGGAAGCCGGAGCATCGTGGGGCCAGTATCGGGGATTCATCAGAGTTCTCAATGAACTCTGATGAACCCGTGAAGTTACCGTCCTGACACCAGCTGTAGCGCGGATGTCGCGGGGGTGTCATCAGGATGTCATCTGAGTTCATTGGGAACTCCAATAACCTCCTGGACGTCACTGCACACACACTGCTTGCTGTATACTCACCTGTCCCCCCGTGATGCTGTTCCGGCGCTGGCCCCGCTATGCTCCTGCTTCCAGATCCTCGGGCAGTGAATATTCAGAGAGTTTAATGAGCGGTGGTCAGGAGCGAGAGGCAGCAGAGCTGAAGACAGCATCGCTGGATACAGGTGAATATAGAACATTTTTATTTCATACACATGTTTTCTCCAGTACTGTCACACGTATGACCATAACCATGCGTGTGGCTTGTACCTGATAAAACACGAACGTCTGAAAGCGGCCAGAGAGAGATTTCTGTACTGACCATGCCAGGCTGCTTTCTGGGCATGCTCAGTACATAAAACAGGATCATGTCTATCAGGATTCGGGGACTTCCGGTAGAGCACGATCTGGCGCCCATTGAACTACATTGCAGGTACTGCTGCAATGCATCAGATCCATTGAGCTGCAGTATTTTGACTGAGGTAAAAAACGCAACAAGTAGCCTTTTTGAAACTCTGTAAAATACCGCAAAACAACGGATCCAGTGTGTGCCGCACGCAACCGCAAGTCACCGCATATTCCCGCAATTCCATTGCAAACGCATTGAAATGACAATGCATTTGTAAAGGATCCGGTCATATGCGTTTTTTTGCCAACTGGAAAAAAAAACGCTGGTGTGAAAGCACCCTTACCTAATATTTAGCTGTATACCACAGTTTTTTAGAACCACTTTACATCTATGTTGCATAAAGTCAACAAACGTCTTGCACCTGTCAACTCTTATTCCAGCACAGGGTGCTTTGACTGCATCCCACAGTTTATTTGCATTTGTTGGATTTGCCTCAGAAACAACATTTTTTTGTTACCCCACAAGTGTTCTATTGAATTGAGGTCCGGGGATTGGGCTGGTCATTCCATAACCTCAATTTCGTTGGACTGGAACCAAGATTTTGCTCGTTTACTAGCGTGTTTAGGGTCATTGTCTTCTTAACCCCTTAACAACCGGCCACTAAAACACCCTAATGACCGGGCCATTTTTTGCAATTCTGACCAGTGTCACTTTGACAGGTTACAACTCTGGAACGCTTCAACGGATCCTGGCGATTCTGAGATTGTTTTTTCGTGGCATATTGTACTTCATGTCAGTGGTAAATTTTGGACGACATTTTTTACGTTTATTTGTGAAAATTTAGGAAATTTTGCGAAAATTTCGCAATTTTCAAACTTTGAAAATTTATGCCTATAAATCTGAGATATGTCACACAAAATAGTTACTAAATCATAGTATCATAGTATCATAGTTTTAAGGTTGAAGGGAGACTCTAAGTCCATCTAGTTCAACCCGTAGCCTAACATGTTGATCCAGAGGAAGGCAAAAAACCCCAATGTGGCAAACAAGTTCCAATGGGGAAAAAATTTCCTTCCTGACTCCACATCCGGCAATCAGACTAGTTCCCTGGATCAATACCCTGTCATAAAATCTAATATACATAACTGGTTATATTAAATTTTTCAAGAAAGGCGTCCAGGCTCTGCTTAAATGTTAGTAGTGAATCACTCATTACAACATCATGCGGCAGAGAGTTCCATAGTCTCACTGCTCGTACAGTAAAGAATCCTCGTCTGTGATTATGATTAAACCTTCTTTCCTCAAGACGTAGCGGATGCCCCCGTGTTCCAGTCGCAGGCCTAGGTGTAAATAGATCTTTGGAAAGGTCTCTGTACTGTCCCCTCATATATTTATACATTGTGATTAGATCTCCCCTAAGCCTTCGTTTTTCCAGACTAAATAACCCCAAGTTTAATAACCTGTCTTGGTATTGCAGCCCACCCATTCCTCTAATAATCTTGGTGGCTCTTCTCTGCACCCTCTCCAGTTCAGCTATGTCCTTCTTATATATCGGTGACCAGAATTGTACACAGTATTCTACGTGCGGTCGCACTAGTGACTTGTACAGAGGTAGAACTATATTTTTTTTTCATGAACACTTATACCTCTTTTAATACATCCCATTATTTTATTAGCCCTGGCAGCAGCTGCCTGACACTGTCCACTAAAGTGAAGTTTACCATCCACCCATACACCCAAGTCTTTTTCTGTGTCTGTTTTACCCAGTGTTCTACAATTAAGTACATAATCATAAATGTTATTTCCTCTACCCAAGTGCATGACCTTACATTTATCTACATTAAACTTCAATTGCCACTTCTCAGCCCAATCCTCCAATTTACATAAATCTCCCTGTAATATAAAATTATCCTCCTCTGTATTGATTACCCTGCAGAGTTTAGTATCATCTGCAAATATTGAAATTCTACTCCGCATGCCCCCAACAAGGTCATTTATAAATATGTTGAAAAGAAGCGGGCCCAATACTGACCCCTGTGGTACCCCACTATGAACTGAGACCCAGTCCGAGTACGTACCATTAATAACCACCCTTTGTTTCCTATCACTGAGCCAGTTTTTAACCCAGTTCCACATATTTTCCCCTATCCCCATTATTCTCATTTTATGTACCAACCTTTTGTGTGGCACCGTATCAAAAGCTTTTGAAAAGTCCATATACACAACATCCACTGCATTTCCCTGGTCCAGGCTTGAACTTACCTCTTCATAGAAGCTGATCAAATTAGTTTGACAGGATCGATCCCTCATAAACCCATGTTGATACTCTGTCATAAGGTTATTTTTCTTGAGATACTCCAGTATAGCATCTCTCAAGAAACCCTCAAGGATTTTACCAACCGTAGAGGTTAAACTTACCGGCCTATAATTTCCCGGCTCAGTTTTTGTCCCCTTTTTGAATATTGGCACCACATTTGCTATGCGCCAGTCCTGCGGTACCGACCCTGTTATTAAGGAATCTGAGAAGATTAAAAATAATGGTCTATCTATCACAGAACTCAATTCCTGTAGTACTCTGGGGTGTATGCCATCCGGGCCCGGAGATTTGTCAACCTTAGTGATTTCGAGGCGGCGGCGTACTTCCTGCTGGGTTAAGCAGGTAATATTCAAGGGTGAATTTATGGTATCACTGGTCATGTCATCTGCCATGGCATTTTCTTGTATAAAAACCGTAGAAAAAAAGTCATTCAGCAGGTTGGCTTTACCCTCATCCCCTTCCACCATTTCACCAAGACTATTTTTAAGGGGGCCAACACTATCGCTTTTCAGTTTTTTACTGTTTATGTAGTTAAAGAATATTTTAGGATTATTTTTACTTTCTCTCGCAATGAGTCTCTCTGTCTCAAACTTAGCTAACTTAATTTGCTTTTTACATATTTTATTTAATTTTCTATAATTATATACTATTCTATAAATAAAATTTCCCACTTGTCTACTTTACATCAGCGCAGTTTTCGAAGCAAATTTTTTTTTCGTTAGGAAGTTAAAAGGGGTCAAAGTTCATCAGCAATTTCTCATTTTTCCAACAAAATTTAGAAAATAATTTTTTTAGGCACCACATCACATGTGAAGTGACTTTGAGAGGCCTAGGTGACAGAAAATACCCAAACGTGACCCCATTCTAAAAACTACACCCCTCACGCTGCTCAAAACCACATCCAAGAAGTTTATTAACCCTTTAGGTGCTTCACAGGAAGCAATGTGGAAGGAAAAATGAAAATTTTACTTTTTAACACAAAAATGTTACTTTAGCCATAACATTTTCATTTTCACAAGGGAGAAAAGAGAAAGTGCACCATAAAATTTATTGTGCATTTTCTCCTGAGTACGCTGATACCCCATATGTGGTAAAAATCAATTGTTTGGGCGCACGGCAGAGCTCGGAAAGCAAGGTGCGCCATTTGAATTTTTGGACGCAAAATTAGCTGCACTCGTTAGCGGATGCCATGTCGGGTTTGAAGACCCCCCCCCTGAGGTACCTAAACAATGGAGCTCCCCCACAAGTGACCCCATTTTGGAAACTAGAGCCCTCAAATAATTTTTCTAGATGTTTGGTGAGCACTTTGAACCCCTGGAGGCTATACAGAAGTTTATAACGTTGAGCCGTGAAAAGAAAAAAAATTTTTTTACCGCAAAACTGTCGCTTCAACTAGGTAGCTTTTTTTTTACAAGGGTATCAGGAAAAAAATGCACCATAAAATGTATTGTGCACTTTCTCCTGAGTACGCAGATACCTCATATGTGGTGGAAATCAAATGTTTGGACACACGGCAGGGCTCGGAAGGCAAGGATCGCCATTTGAATTTTTGAGTGCAAAATTAGCTGCACTCATTAGCGGACGCCATGTCGAGGTGCCTAAACAATGGAGCTCCCCCACAAGTGACCTCATTTTGGAAATTAGAACCCTCAAATATTTTTTTCTAGATGTTTGGTGAGCACTTTGAACACCTGGGGGCTTCACAGAAGTTTATAATGTTGAGGTGTGAAAAGAAAAATTTTTTTTTTTTTACCACAAAACTGTTGCTTCAACTAGGTAGCGTTTTCTTTCACAAGGCTGTCAGGAAAAAAAAGCACCATGAAATTTATAGTGCATTTTTTCCTGAGTACGACGATACCTCATATGTGGTGGAAAGTAATTGTTTGGGCGCATGGCGGGGCTCAGAAGAGAAGGGGCACCATTTGACAGCAAAATTGGTTGGAATCATTAGCAGACGCCATGTCACGTTTGGAAACCCCATATGGTGCCTAAACAGTGGAGGTCCCCCACAAGTGACCCCATTTTGGAAACTAGACCCCTCAAGGAGTTTATCTAGATGCTTAGCGAGCCCCAAGGGGCTCCACAGAAGTTGATAATGTTGAGCCATGAATAAAATTTTTTTTTTTTCTCACCCCAAAACTGTTACTTGAACCAGGTAGCTTTTTTTTCACTAGGGTATCAGGAAAAAATGCACCATAAAACGTATTGTGCAATTTCTCCTGAGTACACAGATACCTCATATGTGGTGGAAAGTATTTGTTTGGGCGCATGGCGGGGCTCAGAAGAGAAGGAGCACCATTTGACAGCAAAATTGGTTGGAATCATCAAGTGGATGACATGTCACGTTTGGAGACCTCCTATGGTGTGGTGCCTAAACAGTGGAGCTCTCCCACAAATTACCCCATTTTGGAACTAGACCCCTCAAGGAATTTCTCTAGATGTTTGGTGAGCCTCTTGTACCACCAGGGGCTCCACAGAAGTTGATAACGTTGAACCGTGAAAATTATTATTTTTTTTTTTTTACCACAACATTTTTGCATCAACCAGGTAGCTTTTTTTTTTTTTTACAACGGTATCAGGAAAAACTGCGCCATAAAACGTATTGTGCAATTTTTCCCAATTGTTCCTGCGTACACAGATACCTCATATGTGGTGGAAAGTAATTTGGCGCATGGCGGGGCTCAGAAGAGAAGGAACGCCATTTGACTTTTCAAGCGCACAGACGTGGTGCACTGATCGACCGCTGCAGGACGCACGGTCTCATGAGATGCAAAAAGCGTCGGGGATACGGGAAAGTCATGCCAAAAATTGACCACGGATGCAGATACGTTATGTGCATCCCTAATCAGCGCTCGGCGGGACGCACGGACGGATGAGGTGTAAAAATGGACAGGGGATACAGAAAAAAAAAGTTATACTCACAGTACCCAGAGGATTAGCAGGAGGATCACTGACCAGAAGAACTGCAGGAGGAACAGAAGGCAGCGAGATAGACAGTTTACAGGAGCAGCAGGCAGGACGTTGGACAGATCAGCAGAATACCCAGGAAGGACCCAGTGATGGAGGCAGATGTGATCGGGCCAGTGAAGACCTCGGACGACCCGGTGAAGGCAGGTAAAAAGACGTCGGCGTGAGAGCAGAGGGGGGGGGTGGGGGAGAGCAGAGGGGGTAGGAGAGAAGCAGAGGCAGAAGGAAGGAAGCAGAATAGAGATCACAGAGGAGGCAGGCAGATCGCAGGGGGAGCAGATCGGGATGTCGGGGGGCAGGGGCCATCACGGGAGCGCGCAGGGGCCATCGCGGGAGCGCGCAGGGGCTGCAAGGTGAGCACAATACTCATGTGGAGCAGAAGCGGTGACGTCAGCGGCGGCGGCATGGTACCACAAGTACCAGCCAGTGCAAGCTGCAGACATGTTGGGGGAGGGCTTCCCAGACCAGCACAGGCCTGGGGAGGGCGGCCACCTGCAGATCAGACCGCCCCACTTCACACTGATTGGAGCAATTGCGCGTCATAGCACGATCGCTCCAATCATTGCTGCAGGGGCTGGGGGCGACATGGTTGAGGTCCAGCTATGATGTCCTGTAGCTGCTGCGGCACCTCATAGCTGGATCTCACAGTATCGCACTAATTCAGGCATTATTTTTGCCGATATCCGTGCGAACGATGTGGTTGGCGGTTCAGATTTGAACAGCCAATCACATCGATCGTCGATGGGGGGTGGGATGCCACCCCCCCCTGGGGTCAAGCAAAGGTCCCCTGCTGTAAGAAACAGCAGGGGACATCAGTTGAAAGCCGTTGCTATGGCCACGGCAATCAAATGAACTTTAGGCAGTAAAGTTACGTCCCTGGTCGTTAAGTCACGTTAAAATAGGACATAACTTTACTGCCCGCGGTCGTGAAGGGGTTAAAACACCCATTTCAAGGGCATTTCCCCTTCAAGTATTTTGATATATTTAAACTGGTCTATGATCCCTGGTATGCGGTAAATAGGCCCGGCATCATAGTAAGAGAAACATGCCCATATATCATGATACTTGCACCACCATGCTTCAGAGTGTACTGTGGCTTGAATTCAGACTTTGGGGGTCGTCTGACGAACTGTCTGGACTCAGGAAAAAAAACAAAACAATTTTGCTTTTATCGTTCCACAAAATGTTTCTCCATATCTCTTTAGGCCAATTGATGTGCTCTTTGGCAAATTGCATCCGCTTCAGTATATGTCTTTTTGTTAACAGTGGGACTTTGCGAGGACTTCTTGCTAATAGATTACCTTCACACAGGTGTCTTCTGTTACAGTACTCGTAGGTAACTTGAGACTGTCTTTGATCATCCTGGTAACGGAGAGTAGTAGAGTAGGGCTTTCAAAGCCACGCCAATGACCGCTATGACCGATTTGTAAGATTAATGTTACTTTTTATTTACATATTCAGGTCAACGCGTTTCTGGAGTCTCTGCTCCCTTCCTCAGGACATACAGGAAAAGTACATCAAATCCAAAATACAAATGATTTGATGTACTTTTTCCTGTATGTCCTGAGGAAGGGAGCAGAGACTCCAGAAACGCGTTGACCTGAATATGTAAATAAAAAGTAACATTAATCTTACAATCGGTCATAGCGGTCATTGGCGCGGCTTTGAAAGCCCTACTCTACTACTCTCCGTTATCTGCCATCCTGGGTGCTGCTGCCGTTCACCTGGATTATCATGCGTGCATAGTAGTTGTGACTCTCACAACTCGATTCGGTGAGTGTATCTGCTCTTATCACCCCGTATTTTACTCGGGTAAGACCCTATTGCGCTTCTTTTTTCCACAGTTCTTGCTTCTTTTAGATCATCCTGGAGCTGATCATTGGCTGAGCCTTTGCCATTCTGGCTATTCTTCCATCCATTCGAATGGTCGTCTTACATTTTCATCCACGTCTCTGTTTTTGCTTTCCATTTTAAAGCATTGGAGATCATTTTAGCTGAACAGATGTCTGCACTTGTTTATAAGTTTTACCCTCTCAAATCAACTTTTTAAGCAAAGTATGCTGTTCTTTTGAACAATGTCTTGAATGACCCATATTTCTCAGGATGCTTTCAAGGAGAAATGCATGTACAACCAACCTGGCCTGCCTTCACCCTTAAATAAGGCTATGTGCTAACGTTGCGTTTTGAACTGCAGCGTTTCAGTGCCAAATTGCATGCGTTCTGCTTCCCCAGCAAAGTCTATGAGAAGTCTGAAAATTCAGTGCGCTCGCTGCGTTTTTAAACGCAGCGTTTTGGATGCCAAAAATCGCTGCAGAAAAAAAAGCATGTCCCTTTCTTTTTGCGTTGTAGCCAGGGCTGTGGAGTCGGAGTCGTGGAGTCTGAGTCGGAGCTCATTTTGGTGGAGTCGGTATAAAATGCACCGACTCCTAAAATATATAATAAATTGGGTACAGTAGTGCAATGCAGAGTATGATGAAAATGTTTTCATAGGAATTTGGGAAACTTATGAAATGTCCTATAAAGGGCTGTACTATTCCTGATCTAAGGCTACATTCACACACACCGTTTTTGCTGCGTTTTTTGTGGATACGTTTTTCAGCTGCAAAAGCAGATCAGCTTTTTAAAAAAAACGCATCACCTGAAAGGTTTTTGAGCTCATAAATAATGCTTTCAATAGCAAAAGCAGATTAGAAAAACACCACACAAAATGACATGCTCATTCTTTGTGAGGATCCTCACAAAACGCTGTGTCTGCATGTCCTATCTTGAAACCCATTGCCTTTGCTGGGATGCCCAGAGTCACTGCATTTCACTGAATTATTTTTCCATCAATGTTCGATATGTTTGTGACAAGAAAGAAATTGATAGTAAGACACTTGCAGCAAAAGATAGTAAAGCTCATCACATCAGCCAGTTTCTCCAGGCCTTAGTGGAAACAGTTCTGCAAGATTAGGAACGCAAAAAAGAACAGGTTTTTGCTATTGTAACGGACAATGCTTCAAACAGAAGTACAATTAAACTGATGAATGAGAGTAATGAACAACAGCTAGAAGAAAATGTATGATTCAGTATGTTTGAGATGGAAGGCCACAATGCTTTTCATGTAACTGACGAACAAACAGATATTACAACAGAAGAACAGCAAAATGATACTTTAGGATTATCATAGTATCATAGTTTTTAAGGTTGAAGGGAGACTCTAAGTCCATCTAGTTCAACCCGTAGCCTAACATGTTGATCCAGAGGAAGGCAAAAAAACCCCAATGTGGCAAACAAGTTCCAATGGGGAAAAAATTTCCTTCCTGACTCCACATCCGGCAATCAGACTAGTTCCCTGGATCAATACCCTGTCATAAAATTTAATATACATAACTGGTTATATTAAATTTTTCAAGAAAGGCGTCCAGTCTCTGCTTAAATGTTAGTAGTGAATCACTCATTACAACATCATGCGGCAGAGAGTTCCATAGTCTCACTGCTCGTAAAGTAAAGAATCCTCGTCTGTGATTATGATTAAACCTTCTTTCCTCAAGACGTAGCGGATGCCCCCGTGTTCCAGTCGCAGGCCTAGGTGTAAATAGATCTTTGGAAAGGTCTCTGTACTGTCCCCTCATATATTTATACATTGTGATTAGATCTCCCCTAAGCCTTCGTTTTTCCAGACTAAATAACCCCAAGTTTAATAACCTGTCTTGGTATTGCAGCCCCCCCATTCCTCTAATAATCTTGGTGGCTCTTCTCTGCACCCTCTCCAGTTCAGCTATGTCCTTCTTATATATCGGTGACCAGAATTGTACACAGTATTCTAAGTGCGATTAGATGATCTTGTTGAAGCTGCTTGAAAAACTTTCATATTCATCACATGCACTGTGTTGTGCACACACTTCAGCTGGCAATAAGAGAGAGTCTGCAAGAGAGACCCCGATTTCACACATCCGTCTTTTCGCTAGTTTGGCGAATGCGGCGCACTTCAGTACAGTGTATACAGTACAATGGTAGCGCGACAAACGACGGTCACATGCTTTCATGTGACCGGAGCATGTGACCCGGAAGTTATGGAGCTTCTACTGTACTGTATCGTACTGTACTGGAGTGCACCACATCTGCTAAACCGGCGAAAAGCCGGATGTGTGGAACTGGGCGGACATGCTGGAGATCTGATTTGGAAAAGTGAGGAAGTTGGTTATTGCCGCCAAAATTGATTCCATCTTGAAGAGACATGCTGGCAAAGGGGCAATTGTTGATCAACCCACTCGGTGAGGCAGCACTTATTAAATGACTGAGCGATTGCTTGAACTAAAATCGTTTCTTATAGATATGGTGAACCCTCAAGTAACCTTAAATAAAGGTCAATGGACACAGGTGGCTGAATTGAAGGAATTGCTTAATCACCCATTTACCGTGACTTAAAAATTACAAGCTGAGGATTTAACTCCTGGCATTTTCATAAGGGAGTGGAAGAACATGCTATTTTGCCTGTCCCAAAGAGAAGGTTTACTCGCAGATGGCATTTTTGCGTCAATGAAACGGAGAGACACACAGCTATTGGAAAATAAAATTCTTCTGGCAGCTGTTTATGTGGACCCAAGTCATCATATACTGCTTGATGATCAACAGCTTACTAAAGGAAAAGAAGCTTTGAGTGAGGTAGCAGTTAGGATGAGCAGCTACAGGACTGCCAACTGGAAGAGGACTTGGGTCCTGACAGTGCTACTGCAGCCATATCTTCATCCTCATCAGATGAGGAATTTAACTTTGACAAGTATTTGGATGACATGGAGCAGCAAAGTGTTGCCGCAAGGAAAAAGATTTCACTCCGTCTCCTATAGCAGCAGATTGACCAGATTTCAGTAAAATTTTTAACTTGCTCTCAAAGAAATAGAAAAATTCAACCGTTCATCAAAACTGACTGTGCATGAGGCAATTCCTTCATAGCCGGAAATTGTTAGAGATGTTGCCCATGTGGTTACGGCTTTGCCTTCAACCCAAGTTAGTGTAGAGAGGTTGTTCTCTAGCCTTAAAATAATTAGGTCAGATTTGAGGTAATCTATGATGGAGGATCTGATGGAAGCAATTCTATTTCTTAGAACAAATTCATAGACTGCACAAATTTTATTTAGTATATTTTTGTTGAAAACTGTTTTTTGCCAATTCATAGTGTTGTATATAACACTATGTAATAGTATATTACATAGTGTTATATATAACACTATGAATTGGCAAAAAACAGTTTTCAACAAAAACATACTAAATAATATTTAGTATATTGCTTCTATTTAAGTGAAAAATGTATTGTAGTACAATGTGAACATCAGACATTTAATCATTTTTATGATACAATAATCTAGATATTTAGAACATAAAATATATTTATTGGAATACAACTTTAGAACACAAACTGTAATAAATTGTAAATATGTAATACAATATGAAATATATATTATACATGCACACACAAGATATATATGTAATCTACTGTATATTACATATTGTTTAACATATTTACAATTTTATTACAGTTTTTGTGTTCTAAAGTTGTATTCCAATAAATATATTTTATGCTCTATCTAAATATCTTGATTATTGTATCATAAAAATGATTTAATGTCTGATCACATTGTACTACAATAAATTTTTCACTTAAATATAAGCAACATATGTGGGAGTCGGTGCAAGGGAAATTGAGGAGTTGGAGTCGAAGGTTTGACTTACAGACTCCACAGCCCTGGTTGTAGCTGCAGTCTCCACCCATTCAAATCAATGATGTGAGGCAAAACGCAACCAAAATGCACTTGGACTGCATTTTTGTTGTGTTCCGCATGCTTTTTTGACATCTCTGTGGATATCGGTCAATCTTTCTGTCTGTCGGTCTCTTTCTGTCAGTTGGTCGCTCTGTCTGTCTCTCTCTGTCCCTCTCTCTGTCCGTCAGTCGGTCTCCCCCCTCTCTCATACTCACCGATCTCCGATCACCAGCGCGGCGCTGCACGGCTGTCACAAAGCTCTGGCGGCTTTTCCTTTTTTTAAAATGCCGGCCGCTCATTATTCAATCTCGTATTCCCTGCTTTCCTCGCCCACGATTGGTTACAGTCAGACACACCCCCACTCTGAGTGACGGTTGTCTCACTGCAACCAATCACAGCTGCCGGTGGGTGGGTCTATATCGTGCAGTAAAATAAATAATTTAAAAAAAAGACGTGCGGTCCCCCTAATTTTGATACCAGCTAGGGTAAAGCCACACTGTTGAAGGCTGGTATTCTCAGAATGGGGAGCTCCATGTTATGGGGAGCCCCCCAGCCTAACAATATCAGCCATTATAGCAAATCCCAAGCACACAAATGGAAATGACAAAAAGATAATGCAAAAGTGATTTATTTAGACTAGATACAGAAAGAATCGCCACTATCAAGACAGAGCAAAACAAACGTTTCGGCCGGTGTGGGCCTTTATCAAGGATTTGTGTGTCATGAAAACATGCATAGGATGGTACAGAAAACGTCCGGGACTGCGATGGACGTGCGGAGTCGTAGTATCAGCAGAAAATGGCAATAGACACACTGCCCTGCTGACATTATTGTCCTCTGGGACCCTGTACCCACTCCTGGCTGCCTCAAGGCAATTTTTCCTCTACTCTATCTCTTATCCACACCACCCTGGCTATTGCCATTTTCTGCTGATACTAAGACGCCGCACGTCCATCGCAGTCCCCGGACGCATGTTTCATGACACACAAATCCTTGATAAAGGCCCACACCGGCCAAAACGTTGGTTTTGCTCTGTCTTGGTAGTGGCGATTCTTTCTGCAGCTAGTCTAAATAAATCACTGTTGCATTATCTTTGTGTCATTTCCATTTGTGTGCTTGGGATTTGCTATAATATTTGAAACCCCTATTTCCCTCAAGCACCTCTCTACTTGTATTCAGTCGAGCCCAGCTTTATCCCTCTATTTAACAATATCAGCCAACAGCCGCCTGGAATTGCCGCATCCATTAGATGCGACAGTCCCGGGACTCTACCTGGCTCATCCCGAATTGCCCTGGTGCGTTGCAATCGGGGTAATAAGGAGTTAATGGCAGCATCCCATAGCTGCCATTAAGTCCTAGGTTAATCGTGGCAGGCGTCTCCCCGAGATACCTTCCATTATTAATCTGTAAGTTAAAGAAAAATAAACACACACACCCGAAAAAATCCTTTATTTGGAATAAAAGACAAAAAAACCCCACCCTCTTTCACCACTTTTTATTAACCCCCAAATACCCATCCAGGTCCGGCGTAATCCACACGACGTCCCACGACGCTATCAGCTCTGCTACATGAAGCTGACAGGAGCTGTCACAGACCAGACCGCTCTGTCAGCTCCACGCAGCAACTGAAGTGAGCCGCACGATCAGCGATGACGTCAGTCAGGTTACCCGTGGCCACCGCTGGATCCTCCAACTGTGACAGCAAGTTGCCCGAGTGACTGAAGTGAGCTGTGTGATCAGCGATGATGTCACAGGTGAGTTGCGGTCTTGGGTGGAGGACTCCAGCTGGCCGCGGGTAACCTGAGTGACGGCAACGCTGATCGCGCTGCTCACTTCAGTCACTCAGGGTGACTGAAGGTGAGTCCTTCACGGGTGACCGCTAATCAGGTCACGACACAGACAGAGCCGCGATATGACAATGAAGTTGGATGAAGTTCATTAGTCATTCTCATCGCGCGACTGTCTGCTGTCAGCGGGCATGTAACAGAGCTCAATTGCCATGGGACTGCACTGAAAAACATGCATCCAAAATGCATGTGTTTTTACATGCATTTTTTTTTTCTCAGTGTTTAGAGTTTTAGATGGTGCGTTGTTTTCCGTACTGCACAGAACGCAAAGTGCGTACATACCCTAAGGGCCACCTGATTCATACCTGTTTCATCACAGAATGATTGAGCTCACTAATGTGTCTCCACACTGCTATTATATTGAACTCACCCCCTTTCAATTAATTAATTATTCAAATACACAGACTCCAACACCTGCAGATCATGAATGATGAGTCTGGTGGTTTTCTAAGAATCTACTACTGTTAAATTGTTCGACATGCGGTAATATAATTTATACCAAAGACACTGAATAATCTGGTTTGTTATACTGGTTTGCTATTATTTTGAACGCTATTTTATGCTGATAATCTTAGATTTGTTTTGAGTTGTGCTAACTTCTTTTCTTCTATTATTAAGGATGATGGCCAACGGAGCTTCCAGCACAGATAAATCTTTCTCCTCTTCGTACAACTGGAAAGCGTTTATTCAAGCTGTTGTTCCACTTTTGATTGAGTGTTGGGTTGAGGAGGCCCCTGAGCAGACCACGGGGGATGTTTGTGAAAAATCTCTTGAACCTGTAGCACATCATCTTCTACAGGAGGTGCTGAGCATAATTTCTCTTATTTGGAAGCTTAATAAACACCAGGATGAACCACACAAAATGGTAAAAAGAAATGTATTCTCCTGTATTCTCCTTTACACTTATTCTTTGTATTGACTATCATTGGGATAGTGTCTGTGGTCTCTACACAAGTCAGGCTAGATCAGCTCTACTGGATAAGGGCTCATTCAAATGTCCGTGAGTAACGTGTTTTGGCTTATGTCATAGAAAAAAGATCTAACCATTATTGTCTTTGGCTGTTCACATCTGTATTTTTTTATACTTGATAATCTACAAAAAAATCACTGGCACATATCCATCCTTAATATGAGTCTCTGATCGAAATTTCCCTTACTAGTTTTTGGGTCCGTGAAAAACATGGACCGCATCAGTGTCTAACCCATGTTCTGTCTGTAGTTTACGTTGTAATGTATAGGAGAACATTACCTTTTTTGCTTACGAGAAATATTATGGACATATTAATGGGGCCTTTAAGACCACTTACAATGTAAAACAGAACCACCCTTACTTCATGATTTATTAACTCCTTCCTGACATTAGATATACCGGTACAATTTATTTTGCAGTGCATTCCCGCAAATAGACCTACTGGTACGTCCTGGCGATTGTGCAGTCATAGGAGCTGTGCACAGACTATTGACACCAGGAATACAGCTTAAATGATTGCAGAGCTTCAGCTGTCACAGCCAGGGGTGCTGCCGGTATCACCACTCTAAATCTGTGATCTATAGCGATTGTTGCTTTTAGAAGGTTGGGAAAGGGAGTGGGTTCCCTCTTGCTTGATCGGGACCCCACCAAGTGAACACTGCTGCCCGATGGTTGCCATGACAGCAGGAGGTCAAATAATGACCTCCTGATTTGTCACATTTTTAGGTAAAATGTAATTTTTATTTTCTCTTTCCACATCTCTTTAGTCCCTGTGAAGGAGCTGAAGGGTTAATAAACTTCTTGATGTGGTTTTAAGTACAGTGAGGGGTGCAGTTTACTTTTGGGTACTTTCTGTCACCTAGGCATCTCAAAATCCCTTCAAATATGATGTGCTCCCTTTAAAAAAAGGTTTTGTAAATTTTATTGTAAAAATGAGAAATTGCTCATTAACTTTAAACATTTCTAACTTCCTAACTAGAGTTGAGCGCGGTTCGCGGTTCTCCAGTTCTAGGCTCGAGTGATTTTTGGGCTGTTCGAGATCGAACTAGAACTCGAGCTTTTTGCTAAAAGCTCGGTAGTTCTAGAAACGTTCGAGAACGGTTCTAGCAGCAAAAAGCAGGGCTTTTTACAGCTACAGTGTGCAGGAGCCATCGCTGGCAGCCTGCCACAAGCTGGTAACCAAGATAAACATCGGGTATCCAAGCAAAGCGCTTTGGTTAGTAACCCGATGTTTATCCTAGTTACGTGCAGGAAGCCGACACTTCCCCGCTCAGCTCGCTCCGCCCCCTCCTGCCCGCGGCATATACACATACATACATACACACACATACACACACACACACACACACACACACACACACACACACACGGTCTCGCTCGGCTTACCTGCGGTCGGTCCGTCCTTGGCACTGGAAACTGTGGCTGCCGGCCCTTTAAGGGTGTGTTCTCCTTCATTGAGCATCATCTGTGGGCGGAGCTACCGCCCGGCGTCCTGCTCGGTCGCACAGATGAAGGAGTCACAGTGCCAGCCAGCGACCCCCAGCACATCGCTTCCCTCCGGCGCTGTGTGGGCCCCATCTGCACCGTGACCTGATCAGTATGTGGGACATCACTCCCTCCCCGCCCCTCCCTGTCCCCCGTGCGTGTGTGGGCCCCGCAGAGCCGTGTGTGTGGCCCCCGGAGCCGCGTGTGTGGGCCCCGCAGAGCCGTGTGTGTGGCCCCCGGAGCCGTGTGTGTGGCCCCCGGAGCCGCGTGTGTGGGCCCCGCAGAGCCGTGTGTGTGACCCCCGGAGCCGCGTGTGTGGGCCCCGCAGAGCAAGGTGTGTGTTTGTATGTATGTATATATGCAGCAGAGCAGTATGCGTGTCTATATGTATGTATATATGCAGCAGAGCAGTATGCGTGTCTATATGTATGTATATATGCAGCAGAGCAGTATGCGTGTCTATATGTATGTATATATGCAGCAGAGCAGTATGCGTGTCTATATGTATGTATATATGCAGCAGAGCAGTATGCGTGTCTATATGTATGTATATATGCAGCAGAGCAGTATGCGTGTCTATATGTATGTATATATGCAGCAGAGCAGTATGCGTGTCTATATGTGTGTATATATGCAGCAGAGCAGTATGCGTGTCTATATGTATGTATATATGCA
The DNA here is from genome assembly GCF_048569485.1 of Anomaloglossus baeobatrachus. Taxonomy (NCBI): domain Eukaryota; kingdom Metazoa; phylum Chordata; class Amphibia; order Anura; family Aromobatidae; genus Anomaloglossus; species Anomaloglossus baeobatrachus. The sequence continues at coordinate 346,458,845 of NC_134358.1, forward strand.
GCAGAGCAGTATGCGTGACTATATGTATGTATATATGCAGCAGAGCAGTATGCGTGTCTATATGTATGTATATATGCAGCAGAGCAGTATGCGTGTCTATATGTATGTATATATGCAGCAGAGCAGTATGCGTGTCTGTATGTATGTATATATATATGCAGCAGAGCAGTATGCGTGTCTATATGTATATATATATGCAGCAGAGCAGTATGCGTGACTATATGTATGTATATATGCAGCAGAGCAGTATGCGTGTCTATATGTATGTATATATGCAGCAGAGCAATATGCGTGTCTATATGTATGTATATATGCAGCAGAGCAGTATGCGTGTCTATATGTATGTATATATGCAGCAGAGCAGTATGCGTGTCTGTATGTATGTATATATATATGCAGCAGAGCAATATGCGTGTCTGTCTGTATGTATGCATGTATGTATGCAGCAGAGCAGTATGCGTGTCTATATGTATGTATATATGCAGCAGAGCAGTATGCGTGTCTATATGTATGTATATATATATGCAGCAGAGCAATATGCATGTCTGTCTGTATGTATGCATGTATGTATGCAGCAGAGCAGTATACGTGTCTGTATGTATGCATGTATGTATGCAGCAGAGCAGTATACGTGTCTGTATGTATGCATGTATGTATGCAGCAGAGCAGTATGCGTGTCTGTATGTATGTATATATATATATGCAGCAGAGCAATATGCGTGTCTATATGTATGTATATATGCAGCAGAGCAGTATGCGTGTCTATATGTATGTATATATGCAGCAGAGCAGTATGCGTGTCTGTATGTATGCATGTATGTATGCAGCAGAGCAGTATACGTGTCTGTATGTATGCATGTATGTATGCAGCAGAGCAGTATGCGTGTCTGTATGTATGCATGTATGTATGCAGCAGAGCAGTATACGTGTCTGTATGTATGTATGCAGCAGAGCAGTATGCGTGTCTGTATGTATGCATGTATGTATGCAGCAGAGCAGTATGCGTGTCTGTATTTATGTATATATATATGCAGCAGAGCAATATGCGTGTCTGTCTGTATGTATGCATGTATGTATGCAGCAGAGCAGTATACGTGTCTGTATGTATGCATGTATGTATGCAGCAGAGCAGTATGCGTGTCTGTATGTATGCATGTATGTATGCAGCAGAGCAGTATGCGTGTCTGTATGTATGTATATATGTAGCAGAGTAGTATGCGTGTCTGTATGTATATATATATATATGCAGCAGAGCAATATGCGTGTCTGTCTGTATGTATGCAGCAGAGCAGTATGCGTGTCTGTATGTATGTATGTATGCAGCAGAGCAGTATGCGTGTCTGTATGTATGTATGTATATATGTAGCAGAGTAGTATGCGTGTCTGTATGTATGTATATATATATATGCAGCAGAGCAATATGCGTGTCTGTCTGTATGTATGCATGTATGTATGCAGCAGAGCAGTATGCGTGTCTGTATGTATGCATGTATGTATGCAGCAGAGCAGTATGCGTGTCTGTATGTATGCATGTATGTATGCAGCAGAGCAGTATGCGTGTCTGTCTGTATGTATGTATGCAGCAGAGCAGTGTGTGTGTGTGTCTGTATGTATGTATGCAGCAGAGCAGTGTGTGTCTGTATGTATGTATGCAGCAGAGCAGTATGTGTGTGTCTGTCTATATGTATGTATGTAGCAGAGCAGTGTGTGTGTCTGTCTATATGTATGTATGCAGCAGAGCAGTATGTGTGTGTCTGTATGTATGTATGTATGCATGCAGCATAGCAGTGTGTGTCTCTGTATGTATGCATGTATGATGTGTATCTATGTATGTCAGTGTATATGACTGTATAGATTTGTCTGTTTATATGTATTTTTGTGAGTTTGTCTTTAAATATGTATATGTACGTGTATGTATCTGTGTATGTGTGTGTGTCTCCGTGTTTATGGGGCCCACTGGGACTCTTCCGCCCGGGGCCCACAAAAACCTGGAGCCGGCCCTGCCTGCGGTGATGAAGTCCCGCCATCCCGACCTCAGCGCTGTCACTGTCCTCCATGGCCGCCGCTTGTCACATCACCTCTCGCTTCCGACCCGAGACTGACTAGCGGTGACGTCACGGACCTCTCGCGAGACTTGCTGTGAAGGCGCCGGTCATTGAACTCAGTGACAGGTGCTGTCAGTGTGCTGGAGATCAGCGCAGGTAATGTACCTCGCTGACAGCAGCACTTGTCATGCCCTGCAGTGACCTGGGCTGACCCATTGATGTTAGCTCAGGTCACTGCACTGCTCTCCCAGCCAATGGGGAACATCCTGCTCTTCATTGACTGGGACAGTGTGGATCGTCATGGCAACCCCTTGGATTACAGCAGACCTGGATTTGTTTTTCATTCTAATAAATTGGTTAAAGAGGGAATGTTTTGGGGAGTGTTTTTTCAAATAAAAATGTGTTTGTCGTCTATTTTTTTTTATTACTGACTGGGTTGGTGATGTCGGGTATCTGATAGACGCCTGACATCACCAACCCCAGGGCTTGATGCCAGGTGACATTACACATCTGGTATTAACCCCATATATTACCCCGTTTGCCACCGCACCAGGGCGCGGGATGAGCTGGGGCGAAGCACCAGGATTGGCGCATCTAATGGATGCGCCACTTCTGGGGCGGCTGCGGCCTGCTATTTTTAGGCTGGGGAGAGTCCAATAACCATGGACCTCCCTAGTCTGAGAATATCAGGCCCCAGCTGTCTGCTTTACCTTGGCTGGTGATCCAATTTTGGGGGACCCCTACGTGTTTTTTTTTTTTTAAATTATTTATTTAATTTAAAATAACAGCGTGGGGTGCCCTCAGTTTTGGATTACCAGCCAAGGTGAGGTTGCCAGCTGTGGTCTGCAGGCTGCAGCCGTCTGCTTTACCCTAGCTGGCTACAAAACTAGGGGGAACCCTACGTCATTTTTTTTTTTCATTTTTTTGGCTAAATACAAAGCTAAGCACCCCTTAGTGCCACATGAAAGGCACCAAAGCGTGCTCCACTTTTTCTCCACTTTTTCTCCACTTTTTCTCCACTTTTTCTCCACTTTTTCTCCACTTTTTCTCCACTTTTTTCTCCACTTTTTCTCCACTTTTTTCTCAACTTTTTCTCCACTTTTTCTCCACTTTTTCTCCACTTTTTCTCCACTTTTTCTCCACTTTTTCTCCACTTTTTCTCCACTTTTTCTCCACTTTTTCTCCACTTTTTCTCCACTTTCTCCACTTTTTCTCCACTTTTTTCTCCACTTTTTTCTCCACTTTTTTCTCCACTTTTTCTCCACTTTTTCTCCACTTTTTCTCCACTTTTTCTCCACTTTTTCTCCACTTTTTTCTCCACTTTTTTCTCCACTTTTTTCTCCACTTTTTCTCCACTTTTTCTCCACTTTTTCTCCACTTTTTTCTCCACTTTTTCTCCACTTTTTCTCCACTTTTTCTCCACTTTTTCTCCACTTTTTCTCCACTTTTTCTCCACTTTTTCTCCACTTTTTCTCCACTTTTTCTCCACTTATTCTCCACCTTTTCTCCACCTTATCTCAACCTTTTCTCAACCTTTTCTCAACTTTTTCTCAACTTTTTCTCCACTTTTTCTCCACTTTTTCTCCACTTTTTCTCCACATATTCTTCACTTTTTCTCCACTTTCTCCACTTTTTCTCCACTTTTTTCTCCACTTTTTTCTCCACTTTTTCTCCACTTATTCTTCACTTTTTCTCCACTTTTTTCTCCACTTTTTCTCCACTTTTTCTCCACTTTTTTCTCCACTTTTTCTCCACTTTTTCTCCACTTTTTCTCCACTTTTTCTCCATTTTTTCTCCGTTCTTTTTCTATGGTCGGTCTACCCATTAGCTCTGCCATGCATACTGTAGCTCTACACCTACTGCACATGTTACTTTATGATTGACATCTCTTTCGTACCAGAGCTGTCTAAGCCTACTCTGACCCCATATTTGTCATTACTATATTGTCCTTGTATTGTATTATGACATTTGTATCATGTGTTTCATTTCTTGCTGTGTTGCAATTTTTTTGCTGCATCCCAATTGTACCTCTACATTGTTCGAGTTTATGTTATTGCTCTCTCACTCTTATGTGATACTGATTATTGTCATTTTTCATGATTACATGCAGATAAGTCCAATCTGACGAAGGCTCAGGCCGAAACGTCATTTGTAACTTGTTTTGGACAAAAACATATATGCTTATGAAAAAAATTTTTTTCTTAATACGGACCAATAAAGAGTGATTTTGCATTACTATCCGTTGTGACTTACTGACTTAGTCTGGGAGATTTAGAGTGCCGAGGTTACTCACTAATTTTATCTATTATTACCTCTGAGCATCTATATACCAGTGAGCAGAGCTTCCTCTACAGTAGTTCTCCTGATTAGGCATGCCCTTACCTCATGAGCAGGGCATTGCAGCTTTGGTAGCAACTATTACGACATGGACTCTGCTGCTGTGGACCCGGGGAGAGTGAGTGCAGATTTATTGCACCCACACTCCTCACATGAAGGGTCCGCACTCCTAGAAAATGGGGGATACGTTCCCTGAGTGTCTCCCCCCCATATTCTAGACGGTCCAGAGTCGTCGTGGGACCCCTTTATTTTTTTTCTTACAATAAATTGGTGAAAGAGGAAATGTTTTGGGGACTGTTTTTTCAAATAAATTTCTTTTGTCGATTTTTTTTTTTTTTTGTTAGTACTGACAGTTTATGATGTTGGGTATCTAATAGACGCCATGACATCACAAACTGCTGGGCTTGATCTCAGGTGACTTTACAGCTAGTATCAACCCGATTTATTACCCCGTTTGCCACTGCACCAGGGCACGGGATGAGCTGGGGTGAAGCGCCAGGATTGGCGCATCTAGTGGATGCGCCACGTCTGGGGTGCCTGTGGCCTGCTATTTTTAGGCTGTGAAGGCCCAATAACTATGGACCTTCCCACCCTGAGAATACCAGACCACAGCTGTCCGCTTTACCTTGGCTGGTGATCCAATTTGGGGGAGACCCTACTTTTATTGTGTAATTATTAATATTTATAAAATAATTATAAAAAAGAGCCTGAGGGGACCTCCACATTGGATCCCCAACCACGGTAAAGCTGCCAGCTGTGGTTTTCAGGCTACAGCCGTCTGCTTTACCCTAGCTGGCTATCAAAAATGGGGGGACCCAATGTCATTTTTTTTTTTAACTATTTTTTAAATAGAAAAAATTAATGGGCTTCCCTGTATTTTGATTGCCAACCAAGGTATCGGCAGGCAGACTGGGGTGGCAACCCATAGCTGTCTGCTTTATCTGCGCTGAGAATCAAAAATACCGCGGAGCGCTACGTCATTTTTTTAAAGATTTATTTTTACAGCACTGTGATGTCCAGCAATCAAAATACAGGGAAGCCCATTTTGTTTTTAGTTATTTAAATAAATAATTAAAAAAAATATATATGGGCTCCCGCTGCATTTTTTGTATTGCTAGGTAAGGGTAATCCAAGCAGCTACTGGCTGCTAACCCCCACTGCTTGATGTTACCTTCACTGGCAATGGAAAATCCAGGGAAGCATTTTTTATTTTTTTTGCCAAAAAACTACAAAAAAAAGGACGTGAGCTTCGCCATATTTTTGTATGCTAGCCAGGTATAGCAAGCAGGTGCTGGAAGAGTTGGATACAGCACCTGAAGATGGCGCTTCTATGAAAATACCATTTTCTGAGGCGGCTGCAGACTGCAATTCGCAGCAGTGGTGCCCAGAAATCTCAGGCCAACCTGTGCTGCGGATTCCAATCCCCAGCTGCCTAGTTGTACCTGGCTGGACACAAAAATGGGGCGAAGCCTACGTCATTTGTTTTCTAATTATTTCATGAAATTCATGAAATAATAGAAAAAGGGCTTCCCTTTATTTTTGTCTCCCAGCCGGGTACAAATAGGCAACTGGGGGTTGGGGGCAGCCGTACCTGCCTGCTGTACCTGGCTAGCATACAAAAATATAGCGAAGCCCACATAATTTTTTCAGGGGGCAAAAAACTTCTGCATACAGTCCTGGATGGAGTATGCTGAGCCTTGTAGTTCTGCAGCTGCTGTCTGTCTGTATGGAGAAGAGCAGACAGCATCTGCAGAATTACAAGGCTCAGCATACTCCATCCAGGACTGTATGCAGAATTTTTTTTCCCACCAAAAAAATGACGTGGGCTTCGCCATATTTTTGTATGCTAGCCAGGTACAGCAGGCAGCCACGGGCTGCCTCCAACCCCCAGTTGCCTATTTGTACCCGGCTGGGAACCAAAAATATAGGGAAGCCCGTTTTTTTTAATTATTTCACTTATTTCATGAAATAATTAAAAAACAAATGACGTGGGCTTCGCCCCATTTTTGTGTCCAGCCGGGTACAACTAGGCAGCTGGGGATTGGAATCCGCAGCACAGGTTAGCCCGAGGTTTCTGGGCGCCTCTGCTGCGAATTTCAGTCCGCAGCCGTCCCAGAAAATGGCGCTCTCATAGAAGCGCCATCATCTGGAGCTGTATCCAACTCTTCCAACAGCCCTTTAGCCGGGTGGCTTGTTGGGTAATCATGAGTTAATACTGGCTTTGTTTTACTAGCCAGTATTAAGCCAGAGATTCTTAATGTCAGGCACGTTTGACCCGGCCATTAAGAATCTCCAATAAAGGGTTAAAAAAAAACACCACACAGAGAAAAAATACTTTAATAGAAATAAATACACAGACACATTAGAGACTCCATCTTTATTACCCCCTGTCAGCCCTCCACGATCCTGCTCTTCTGTCTTCTTTCTTTCTAGTGTAGTAGTAGTCACGATTGTAGTGAGGATGAGTTTACCCAGCTCATCACTTGTGGCTGGGGAACCTCATCCTAACTACAATCATCACTACAAACGGGAAGCAGCGTGCAGCGTGCAGATCAGTGCTGGCTGTCAGCGGTAACAGCGGTAAAGGCCCCGTCACACTAAGCAACTTACCAGCGATCCCAGCAACGATAGGGATCGCTGGTAAGTTGCTAGGAGGTTGCTGGTGAGATGTCACACTAGCGACGCTCCAGCGATCCCACCAGCAACCTGACCTGGCAGGGATCGCTGGAGCGTGGCTACACGAGTTGCTGGTGAGCTCACCACAACCAGTGACCAGCCCCCAGCGCCGCGTGGAAGATGCTGCGCTTGGTAACTAAGGTAAATATCGGGTAACCAACCCGATATTTACCTTGGTTACCAGCGCACGCAGCTACACGTGCAGAGAGCAGGGAGCAGCGCACACTGAGCGCTGGCTCCCTGCTCTCCTAGTTACAGCACACATGGGGTTAATTACCCGATGTGTGCTGCAGCTACCTGTGCACAGAGCAGGGAGCAGCGCACACCGCTTAGCGCTGGCTCCCTGCTCTCCTAGTTCCAGCACACATCGGGTTAATTACCCGATATGTGCTGCAGCTACATGTGCACAGAGCAGGGAGCAGCGCACACCGCTTAGCGCTGGCTCCCTGCTCTCAGACGCTGACACGCGTTACCATAGCAACGGTGCTCTCGGAGCCGCGGTTAGCGGTGACGTCACCGCTAACTGCGTTGCTATGGCAACCTCCGTTAATGACCGGCTGTGTCAGCCGGTCCCTAACGGAACGCGGACCGTGTGCTAGAGCATGTCGCCGGTACACGGCGATACACATATGTGCACCGTGTACCGGAGAGATGCACTCGCAGGTCCTACATGACTCGTCATAGTCATGTGACCAGTCTGTAGCCAATGAGATAATAGCCACGTGACTGGTCACATGGCTATTTTGACGTCACGATAGGTCCTGCATCACTGCTGCAGTGCCAGTCACCGGGAGGATTCAGCGATCATCGGATGGAATAGCGGCAGGAGACAGAGTGCAGAAGGGATCGCGGGGACCGGTAAGTGTTATGGCAATGTTTATTAACTGTTTGTGTACATTTATAATGCATTTTTATGTGTTTGTGATTGCCTCCCATTATAGCCTATTGGTTCGAGTTCGGTTCGTCGAACGTTCGACGAACCGAACTCGAACGGGACCCCCGTTCGGCGAACCGACCTCGAGCCGAACCGCGACCGGTTCGCTCATCTCTATTCCTAACCCCAAAAAATTGTATTTAAAAAATTGCACTGATGTGAAGTAGACATATAGGAAATGTAATTTATTAACTATTTTGAGTGACTTAAAGGGGTGGTTCACCCATATTTTTTATTGTCTAGTTCGATATTATATTGAGAAACAATGTTTCTCTCAAATACCTTGTGTTGGCAATAGTGCCTGTGAGAGGCGCTATTGCAGACCGCTGTTCCCCGTCCAGTGACGTACCCGTCAAATGCTGCACACGTCACATCCGTGCAGCCGGCTACATTCTTCCAGACTCTGAGCTGTGAGCGGTGTTTCAGTGCTGTCACAGCCCATCTGCTCCCACCTCCCTCCTAGCACGGCGCGTCTGCTGCTCCCCCCTTTCCTCCTCGCAGAACGCTGCAAGGGAGGAGGAGCAGGGAGCAGATGGGCTCAGAATGTAGCCGGCTGCACAGATGTGACGTGGCAGCATTTGACGGGTACGTCACTGGACGGGGAACAGCGGTCTGCAATAGCACCTCTCACAGGCACTATTGCCAACACAAGGTATTTGAGAGAAACATTGTTTCTCAATATAATATCGATCTAGACAATAAAAAATATGGGTAAACCACCCCTTTAACTCTCTGGCTCAGCCCCTTAATGACCACCAATAAGACTTGTAACGTTTTCACACATAGATAGATATATCTATCTATCTATCTATCTATGAAATCTGTCTGTATCTGTCTGTATCTGTCTGTGTCTGTCTCTGTGTCTGTCTCTGTGTCTGTCTCTGTGTCTGTCTCTGTGTCTGTCTCTGTGTCTGTCTCTGTGGCTGTCTCTGTGGCTGTCTCTGTGGCTGTCTCTGTGGCTGTCTCTGTGGCTGTCTCTGTGGCTGTCTCTGTGGCTGTCTCTGTGGCTGTCTCGGTCTCTGTCTCTGTGGCTGTCTCTGTGGCTGTCTCGGTCTCTGTGTCTCGGTCTCTGTGTCTCGGTCTCTGTGTCTCGGTCTCTGTGTCTCGGTCTCTGTCTCTCTCGGTCTCTGTCTCTCTCGGTCTCTGTGTCTCTCGGTCTCTGTGTCTCTCGGTCTCTGTGTCTCTCGGTCTCTGTGTCTCTCGGTCTCTGTGTCTCTCGGTCTCTGTGTCTCTCGGTCTCTGTGTCTCTCGGTCTCTGTGTCTCTCGGTCTCTGTGTCTCTCGGTCTCTGTGTCTCTCGGTCTCTGTGTCTCTCGGTCTCTGTGTCTCTCGGTCTCTGTGTCTCTCGGTCTCTGTGTCTCTCGGTCTCTGTGTCTCTGTGTCTCTCGGTCTCTGTGTCTCTCGGTCTCTGGGTCTCGGTCTCTGGGTCTCGGTCTCTGGGTCTCGGTCTCTGGGTCTCGGTCTCTGGGTCTCGGTCTCGGTCTCTGGGTCTCTCGGTCTCTGGGTCTCGGTCTCGGTGTCTCGGTCTCTGTGTCAGTCTCTATGTCTGTCTGTGTCTCTCGGTCTCTGTGTCTCTCGGTCTCTGTGTCTCTCGGTCTCTGTGTCTCTCGGTCTCTGTGTCTCTCGGTCTCTGTGTCTCTCGGTCTCTGGGTCTCGGTCTCTGTGTCTCGGTCTCTGTGTCTCGGTCTCTGGGTCTCGGTCTCTGGGTCTCGGTCTCTGGGTCTCGGTCTCTGGGTCTCGGTCTCTGTGGCTGTCTCTGTCTCTGTGGCTGTCTCTGTCTCTGTGGCTGTCTCTGTCTCTGTGGCTGTCTCTGTCTCTGTGGCTGTCTCTGTCTCTGTGGCTGTCTCTGTCTCTGTGGCTGTCTCGGTCTCGGTGTCTCGGTCTCGGTGTCTCGGTCTCTGTGTCAGTCTCTATGTCTGTCTGTGTCTCTCGGTCTCTGTGTCTCTCGGTCTCTGTGTCTCTCGGTCTCTGTGTCTCGGTCTCTGTGTCTCGGTCTCTGTGTCTCTCGGTCTCTGTGTCTCTCGGTCTCTGTGTCTCTCGGTCTCTGTGTCTCGGTCTCTGTGTCTCGGTCTCTGTGTCTCGGTCTCTGTGTCTGTCTCTGTGGCTGTCTCTGTGGCTGTCTCTGTGGCTGTCTCTGTGGCGGTCTCTGTGTCTCGGTCTCTGTGTCTCGGTCTCTGTGTCTCGGTCTCTGTGTCTCGGGCTCTGTGTCTCGGGCTCTGTGTCTCGGGCTCTGTGTCTCGGGCTCTGTGTCTCGGGCTCTGTGTCTCGGGCTCTGTGTCTCGGGCTCTGTGTCTCGAGCTCTGTGTCTCGGGCTCTGTGTCTCGGGCTCTGTGTCTCGGGCTCTGTGTCTCGGGCTCTGTGTCTCGGGCTCTGTGTCTCGGGCTCTGTGTCTCGGGCTCTGTGTCTCGGGCTCTGTGTCTCGGGCTCTGTGTCTCGGGCTCTGTGTCTCGGGCTCTGTGTCTCGGGCTCTGTGTCTCTCGGTCTCTGTGTCTCTCGGTCTCTGTGTCTCTCGGTCTCTGTGTCTCTCGGTCTCTGTGTCTCTCGGTCTCTGTGTCTCTCGGTCTCTGTGTCTCTCGGTCTCTGTGTCTCTCGGTCTCTGTGTCTCTCGGTCTCTGTGTCTCTCGGGCTCTGTGTCTCGGGCTCTGTGTCTCGGGCTCTGTGTCTCGGGCTCTGTGTCTCGGGCTCTGTGTCTCTCGGGCTCTGTGTCTCTCGGTCTCTGTGTCTCTCGGTCTCTGTGTCTCTCGGTCTCTGTGTCTCTCGGTCTCTGTGTCTCTCGGTCTCTGTCTCTCGGTCTCTGTGTCTCTCGGTCTCTGTGTCTCTCGGTCTCTGTGTCTCTCGGTCTCTGTGTCTCTCGGTCTCTGTGTCTCTCGGTCTCTCGGTCTCTGTGTCTCTCGGTCTCTGTGTCTCTCGGTCTCTCGGTCTCTGTGTCTCTCGGTCTCTGTGTCTCTCGGTCTCTGTGTCTCTCTGTCTCTGTGTCTGTCTCTGTGTCTCTCTGTCTCTGTGTCTGTCTCTGTGTCTCTCAGTCTCTGTGTCTCGGTCTCTGTGTCTCGGTCTCTGTGTCTCGGTCTCTGTGTCTCTCGGTCTCTGTGTCTGTCTCTGTGTCTCTCGGTCTCTGTGTCTCTCGGTCTCTGTGTCTCGGTCTCTGTGTCTCGGTCTCTGTGTCTCGGTCTCTGTGTCTCGGTCTCTGTGTCTCGGTCTCTGTGTCTCGGTCTCTGTGTCTCGGTCTCTGTGTCTCGGTCTCTGTGTCTGTCTCTGTGTCTCTCGGTCTCTGTGTCTCTCGGTCTCTGTGTCTCGGTCTCTGTGTCTCGGTCTCTGTGTCTCGGTCTCTGTGTCTCGGTCTCTGTGTCTCTCGGTCTCTGTGTCTCTCGGTCTCTGTGTCTCTCGGTCTCGGTGTCTCGGTCTCGGTGTCTCGGTCTCGGTGTCTCGGTCTCGGTCTCTGTGTCTCGGGCTCTGTGTCTCGGGCTCTGTGTCTCGGGCTCTGTGTCTCGGGCTCTGTGTCTCGGGCTCTGTGTCTCGGGCTCTGTGTCTCGGGCTCTGTGTCTCGGGCTCTGTGTCTCGGGCTCTGTGTCTCGGGCTCTGTGTCTCGGGCTCTGTGTCTCGGTCTCTGTGTCTCTCGGTCTCTGTGTCTCTCGGTCTCTGTGTCTCGGTCTCTGTGTCTCGGTCTCTGTGTCTCGGTCTCTGTGTCTCGGTCTCTGTGTCTCGGTCTCTGTGTCTCGGTCTCTGTGTCTGTCTCTGTGTCTCTCGGTCTCTGTGTCTCTCGGTCTCTGGGTCTCGGTCTCTGTGTCTCGGTCTCTGTGTCTCGGTCTCTGGGTCTCGGTCTCTGGGTCTCGGTCTCTGGGTCTCGGTCTCTGGGTCTCGGTCTCTGGGTCTCGGTCTCTGGGTCTCGGTCTCTGTGGCTGTCTCTGTCTCTGTGGCTGTCTCTGTCTCTGTGGCTGTCTCTGTCTCTGTGGCTGTCTCTGTCTCTGTGGCTGTCTCTGTCTCTGTGGCTGTCTCTGTCTCTGTGGCTGTCTCGGTCTCGGTGTCTCGGTCTCTGTGTCTCGGTCTCTGTGTCTGTCTCTGTGTCTCTCAGTCTCTGTGTCTCGGTCTCTGTGTCTGTCTCTGTGGCTGTCTCGGTCTCTGTGTCTCGGTCTCTGTGTCTGTCTCTGTGTCTGTCTCTGTGGCTGTCTCGGTCTCTGTGTCTCGGTCTCTGTGTCTCGGTCTCTGTGTCTGTCTCTGTGTCTCTCAGTCTCTGTGTCTCGGTCTCTGTGTCTGTCTCTGTGTCTCGGTCTCTGTGTCTCGGTCTCTGTGTCTCGGGCTCTGTGTCTCGGGCTCTGTGTCTCGGTCTCTGTGTCTCGGTCTCTGTGTCTCGGTCTCTGTGTCTCGGTCTCTGTGTCTGTCTCTGTGTCTCTCGGTCTCTGTGTCTCGGTCTCTGTGTCTCTCGGTCTCTGTGTCTCTCGGTCTCTGTGTCTCTCTGTCTCTGTGTCAGTCTCTATGTCTGTCTCTGTGTCTCTCAGTCTCTGTGTCTCGGTCTCTGTGTCTGTCTCTGTGTCTCGGTCTCTGTGTCTCTCAGTCTCTGTGTCTCGGTCTCTGTGTCTGTCTCTGTGTCTCTCAGTCTCTGTGTCTCGGTCTCTGTGTCTGTCTCTGTGGCTGTCTCGGTCTCTGTGTCTCGGTCTCTGTGTCTCGGTCTCTGTGTCTCGGTCTCTGTGTCTCGGTCTCTGTGTCTCTCGGTCTCTGTGTCTCTCGGTCTCTGTGTCTCTCTGTCTCTGTGTCAGTCTCTATGTCTGTCTCTGTGTCTCTCAGTCTCTGTGTCTCGGTCTCTGTGTCTGTCTCTGTGTCTGTCTCTGTGGCTGTCTCGGTCTCTGTGTCTCGGTCTCTGTGTCTCGGTCTCTGTGTCTGTCTCTGTGTCTCTCAGTCTCTGTGTCTCGGTCTCTGTGTCTGTCTCTGTGTCTCGGTCTCTGTGTCTCGGTCTCTGTGTCTCGGGCTCTGTGTCTCGGGCTCTGTGTCTCGGTCTCTGTGTCTCGGTCTCTGTGTCTCGGTCTCTGTGTCTCGGTCTCTGTGTCTCGGTCTCTGTGTCTGTCTCTGTGTCTCTCGGTCTCTGTGTCTCGGTCTCTGTGTCTCGGGCTCTGTGTCTCGGGCTCTGTGTCTCTCGGGCTCTGTGTCTCTCGGTCTCTGTGTCTCTCGGTCTCTGTGTCTCTCGGTCTCTGTGTCTCTCGGTCTCTGTGTCTCTCGGTCTCTGTGTCTCTCGGTCTCTGTGTCTCTCGGTCTCTGTGTCTCTCGGTCTCTGTGTCTCGGTCTCTGTGTCTCTCGGTCTCTGTGTCTCTCGGTCTCTGTGTCTCTCGGTCTCTGTGTCTCTCGGTCTCTGTGTCTCTCAGTCTCTCGGTCTCTGTGTCTCTCGGTCTCTGTGTCTCTCGGTCTCTGTGTCTCTCGGTCTCTGTGTCTCTCTGTCTCTGTGTCTGTCTCTGTGTTTCTCTGTCTCTGTGTCTGTCTCTGTGTCTCTCAGTCTCTGTGTCTCGGTCTCTGTGTCTCGGTCTCTGTGTCTCGGTCTCTGTGTCTCTCGGTCTCTGTGTCTGTCTCTGTGTCTCTCGGTCTCTGTGTCTCTCGGTCTCTGTGTCTCGGTCTCTGTGTCTCGGTCTCTGTGTCTCGGTCTCTGTGTCTCGGTCTCTGTGTCTCGGTCTCTGTGTCTCGGTCTCTGTGTCTGTCTCTGTGTCTCTCGGTCTCTGTGTCTCTCGGTCTCGGTGTCTCGGTCTCGGTGTCTCGGTCTCGGTCTCTGTGTCTCGGGCTCTGTGTCTCGGGCTCTGTGTCTCGGGCTCTGTGTCTCGGGCTCTGTGTCTCGGGCTCTGTGTCTCGGGCTCTGTGTCTCGGGCTCTGTGTCTCGGGCTCTGTGTCTCGGGCTCTGTGTCTCGGGCTCTGTGTCTCGGGCTCTGTGTCTCGGGCTCTGTGTCTCGGGCTCTGTGTCTCGGGCTCTGTGTCTCGGTCTCTGTGTCTCGGTCTCTGTGTCTCGGTCTCTGTGTCTCGGTCTCTGTGTCTCGGTCTCTGTGTCTCTCGGTCTCTGTGTCTCGGTCTCTGTGTCTCGGTCTCTGTGTCTCGGTCTCTGTGTCTCGGTCTCTGTGTCTCGGTCTCTGTGTCTCTCGGTCTCTGTGTCTCTCGGTCTCTGTGTCTCTCGGTCTCTGTGTCTCTCGGTCTCTGTGTCTCGGTCTCTGTGTCTCGGTCTCTGTGTCTCGGTCTCTGTGTCTCGGTCTCTGTGTCTCGGTCTCTGTGTCTCGGTCTCTGTGTCTCGGTCTCTGTGTCTCTCGGTCTCTGTGTCTCTCGGTCTCTGTGTCTCTCGGTCTCTGTGTCTCTCGGTCTCTGTGTCTCTCGGTCTCTGTGTCTCTCGGTCTCTGTGTCTCTCGGTCTCTGTGTCTGTCTCTGTGTCTCTCAGTCTCTGTGTCTCGGTCTCTGTGTCTCGGTCTCTGTGTCTCGGTCTCTGTGTCTCTCGGTCTCTGTGTCTCTCGGTCTCTGTGTCTCTCGGTCTCTGTGTCTCTCGGTCTCTGTGTCTCTCGGTCTCTGTGTCTCTCGGTCTCTGTGTCTCTCGGTCTCTGTGTCTGTCTCTGTGTCTCTCAGTCTCTGTGTCTCGGTCTCTGTGTCTGTCTCTGTGTCTCGGTCTCTGTGTCTCTCAGTCTCTGTGTCTCTCAGTCTCTGTGTCTCTCTGTCTCTGTGTCTCTCTGTCTCTGTGTCTCTCAGTCTCTGTGTCTCTCAGTCTCTGTGTCTCGGTCTCTGTGTCTCGGTCTCTGTGTCTCGGTCTCTGTGTCTCGGTCTCTGTGTCTCGGTCTCTGTGTCTCGGTCTCTGTGTCTCGGTCTCTGTGTCTCGGTCTCTGTGTCTCGGTCTCTGTGTCTCGGTCTCTGTGTCTCGGTCTCTGTGTCTCGGTCTCTGTGTCTCGGTCTCTGTGTCTCGGTCTCTGTGTCTCGGTCTCTGTGTCTCTCAGTCTCTGTGTCTCTCAGTCTCTGTGTCTCTCAGTCTCTGTGTCTCGGTCTCTGTGTCTCGGTCTCTGTGTCTCGGTCTCTGTGTCTCTCAGTCTCTGTGTCTCGGTCTCTGTGTCTGTCTCTGTGTCTCGGTCTCTGTGTCTCTCAGTCTCTGTGTCTCGGTCTCTGTGTCTGTCTCTGTGTCTCTCAGTCTCTGTGTCTCGGTCTCTGTGTCTGTCTCTGTGGCTGTCTCGGTCTCTGTGTCTCGGTCTCTGTGTCTCGGTCTCTGTGTCTCGGTCTCTGTGTCTCGGTCTCTGTGTCTCTCGGTCTCTGTGTCTCTCGGTCTCTGTGTCTCTCTGTCTCTGTGTCAGTCTCTATGTCTGTCTCTGTGTCTCTCAGTCTCTGTGTCTCGGTCTCTGTGTCTGTCTCTGTGTCTGTCTCTGTGGCTGTCTCGGTCTCTGTGTCTCGGTCTCTGTGTCTCGGTCTCTGTGTCTCGGTCTCTGTGTCTCGGTCTCTGTGTCTGTCTCTGTGTCTCTCAGTCTCTGTGTCTCGGTCTCTGTGTCTGTCTCTGTGGCTGTCTCGGTCTCTGTGTCTCGGTCTCTGTGTCTCGGTCTCTGTGTCTCGGTCTCTGTGTCTCGGTCTCTGTGTCTCGGTCTCTGTGTCTCGGTCTCTGTGTCTCGGTCTCTGTGTCTCGGTCTCTGTGTCTCGGTCTCTGTGTCTCTCGGTCTCTGTGTCTCTCGGTCTCTGTGTCTCTCTGTCTCTGTGTCAGTCTCTATGTCTGTCTCTGTGTCTCTCAGTCTCTGTGTCTCGGTCTCTGTGTCTGTCTCTGTGTCTGTCTCTGTGGCTGTCTCGGTCTCTGTGTCTCGGTCTCTGTGTCTCGGTCTCTGTGTCTCGGTCTCTGTGTCTCGGTCTCTGTGTCTGTCTCTGTGTCTCTCAGTCTCTGTGTCTCGGTCTCTGTGTCTGTCTCTGTGGCTGTCTCGGTCTCTGTGTCTCGGTCTCTGTGTCTCGGTCTCTGTGTCTCGGTCTCTGTGTCTCGGTCTCTGTGTCTCGGTCTCTGTGTCTCGGTCTCTGTGTCTCGGTCTCTGTGTCTCTCGGTCTCTGTGTCTCTCGGTCTCTGTGTCTCTCTGTCTCTGTGTCAGTCTCTATGTCTGTCTCTGTGTCTCTCAGTCTCTGTGTCTCGGTCTCTGTGTCTGTCTCTGTGTCTCTCAGTCTCTGTGTCTCTCAGTCTCTGTGTCTCTCGGTCTCTGTGTCTCTCTGTCTCTGTGTCAGTCTCTATGTCTGTCTCTGTGTCTCTCAGTCTCTGTGTCTCGGTCTCTGTGTCTGTCTCTGTGTCTCTCAGTCTCTGTGTCTCTCAGTCTCTGTGTCTCTCAGTCTCTGTGTCTCTCAGTCTCTGTGTCTCTCAGTCTCTGTGTGTCGGTCTCTGTGTCTCGGTCTCTGTGTCTCTCAGTCTCTGTGTCTCTCAGTCTCTGTGTCTCTCGGTCTCTGTGTCTCTTTGTCTCTGTGTCTCTCGGTCTCTGTGTCTCTCGGTCTCTGTGTCTCTCGGTCTCTGTGTCTCTCGGTCTCTGTGTCTCTCGGTCTCTGTGTCTCTCGGTCTCTGTGTCTCGGTCTCTGTGTCTGTCTCTGTGTCTCTCAGTCTCTGTGTCTCGGTTTCTGTGTCTCTGTCTCTGTGGCGGTCTCTGTGTCTCTCGGTCTCTGTGTCTGTCAGTCTCTGTGTCTCTCAGTCTCTGTGTCTCGGTCTCTGTGTCTCGGTCTCTGTGTCTCGGTCTCTGTGTCTCGGTCTCTGTGTCTCGGTCTCTCTGTGTCTGTCTCTGTGTCTCTCGGTCTCTGTGTCTCTCGGTCTCTGTGTCTCTCGGTCTCTGTGTCTCTCGGTCTCTGTGTCTCTCGGTCTCTGTGTCTCTCGGTCTCTGTGTCTCTCGGTCTCTGTGTCTCTCGGTCTCTGTGTCTCTCGGTCTCTGTGTCTCGGTCTCTGTGTCTCTGTCTCTGTGTCTCGGTCTCTGTGTCTCGGTCTCTGTGTCTCGGTCTCTGTGTCTCGGTCTCTGTGTCTCTCAGTCTCTGTGCCTCTCGGTCTCTGTGTCTGTCTCTCGGTCTCTGTGTCTCTCAGTCTCTGTGTCTCGGTCTCTGTGTCTGTCTGTGTCTCTCGGTCTCTGTGTCTCTCTCTCTGTGGCGGTCTCTGTGTCTCTCGGTCTCTCTGTGTCTGTCTCTGTGGCTGTCTCTGTGTCTCGGTCTCTGTCTCGGTCTCTGTGTCTCGGTCTCTGTGTCTCGGTCTCTGTGTCTCGGTCTCTGTGTCTCGGTCTCTGTGTCTGTCTGTGTCTCGGTCTCTGTGTCTCTCAGTCTCTGTGTCTCTCAGTCTCTGTGTCTCTCAGTCTCTGTGTCTCTCAGTCTCTGTGTCTCGGTCTCTGTGTCTCTCAGTCTCTGTGTCTCGGTCTCTGTGTCTGTCTCTGTGTCTCTCAGTCTCTGTGTCTCGGTCTCTGTGTCTGTCTCTGTGGCTGTCTCTGTGTCTCTCGGTCTCTGTGTCTCTCGGTCTCTGTGTCTCTCGGTCTCTGGGTCTCTCGGTCTCTGTGTCTCTCGGTCTCTGTGTCTCTCGGTCTCTGGGTCTCTCGGTCTCTGGGTCTCTCGGTCTCTGGGTCTCTCGGTCTCTAAGTCTCTCGGTCTCTGTGTCTCGGTCTCTGTGTCTGTCTGTGTCTCTCGGTCTCTGTGTCTCTCGGTCTCTGTGTCTCTCGGTCTCTGTGTCTCTCGGTCTCTGTGTCTCTCGGTCTCTGTGTCTCTCGGTCTCTGTGTCTCTCAGTCTCTGTGTCTGTCTCTGTGTCTCTCGGTCTCGGTGTCTCGGTCTCTGTGTCTCGGTCTCTGTGTCTCGGTCTCTGTGTCTCGGTCTCTGTGTCTCGGTCTCTGTGTCTCGGTCTCTGTGTCTCGGTCTCTGTGTCTCGGTCTCTGTGTCTCGGTCTGTGTGTCAGTCTCTATGTCTGTCTCTGTGTCTCTCAGTCTCTGTGTCTGTCTCTGTGTCTCTCAGTCTCTGTGTCTCTCAGTCTCTGGGTCTCGGTCTCTGGGTCTCGGTCTCTGGGTCTCGGTCTCTGGGTCTCGGTCTCTGGGTCTCGGTCTCTGGGTCTCGGTCTCTGGGTCTCGGTCTCTGGGTCTCGGTCTCTGTGTCTCTCAGTCTCTGTGTCTCTCAGTCTCTGTGTCTCTCGGTCTCTGTGTCTCTCGGTCTCTGTGTCTCTCGGTCTCTGTGTCTCTCAGTCTCTGTGTCTCTCGGTCTCTGTGTCTCTCGGTCTCTGTGTCTCGGTCTCTGTGTCTGTCTCTGTGTCTGTCTCTGTGGCTGTCTCGGTCTCTGTGTCTCGGTCTCTGTGTCTCGGTCTCTGTGTCTCGGTCTCTGTGTCTCGGTCTCTGTGTCTCGGTCTCTGTGTCTCGGTCTCTGTGTCTCGGTCTCTGTGTCTCGGTCTCTGTGTCTCTCGGTCTCTGTGTCTCTCAGTCTCTGTGTCTCTCAGTCTCTGTGTCTCGGTCTCTGTGTCTCTCGGTCTCTGTGTCTCTCGGTCTCTGTGTCTCGGTCTCTGTGTCTGTCTCTGTGTCTGTCTCTGTGGCTGTCTCGGTCTCTGTGTCTCGGTCTCTGTGTCTCGGTCTCTGTGTCTCGGTCTCTGTGTCTCTCGGTCTCTGTGTCTCTCAGTCTCTGTGTCTCTCAGTCTCTGTGTCTCTCAGTCTCTGTGTCTCTGTGTCTCTCAGTCTCTGTGTCTCTCAGTCTCTGTGTCTCTCAGTCTCTGTGTCTCTCAGTCTCTGTGTCTCGGTCTCTGTGTCTCTCGGTCTCTGTGTCTCTCGGTCTCTGTGTCTCTCAGTCTCTGTGTCTCTCAGTCTCTGTGTCTCTCGGTCTCTGTGTCTCGGTCTCTGTGTCTCGGTCTTTGTGTCTCGGTCTCTGTGTCTCGGTCTCTGTGTCTCTCAGTCTCTGTGTCTCTCGGTCTCTGTGTCTCTCAGTCTCTGTGTCTCGGTCTCTGTGTCTGTCTGTGTCTCTCGGTCTCTGTGTCTGTCTCTGTGTCTCGGTCTCTGTGTCTCTCAGTCTCTGTGGCGGTCTCTGTGTCTCTCGGTCTCTGTGTCTCTCGGTCTCTGTGTCTCTCGGTCTCTGTGTCTCTCGGTCTCTGTGTCTCTCGGTCTCTGTGTCTCTCGGTCTCTGTGTCTCTCTGTCTCTGTGTCTCTCGGTCTCTGTGTCTCTCGGTCTCTGTGTCTCTCGGTCTCTGTGTCTCTCGGTCTCTGGGTCTCGGTCTCTGGGTCTCGGTCTCTGGGTCTGTGTCTCTGTGTCTGTCTCTGTGTCTGTCTCTGTGTCTCTCAGTCTCTGTGTCTCTCAGTCTCTGTGTCTCTCAGTCTCTGTGTCCCGGTCTCTGTGTCCCGGTCTCTGTGTCCCGGTCTCTGTGTCTCGGTCTCTGTGTCTCGGTCTCTGTGTCTCGGTCTCTGTGTCTCGGTCTCTGTGTCTCGGTCTCTGTGTCTCGGTCTCTGTGTCGCGGTCTCTGTGTCTCTCAGTCTCTGTGTCTCTCGGTCTCTGTGTCTCTCAGTCTCTGTGTCTCGGTCTCTGTGTCTGTCTGTGTCTCTCGGTCTCTGTGTCTGTCTCTGTGTCTCGGTCTCTGTGTCTCTCAGTCTCTGTGGCGGTCTCTGTGTCTCTCGGTCTCTGTGTCTCTCGGTCTCTGTGTCTCTCGGTCTCTGTGTCTCTCGGTCTCTGTGTCTCTCGGTCTCTGTGTCTCTCGGTCTCTGTGTCTCTCGGTCTCTGTGTCTCTCGGTCTCTGTGTCTCTCGGTCTCTGTGTCTCTCGGTCTCTGTGTCTCTCGGTCTCTGTGTCTCTCGGTCTCTGGGTCTCGGTCTCTGGGTCTCGGTCTCTGGGTCTGTGTCTCTGTGTCTGTCTCTGTGTCTGTCTCTGTGTCTGTCTCTGTGTCTCTCAGTCTCTGTGTCTCTCAGTCTCTGTGTCTCTCAGTCTCTGTGTCCCGGTCTCTGTGTCCCGGTCTCTGTGTCCCGGTCTCTGTGTCTCGGTCTCTGTGTCTCGGTCTCTGTGTCTCGGTCTCTGTGTCTCGGTCTCTGTGTCTCGGTCTCTGTGTCTCGGTCTCTGTGTCTCGGTCTCTGTGTCTCTCAGTCTCTGTGTCTCTCAGTCTCTGGTGTCTCTCAGTCTCTGTGTCTCTCAGTCTCTGTGTCTCTGTGTCTCTCAGTCTCTGTGTCTCTCAGTCCTCTGTGTCTCGGTCTCTGTCTCTGTGTCTCTCAGTCTCTGTGTCTCGGTCTCTGTGTCTCTCGGTCTCTGTGTCTCTCGGTCTCTGTGTCTCTCAGTCTCTGTGTCTCTCAGTCTCTGTGTCTCTCGGTCTCTGTGTCTCGGTCTCTGTGTCTCGGTCTCTGTGTCTCGGTCTCTGTGTCTCGGTCTCTGTGTCTCGGTCTTTGTGTCTCGGTCTCTGTGTCTCGGTCTCTGTGTCTCGGTCTCTGTGTCTCTCAGTCTCTGTGTCTCTCGGTCTCTGTGTCTCTCAGTCTCTGTGTCTCGGTCTCTGTGTCTGTCTGTGTCTCTCGGTCTCTGTGTCTGTCTCTGTGTCTCGGTCTCTGTGTCTCTCAGTCTCTGTGGCGGTCTCTGTGTCTCTCGGTCTCTGTGTCTCTCGGTCTCTGTGTCTCTCGGTCTCTGTGTCTCTCGGTCTCTGTGTCTCTCGGTCTCTGTGTCTCTCGGTCTCTGTGTCTCTCGGTCTCTGTGTCTCTCGGTCTCTGTGTCTCTCGGTCTCTGTGTCTCTCGGTCTCTGTGTCTCTCGTCTCTGTGTCTCTCGGTCTCTGTGTCTCGGTCTCTGTGTCTCGGTCTCTGTGTCTCGGTCTCTGTGTCTCGGTCTCTGTGTCTCGGTCTCTGTGTCTCGGTCTCTGTGTCTCGGTCTCTGTGTCTCTCGGTCTCTGTGTCTCTCAGTCTCTGTGTCTCTCAGTCTCTGTGTCTCGGTCTCTGTGTCTCTCGGTCTCTGTGTCTCTCGGTCTCTGTGTCTCGGTCTCTGTGTCTGTCTCTGTGTCTGTCTCTGTGGCTGTCTCGGTCTCTGTGTCTCGGTCTCTGTGTCTCGGTCTCTGTGTCTCGGTCTCTGTGTCTCGGTCTCTGTGTCTCTCGGTCTCTGTGTCTCTCAGTCTCTGTGTCTCTCAGTCTCTGTGTCTCTCAGTCTCTCAGTCTCTGTGTCTCTCAGTCTCTGTGTCTCTCAGTCTCTGTGTCTCTCAGTCTCTGTGTCTCTCAGTCTCTGTGTCTCTCAGTCTCTGTGTCTCGGTCTCTGTGTCTCTCGGTCTCTGTGTCTCTCGGTCTCTGTGTCTCTCAGTCTCTGTGTCTCTCGGTCTCTGTGTCTCTCGGTCTCTGTGTCTCGGTCTCTGTGTCTCGGTCTTTGTGTCTCGGTCTCTGTGTCTCGGTCTCTGTGTCTCGGTCTCTGTGTCTCTCAGTCTCTGTGTCTCTCGGTCTCTGTGTCTCTCAGTCTCTGTGTCTCGGTCTCTGTGTCTGTCTGTGTCTCTCGGTCTCTGTGTCTGTCTCTGTGTCTCGGTCTCTGTGTCTCTCAGTCTCTGTGGCGGTCTCTGTGTCTCTCGGTCTCTGTGTCTCTCGGTCTCTGTGTCTCTCGGTCTCTGTGTCTCTCGGTCTCTGTGTCTCTCGGTCTCTGTGTCTCTCGGTCTCTGTGTCTCTCGGTCTCTGTGTCTCTCGGTCTCTGTGTCTCTCGGTCTCTGTGTCTCTCGGTCTCTGTGTCTCTCGGTCTCTGTGTCTCTCGGTCTCTGTGTCTCTCGGTCTCTGTGTCTCTCGGTCTCTGTGTCTCTCGGTCTCTGGGTCTCGGTCTCTGGGTCTCGGTCTCTGGGTCTGTGTCTCTGTGTCTGTCTCTGTGTCTGTCTCTGTGTCTCTCAGTCTCTGTGTCTCTCAGTCTCTGTGTCTCTCAGTCTCTGTGTCTCTCAGTCTCTGTGTCCCGGTCTCTGTGTCCCGGTCTCTGTGTCTCGGTCTCTGTGTCTCGGTCTCTGTGTCTCGGTCTCTGTGTCTCGGTCTCTGTGTCTCGGTCTCTGTGTCTCGGTCTCTGTGTCTCGGTCTCTGTGTCGCGGTCTCTGTGTCTCTCAGTCTCTGTGTCTCTCAGTCTCTGTGTCTCTCGGTCTCTGTGTCTCTCAGTCTCTGTGTCTCGGTCTCTGTGTCTGTCTGTGTCTCTCGGTCTCTGTGTCTGTCTCTGTGTCTCGGTCTCTGTGTCTCTCAGTCTCTGTGGCGGTCTCTGTGTCTCTCGGTCTCTGTGTCTCTCGGTCTCTGTGTCTCTCGGTCTCTGTGTCTCTCGGTCTCTGTGTCTCTCGGTCTCTGTGTCTCTCGGTCTCTGTGTCTCTCGGTCTCTGTGTCTCTCGGTCTCTGTGTCTCTCGGTCTCTGTGTCTCTCGGTCTCTGTGTCTCTCGGTCTCTGTGTCTCTCGGTCTCTGTGTCTCTCGGTCTCTGTGTCTCTCGGTCTCTGTGTCTCTCGGTCTCTGGGTCTCGGTCTCTGGGTCTCGGTCTCTGGGTCTGTGTCTCTGTGTCTGTCTCTGTGTCTGTCTCTGTGTCTGTCTCTGTGTCTCTCAGTCTCTGTGTCTCTCAGTCTCTGTGTCTCTCAGTCTCTGTGTCCCGGTCTCTGTGTCCCGGTCTCTGTGTCCCGGTCTCTGTGTCTCGGTCTCTGTGTCTCGGTCTCTGTGTCTCGGTCTCTGTGTCTCGGTCTCTGTGTCTCGGTCTCTGTGTCTCGGTCTCTGTGTCTCGGTCTCTGTGTCTCTCAGTCTCTGTGTCTCTCAGTCTCTGTGTCTCTCAGTCTCTGTGTCTCTCAGTCTCTGTGTCTCTGTGTCTCTCAGTCTCTGTGTCTCTCAGTCTCTGTGTCTCTCAGTCTCTGTGTCTCTCAGTCTCTGTGTCCCGGTCTCTGTGTCCCGGTCTCTGTGTCTCGGTCTCTGTGTCTCGGTCTCTGTGTCTCGGTCTCTGTGTCTCGGTCTCTGTGTCTCGGTCTCTGTGTCTCGGTCTCTGTGTCTCGGTCTCTGTGTCTCGGTCTCTGTGTCTCGGTCTCTGTGTCGCGGTCTCTGTGTCTCTCAGTCTCTGTGTCTCTCAGTCTCTGTGTCTCTCAGTCTCTGTGTCTCTCAGTCTCTCAGTCTCTGTGTCTCTCAGTCTCTGTGTCTCTCAGTCTCTGTGTCTCGGTCTCTGTCTCTGTGTCTCTCAGTCTCTGTGTCTCGGTCTCTGTGTCTCTCGGTCTCTGTGTCTCTCAGTCTCTGTGTCTCTCAGTCTCTGTGTCTCTCGGTCTCTGTCTCTGTGTCTCTCAGTCTCTGTGTCTCGGTCTCTGTGTCTCGGTCTCTGTGTCTCTCAGTCTCTGTGTCTCTCAGTCTCTGTGTCTCTCGGTCTCTGTGTCTCTCAGTCTCTGTGTCTCGGTCTCTGTGTCTGTCTGTGTCTCTCGGTCTCTGTGTCTGTCTCTGTGTCTCGGTCTCTGTGTCTCTCAGTCTCTGTGGCGGTCTCTGTGTCTCTCGGTCTCTGTGTCTCTCGGTCTCTGTGTCTCTCGGTCTCTGTGTCTCTCGGTCTCTGTGTCTCTCGGTCTCTGTGTCTCTCGGTCTCTGTGTCTCTCGGTCTCTGTGTCTCTCGGTCTCTGTGTCTCTCGGTCTCTGTGTCTCTCGGTCTCTGTGTCTCTCGGTCTCTGGGTCTCGGTCTCTGGGTCTCGGTCTCTGGGTCTGTGTCTCTGTGTCTGTCTCTGTGTCTGTCTCTGTGTCTTTCAGTCTCTGTGTCTCTCAGTCTCTGTGTCTCTCAGTCTCTGTGTCCCGGTCTCTGTGTCCCGGTCTCTGTGTCTCGGTCTCTGTGTCTCGGTCTCTGTGTCTCGGTCTCTGTGTCTCGGTCTCTGTGTCTCGGTCTCTGTGTCTCGGTCTCTGTGTCAGTCTCTATGTCTGTCTCTGTGTCTCTCAGTCTCTGTGTCTGTCTCTGTCTCTCTCGGTCTCTGTGTCTCTCGGTCTCTGTGTCTCGGTCTCTGTGTCTCGGTCTCTGTGTCTCGGTCTCTGTGTCTCGGTCTCTGTGTCTCGGTCTCTGTGTCTCGGTCTCTGTGTCTCGGTCTCTGTGTCTCGGTCTCTGTGTCTCGGTCTCTGTGGCTGTCTCTGTGTCTCGGTCTCTGTGTCTCTCGGTCTCTGTGTCTCTCGGTCTCTGTGTCTCTCGGTCTCTGTGTCTCTCGGTCTCTGTGTTTCTCGGTCTCTGTGTCTCTCAGTCTCTGTGTCTCGGTCTCTGTGTCTCGGTCTCTGTGTCTCGGTCTCTGTGTCTCGGTCTCTGTGTCTCGGTCTCTGTGTCTCGGTCTCTGTGTCTCGGTCTCTGTGGCTGTCTCTGTGGCTGTCTCTGTGGCTGTCTCTGTGTCTCGGTCTCTGTGTCTCTCAGTCTCTGTGTCTCTCGGTCTCTGTGTCTCTCGGTCTCTATGTCTCTCGGTCTCTGTGTCTCTCGGTCTCTGTGTCTCTCGGTCTCTGTGTCTCTCGGTCTCTGTGTCTCTCGGTCTCTGTGTCTCTCGGTCTCTGTGTCTCTCGGTCTCTGTGTCTCTCGGTCTCTGTGTCTCGGTCTCTGTGTCTCGGTCTCTGTGTCTCGGTCTCTGTGTCTCGGTCTCTGTGTCTCGGTCTCTGTGTCTCGGTCTCTGTGTCTCTCAGTCTCTCAGTCTCTGTGTCTCTCAGTCTCTGTGTCTCTCAGTCTCTGTGTCTCTCAGTCTCTGTGTCTCTCGGTCTCTGTGTCTCGGTCTCTGTGTCTCGGTCTCTGGGTCTGTGTCTCTGTGTCTGTCTCTGTGTCTGTCTCTGTGTCTCTCAGTCTCTGTGTCTCTCAGTCTCTGTGTCTCTCAGTCTCTGTGTCTCTCAGTCTCTGTGTCCCGGTCTCTGTGTCTCGGTCTCTGTGTCCCGGTCTCTGTGTCTCGGTCTCTGTGTCAGTGTCTGTGTCAGTGTCTGTGTCTGTCTCTGTGTCTCTCAGTCTCTGTGTCTCTCAGTCTCTGTGTCTCTCAGTCTCTGTCTCTCGGTCTCTGTGTGTCTCGGTCTCTGTGTGTCTCGGTCTCTGTGTGTCTCGGTCTCTGTGTGTCTCGGTCTCTGTGTGTCTCGGTCTCTGTGTGTCTCGGTCTCTGTGTGTCTCGGTCTCTGTGTGTCTCGGTCTCTGTGTGTCTCGGTCTCTGTGTGTCTCGGTCTCTGTGTCTCTCGGTCTCTGTGTCTCTCGGTCTCTGTGTGTCTCGGTCTCTGTGTGTCTCGGTCTCTGTGTGTCTCGGTCTCTGTGTGTCTCGGTCTCTGTGTCTCTCGGTCTCTGTGTCTCTCAGTCTCTGTGTCTCTCGGTCTCTGTGTCTCTCGGTCTCTGTGTCTCTCGGTCTCTGTGTCTCTCGGTCTCTGTGTCTCTCGGTCTCTGTGTCTCTCGGTCTCTGTGTCTCTCGGTCTCTGGGTCTCGGTCTCTGGGTCTCGGTCTCTGGGTCTGTGTCTCTGTGTCTGTCTCTGTGTCTGTCTCTGTGTCTTTCAGTCTCTGTGTCTCTCAGTCTCTGTGTCTCTCAGTCTCTGTGTCCCGGTCTCTGTGTCCCGGTCTCTGTGTCTCGGTCTCTGTGTCTCGGTCTCTGTGTCTCGGTCTCTGTGTCTCGGTCTCTGTGTCTCGGTCTCTGTGTCTCGGTCTCTGTGTCTCGGTCTCTGTGTCTCGGTCTCTGTGTCTCGGTCTCTGTGTCAGTCTCTATGTCTGTCTCTGTGTCTCTCAGTCTCTGTGTCTGTCTCTGTCTCTCTCGGTCTCTGTCTCTCTCGGTCTCTGTGTCTCTCGGTCTCTGTGTCTCGGTCTCTGTGTCTCGGTCTCTGTGTCTCGGTCTCTGTGTCTCGGTCTCTGTGTCTCGGTCTCTGTGTCTCGGTCTCTGTGTCTCGGTCTCTGTGTCTCGGTCTCTGTGTCTCGGTCTCTGTGGCTGTCTCTGTGTCTCGGTCTCTGTGTCTCTCGGTCTCTGTGTCTCTCGGTCTCTGTGTCTCTCGGTCTCTGTGTCTCTCGGTCTCTGTGTTTCTCGGTCTCTGTGTCTCTCAGTCTCTGTGTCTCGGTCTCTGTGTCTCGGTCTCTGTGTCTCGGTCTCTGTGTCTCGGTCTCTGTGTCTCGGTCTCTGTGTCTCGGTCTCTGTGTCTCGGTCTCTGTGTCTCGGTCTCTGTGTCTCGGTCTCTGTGTCTCGGTCTCTGTGTCTCGGTCTCTGTGGCTGTCTCTGTGGCTGTCTCTGTGTCTCTCAGTCTCTGTGTCTCGTCTCTGTGTCTCGGTCTCTGTGTCTCTCGGTCTCTGTGTCTCTCGGTCTCTGTGTCTCGCTCTCTGTGTCTCGCTCTCTGTGTCTCGGTCTCTGTGGCTGTCTCTGTGGCTGTCTCTGTGTCTCGGTCTCTGTGTCTCTCGGTCTCTGTGTCTCGGTGTCTGTGTCTCGGTGTCTGTGTCTCGGTGTCTGTGTCTCGGTGTCTGTGTCTCGGTGTCTGTGTCTCGGTGTCTGTGTCTCGGTGTCTGTGTCTCGGTGTCTGTGTCTCGGTGTCTGTGTCTCGGTGTCTGTGTCTCGGTCTCTGTGTCTCGGTCTCTGTGTCTCGGTCACTGTGTCTCGGTCTCTGTGTCTCGGTCTCTGTGTCTCGGTCTCTGTGTCTCGGTCTCTGTGTCTCGGTCTCGGTCTCTGTGTCTCCGGTCTCTGTGTCTCGGTCTCTGTGTCTCGGTCTCTGTGGCTGTCTCTGTGGCTGTCTCTGTGTCTCTCAGTCTCTGTGTCTCGGTCTCTGTGTCTCGGTCTCTGTGTCTCGGTCTCTGTGTCTCTCGGTCTCTGTGTCTCTCGGTCTCTGTGTCTCTCGGTCTCTGTGTCTCTCGGTCTCTGTGTCTCGCTCTCTGTGTCTCGCTCTCTGTGTCTCGCTCTCTGTGGCTGTCTCTGTGGCTGTCTCTGTGTCTCGGTCTCTGTGTCTCTCGGTGTCTGTGTCTCGGTGTCTGTGTCTCGGTGTCTGTGTCTCGGTGTCTGTGTCTCGGTGTCTGTGTCTCGGTGTCTGTGTCTCGGTGTCTGTGTCTCGGTGTCTGTGTCTCGGTGTCTGTGTCTCGGTGTCTGTGTCTCGGTCTCTGTGTCTCGGTCTCTGTGTCTCGGTCTCTGTGTCTCTCGGTCTCTGTGTCTCGGTCTCTGTGTCTCGGTCTCTGTGTCTCGGTCTCTGTGTCTCGGTCTCTGTGTCTCGGTCTCTGTGTCTCGGTCTCTGTGTCTCTCAGTCTCTCAGTCTCTGTGTCTCTCAGTCTCTGTGTCTCTCAGTCTCTGTGTCTCGGTCTCTGTGTCTCTCGGTCTCTGTGTCTCGGTCTCTGTGTCTCGGTCTCTGTGTCTCGGTCTCTGTGTCTCGGTCTCTGTGTCTCGGTCTCTGTGGCTGTCTCTGTGGCTGTCTCTGTGTCTCGGTCTCTGTGTCTCTCGGTCTCTGTGTCTCTCAGTCTCTCAGTCTCTGTGTCTCTCAGTCTCTCAGACTCTGTGTCTCTCAGTCTCTGTGTCTCGGTCTCTGTGTCAGTGTCTGTGTCTGTCTCTGTGTCTCTCAGTCTCTGTGTCTCTCAGTCTCTGTGTCTCTCAGTCTCTGTCTCTCGGTCTCTGTGTGTCTCGGTCTCTGTGTGTCTCGGTCTCTGTGTGTCTCGGTCTCTGTGTGTCTCGGTCTCTGTGTGTCTCGGTCTCTGTGTGTCTCGGTCTCTGTGTGTCTCGGTCTCTGTGTGTCTCGGTCTCTGTGTGTCTCGGTCTCTGTGTGTCTCGGTCTCTGTGTGTCTCGGTCTCTGTGTGTCTCGGTCTCTGTGTGTCTCGGTCTCTGTGTGTCTCGGTCTCTGTGTGTCTCGGTCTCTGTGTGTCTCGGTCTCTGTGTGTCTCGGTCTCTGTGTCTCTCGGTCTCTGTGTCTCTCAGTCTCTGTGTCTCTCGGTCTCTGTGTCTCTCGGTCTCTGTGTCTCTCGGTCTCTGTGTCTCTCGGTCTCTGTGTCTCTCGGTCTCTGTGTCTCTCAGTCTCTGTGTCTCGTCTCTGTGTCTCGGTCTCTGTGTCTCGGTCACTGTGTCTCGGTCTCTGTGTCTCGGTCTCTGTGTCTCGGTCTCTGTGTCTCGGTCTCTGTGTCTCGGTCTCTGTGTCTCGGTCTCTGTGTCTCGGTCTCTGTGTCTCGGTCTCTGTGGCTGTCTCTGTGGCTGTCTCTGTGTCTCTCAGTCTCTGTGTCTCGGTCTCTGTGTCTCGGTCTCTGTGTCTCGGTCTCTGTGTCTCTCGGTCTCTGTGTCTCTCGGTTCTCTGTGTCTCGCTCTCTGTGTCTCGCTCTCTGTGTCTCGGTCTCTGTGGCTGTCTCTGTGGCTGTCTCTGTGTCTCGGTCTCTGTGTCTCTCGGTCTCTGTGTCTCGGTGTCTGTGTCTCGGTGTCTGTGTCTCGGTGTCTGTGTCTCGGTGTCTGTGTCTCGGTGTCTGTGTCTCGGTGTCTGTGTCTCGGTGTCTGTGTCTCGGTGTCTGTGTCTCGGTGTCTGTGTCTCGGTCTCTGTGTCTCGGTCTCTGTGTCTCGGTCCTCTGTGTCTCGGTCACTGTGTCTCGGTCTCTGTGTCTCGGTCTCTGTGTCTCGGTCTCTGTGTCTCGGTCTCTGTGTCTCGGTCTCTGTGTCTCGGTCTCTGTGTCTCGGTCTCGGTCTCTGTGTCTCGGTCTCTGTGTCTCGGTCTCTGTGTCTCGGTCTCTGTGGCTGTCTCTGTGGCTGTCTCTGTGTCTCTCAGTCTCTGTGTCTCGGTCTCTGTGTCTCGGTCTCTGTGTCTCGGTCTCTGTGTCTCTCGGTCTCTGTGTCTCTCGGTCTCTGTGTCTCTCGGTCTCTGTGTCTCTCGGTCTCTGTGTCTCGCCTCTCTGTGTCTCGCTCTCTGTGTCTCGGTCTCTGTGGCTGTCTCTGTGGCTGTCTCTGTGTCTCGGTCTCTGTGTCTCTCGGTGTCTGTGTCTCGGTGTCTGTGTCTCGGTGTCTGTGTCTCGGTGTCTGTGTCTCGGTGTCTGTGTCTCGGTGTCTGTGTCTCGGTGTCTGTGTCTCGGTGTCTGTGTCTCGGTCTCTGTGTCTCGGTCTCTGTGTCTCGGTCTCTGTGTCTCGGTCTCTGTG
The DNA here is from genome assembly GCF_048569485.1 of Anomaloglossus baeobatrachus. NCBI lineage: Eukaryota > Metazoa > Chordata > Amphibia > Anura > Aromobatidae > Anomaloglossus > Anomaloglossus baeobatrachus. Next base: position 346,487,744 of record NC_134358.1, read on the forward strand.
TCTCGGTCTCTGTGTCTCGGTCTCTGTGTCTCGGTCTCTGTGTCTCGGTCTCTGTGTCTCGGTCCTCTGTGTCTTTCAGTCTCTGTGTCAGTCTCTATGTCTGTCCTCTGTGTCTCTCGGTCTCTGTGTCTCTCGGTCTCTGTGTCTCTCGGTCTCTGTGTCTCTCGGTCTCTGTGTCTCTCGGTCTCTGTGTCTCGGTCTCTGTGTCTCGGTCTCTGTGTCTCGGTCTCTGTGTCTCGGTCTCTGTGTCTCGGTCTCTGTGTCTCGGTCTCTGTGTCTCGGTCTCTGTGTCTCGGTCTCTGTGGCTGTCTCTGTGTCTCGGTCTCTGTGGCTGTCTCTGTGTCTCGGTCTCTGTGTCTCGGTCTCTGTGTCTCGGTCTCTGTGTCTCGGTCTCTGTGTCTCGGTCTCTGTGTCTCGGTCTCTGTGTCTCGGTCTCTGTGTCTCGGTCTCTGTGTCTCGATCTCTGTGTCTCGGTCTCTGTGGCTGTCTCTGTGGCTGTCTCTGTGTCTCTCAGTCTCTGTGTCTCTCGGTCTCTGTGTCTCGGTCTCTGTGTCTCGGTCTCTGTGTCTCGGTCTCTGTGTCTCGGTCTCTGTGGCTGTCTCTGTGGCTGTCTCTGTGTCTCGGTCTCTGTGTCTCTCGGTCTCTGTGTCTCTCGGTCCTCTGTGTCTCGGTCTCTGTGTCTCGGTCTCTGTGTCTCGGTCTCTGTGTCTCGGTCTCTGTGTCTCGGTCTCTGTGTCTCGGTCTCTGTGTCTCGGTCTCTGTGGCTGTCTCTGTGGCTGTCTCTGTGTCTCGGTCTCTGTGTCTCTCGGTCTCTGTGTCTCTCAGTCTCTGTGTCTCGGTCTCTTTGTCTCGGTCTCTGTGTCTCGGTCTCTGTGGCTGTCTCTGTGGCTGTCTCTGTGTCTCGGTCTCTGTGTCTCGGTCTCTGTGTCTCTCAGTCTCTGTGTCTCAGTCTCTGTGTCTCTCAGTCTCTGTGTCTCTCGGTCTCTGTGTCTCTCGGTCTCTGTGTCTCTCGGTCTCTGTGTCTCGGTCTCTGTGTCTCTCGGTCTCTGTGTCTCTCGGTCTCTGTGTCTCTCGTCTCTGTGTCTCTCGGTCTCTGTGTCTCTCGTCTCTGTGTCTCGGTCTCGGTCTCTCTGTCTCTCGGTCTCTGTGTCTCTGTCTCTGTGTCTCGGTCTCTGTGTCTCTCAGTCTCTGTGTCTCGGTCTCTGTGTCTCGGTCTCTGTGTCTCGGTCTCTGTGGCTGTCTCTGTGGCTGTCTCTGTGTCTCGGTCTCTGTGTCTCTCAGTCTCTGTGTCTCTCAGTCTCTGTGTCTCTCAGTCTCTGTGTCTCGGTCTCTGTGTCTCGGTCTCTGTGTCTCGGTCTCTGTGTCTCGGTCTCTGTGGCTGTCTCTGTGGCTGTCTCTGTGTCTCAGTCTCTGTGTCTCTCGGTCTCTGTGTCTCTCGGTCTCTGTGTCTCGGTCTCTGTGTCTCTCGGTCTCTGTGTCTCTCGGTCTCTGTGTCTCTCGGTCTCTGTGTCTCTCGGTCTCTGTGTCTCGGTCTCGTCTCTCTGTCTCTCGGTCTCTGTGTCTCGGTCTCTGTGTCTCGGTCTCTGTGTCTCTCAGTCTCTGTGTCTCGGTCTCTGTGTCTCGGTCTCTGTGTCTCGGTCTCTGTGTCTCGGTCTCTGTGGCTGTCTCTGTGGCTGTCTCTGTGTCTCGGTCTCTGTGTCTCTCAGTCTCTGTGTCTCTCAGTCTCTGTGTCTCTCAGTCTCTGTGTCTCTCAGTCTCTGTGTCTCTCAGTCTCTGTGTCTCTCGGTCTCTGTGTCTCGGTCTCTGTGTCTCTCGGTCTCTGTGTCTCGGTCTCGGTCTCTGTGTCTCTCGGTCTCTGTGTCTCGGTCTCTGTGTCTCGGTCTCTGTGTCTCTCAGTCTCTGTGTCTCGGTCTCTGTGTCTCTCGGTCTCTGTGTCTCGGTCTCTGTGTCTCTCGGTCTCTGTGTCTCTCGGTCTCTGTGTCTCTCGGTCTCTGTGTCTCTCGGTCTCTGTGTCTCTCGGTCTCTGTGTCTCTCGGTCTCTGTGTCTCTCGGTCTCTGTGTCTCTCGGTCTCTGTGTCTCTCGGTCTCTGTGTCTCTCGGTCTCTGTGTCTCTCGGTCTCTGTGTCTCTCGGTCTCTGTGTCTCTCGGTCTCTGTGTCTCTCGGTCTCTGTGTCTCTCGGTCTCTGTGTCTCTCGGTCTCTGTGTCTCTCGGTCTCTGTGTCTCTCGGTCTCTGTGTCTCTCGGTCTCTGTGTCTCTCGGTCTCTGTGTCTCTCGGTCTCTGTGTCTCTCGGTCTCTGTGTCTCGGTCTCTGTGTCTCTCAGTCTCTGTGTCTCGGTCTCTGTGTCTCTCGGTCTCTGTGTCTCGGTCTCTGTGTCTCGGTCTCTGTGGCTGTCTCTGTGTCTCGGTCTCTGTGGCTGTCTCTGTGTCTCGGTCTCTGTGTCTCGGTCTCTGTGTCTCGGTCTCTGTGTCTCGGTCTCTGTGTCTCGGTCTCTGTGTCTCGGTCTCTGTGTCTCGGTCTCTGTGGCTGTCTCTGTGTCTCGGTCTCTGTGTCTCGGTCTCTGTGTCTCGGTCTCTGTGTCTCGGTCTCTGTGTCTCGGTCTCTGTGTCTCGGTCTCTGTGTCTCTCGGTCTCTGTGTCTCGGTCTCGGTCTCTGTGTCTCTCGGTCTCTGTTTCTCGGTCTCTGTGTCTCGGTCTCTGTGTCTCGGTCTCTGTGTCTCGGTCTCTGTGTCTGTCGGTCTCTGTGTCTCTGTCTCTGTGGCGGTCTCTGTGTGTCTCGGTCTCTGTGTGTCTCGGTCTCTGTGTGTCTCGGTCTCTGTGTGTCTCGGTCTCTGTGTGTCTCGGTCTCTGTGTCTGTCTGTGTCTCTCGGTCTCTGTGTCTCTGTCTCTGTGGCGGTCTCTGTGTCTCTCGGTCTCTGTGTCTCTCAGTCTCTGTGTCTCTCAGTCTCTGTGTCTCTCAGTCTCTGTGTCTCTCAGTCTCTGTGTCTCTCAGTCTCTGTGTCTCTCAGTCTCTGCGTCTCTCAGTCTCTGCGTCTCTCAGTCTCTGCGTCTCTCAGTCTCTGCGTCTCTCGGTCTCTGTGTCTCTCGGTCTCTGTGTCTCTCGGTCTCTGTGTCTCTCGGTCTCTGTGTCTCGGTCTCTGTGTCTCTCAGTCTCTGTGTCTCGGTCTCTGTGTCTCTCAGTCTCTGTGTCTCGGTCTCTGTGTCTCGGTCTCTGTGTCTCGGTCTCTGTGTCTCGGTCTCTGTGGCTGTCTCTGTGGCTGTCTCTGTGTCTCGGTCTCTGTGTCTCTCAGTCTCTGTGTCTCTCAGTCTCTGTGTCTCTCAGTCTCTGTGTCTCTCAGTCTCTGTGTCTCTCAGTCTCTGTGTCTCTCAGTCTCTGCGTCTCTCAGTCTCTGCGTCTCTCAGTCTCTGCGTCTCTCAGTCTCTGTGTCTCTCGGTCTCTGTGTCTCTGTCTCTGTGTCTCGGTCTCTGTGTCTCGGTCTCTGTGTCTCGGTCTCTGTGTCTCGGTCTCTGTGTCTCTCGGTCTCTGTGTCTCTCGGTCTCTGTGTCTCTGTCTCTGTGTCTCGGTCTCTGTGTCTCGGTCTCTGTGTCTGGGTCTCTGTGGCTGTCTCTGTGTCTCGGTCTCTGTGTCTCTCGGTCTCTGTGTCTCGGTCTCTGTGTCTCGGTCTCTGTGTCTCGGTCTCTGTGTCTCGGTCTCTGTGTCTCGGTCTCTGTGTCTCGGTCTCTGTGTCTCGGTCTCTGTGTCTCTCGGTCTCTGTGTCTCGGTCTCTGTGTCTCTCGGTCTCTGTGTCTCTCGGTCTCTGTGTCTCGGTCTCTGTGTCTCGGTCTCTGTGTCTCTCGGTCTCTGTGTCTCTCGGTCTCTGTGACTCTCGGTCTCTGTGTCTCTCGGTCTCTGTGTCTCTCGGTCTCTGTGTCTCGGTCTCTGTGTCTCGGTCTCTGTGTCTCGGTCTCTGTGTCTCGGTCTCTGTGTCTCGGTCTCTGTGTCTCGGTCTCTGTGTCTCGGTCTCTGTGTCTCGGTCTCTGTGGCTGTCTCTGTGTCTCGGTCTCTGTGTCTCGGTCTCTGTGTCTCGGTCTCTGTGTCTCGGTCTCTGTGTCTCGGTCTCTGTGTCTCTCGGTCTCGGTCTCTGTGTCTCTCGGTCTCTGTGTCTCGGTCTCTGTGTCTCGGTCTCTGTGTCTCGGTCTCTGTGTCTCGGTCTCTGTGTCTGTCGGTCTCTGTGTCTCTGTCTCTGTGGCGGTCTCTGTGTGTCTCGGTCTCTGTGTGTCTCGGTCTCTGTGTGTCTCGGTCTCTGTGTGTCTCGGTCTCTGTGTGTCTCGGTCTCTGTGTCTGTCTGTGTCTCTCGGTCTCTGTGTCTCTGTCTCTGTGGCGGTCTCTGTGTCTCTCGGTCTCTGTGTCTCTCAGTCTCTGTGTCTCTCAGTCTCTGTGTCTCTCAGTCTCTGTGTCTCTCAGTCTCTGTGTCTCTCAGTCTCTGTGTCTCTCGGTCTCTGTGTCTCGGTCTCTGTGTCTCGGTCTCTGTGTCTCTCGGTCTCTGTGTCTCTCGGTCTCTGTGACTCTCGGTCTCTGTGTCTCTCGGTCTCTGTGTCTCTCGGTCTCTGTGTCTCGGTCTCTGTGTCTCGGTCTCTGTGTCTCGGTCTCTGTGTCTCGGTCTCTGTGTCTCGGTCTCTGTGTCTCGGTCTCTGTGTCTCGGTCTCTGTGTCTCGGTCTCTGTGGCTGTCTCTGTGTCTCGGTCTCTGTGTCTCGGTCTCTGTGTCTCGGTCTCTGTGTCTCGGTCTCTGTGTCTCGGTCTCTGTGTCTCGGTCTCTGTGTCTCTCGGTCTCTGTGTCTCGGTCTCGGTCTCTGTGTCTCTCGGTCTCTGTGTCTCGGTCTCTGTGTCTCGGTCTCTGTGTCTCGGTCTCTGTGTCTGTCGGTCTCTGTGTCTGTCGGTCTCTGTGTCTCTGTCTCTGTGGCGGTCTCTGTGTGTCTCGGTCTCTGTGTGTCTCGGTCTCTGTGTGTCTCGGTCTCTGTGTGTCTCGGTCTCTGTGTGTCTCGGTCTCTGTGTCTGTCTGTGTCTCTCGGTCTCTGTGTCTCTGTCTCTGTGGCGGTCTCTGTGTCTCTCGGTCTCTGTGTGTCTCGGTCTCTGTGTCTGTCTGTGTCTCTCGGTCTCTGTGTCTCTGTCTCTGTGGCGGTCTCTGTGTCTCTCGGTCTCTGTGTCTCTCGGTCTCTGTGTCTCTCAGTCTCTGTGTCTCTCGGTCTCTGTGTCTCTCGGTCTCTGTGTCTCGGTCTCGGTCTCTGTGTCTCTCGGTCTCTGTGTCTCGGTCTCTGTGTCTCGGTCTCTGTGTCTCGGTCTCTGTGTCTCGGTCTCTGTGTCTCGGTCTCTGTGTCTCGGTCTCTGTGGCTGTCTCTGTGTCTCTCGGTCTCTGTGTCTCGGTCTCTGTGTCTCGGTCTCTGTGTCTCTCGGTCTCTGTGTCTCGGTCTCTGTGTCTCGGTCTCTGTGTCTCGGTCTCTGTGTCTCGGTCTCTGTGTCTCGGTCTCTGTGTCTCGGTCTCTGTGTCTCGGTCTCTGTGTCTCGGTCTCTGTGTCTCGGTCTCTGTGTCTCGGTCTCTGTGTCTCTCGGTCTCTGTGTCTCTCGGTCTCTGTGTCTCTCGGTCTCTGTGTCTCTGTCTCTGTGTCTCGGTCTCTGTGTCTCGGTCTCTGTGTCTCGGTCTCTGTGTCTCGGTCTCTGTGTCTCTCGGTCTCTGTGTCTCTCGGTCTCTGTGTCTCTGTCTCTGTGTCTCGGTCTCTGTGTCTCGGTCTCTGTGTCTGGGTCTCTGTGGCTGTCTCTGTGTCTCGGTCTCTGTGTCTCTCGGTCTCTGTGTCTCGGTCTCTGTGTCTCGGTCTCTGTGTCTCGGTCTCTGTGTCTCGGTCTCTGTGTCTCGGTCTCTGTGTCTCGGTCTCTGTGTCTCGGTCTCTGTGTCTCTCGGTCTCTGTGTCTCGGTCTCTGTGTCTCTCGGTCTCTGTGTCTCTCGGTCTCTGTGTCTCGGTCTCTGTGTCTCGGTCTCTGTGTCTCTCGGTCTCTGTGTCTCTCGGTCTCTGTGTCTCTCGGTCTCTGTGACTCTCGGTCTCTGTGTCTCTCGGTCTCTGTGTCTCTCGGTCTCTGTGTCTCTCGGTCTCTGTGTCTCGGTCTCTGTGTCTCGGTCTCTGTGTCTCGGTCTCTGTGTCTCGGTCTCTGTGTCTCGGTCTCTGTGTCTCGGTCTCTGTGTCTCGGTCTCTTTGTCTCGGTCTCTTTGTCTCTCAGTCTCTGTGTCTCGGTCTCTGTGTCTCGGTCTCTGTGTCTCGGTCTCTGTGTCTCTCGGTCTCTGTGTCTCGGTCTCTGTGTCTCTCGGTCTCTGTGACTCTCGGTCTCTGTGTCTCTCGGTCTCTGTGTCTCTCAGTCTCTGTGTCTCTCAGTCTCTGCGTCTCTCGGTCTCTGTCTCTCGGTCTCTGTGTCTCTCGGTCTCTGTGTCTCGGTCTCGGTCTCTGTGTCTCTCGGTCTCTGTGTCTCGGTCTCTGTGTCTCGGTCTCTGTGTCTCGGTCTCTGTGTCTCGGTCTCTGTGTCTCGGTCTCTGTGTCTCGGTCTCTGTGTCTCGGTCTCTGTGGCTGTCTCTGTGTCTCGGTCTCTGTGTCTCGGTCTCTGTGTCTCTCGGTCTCTGTGTCTCGGTCTCTGTGTCTCTCGGTCTCTGTGTCTCGGTCTCTGTGTCTCGGTCTCTGTGTCTCGGTCTCTGTGTCTCGGTCTCTGTGTCTCGGTCTCTGTGTCTCGGTCTCTGTGTCTCTCGGTCTCTGTGTCTCGGTCTCTGTGTCTCTCGGTCTCTGTGTCTCTCGGTCTCTGTGTCTCGGTCTCTGTGTCTCGGTCTCTGTGTCTCGGTCTCTGTGTCTCGGTCTCTGTGTCTCGGTCTCTGTGTCTCTCGGTCTCTGTGTCTCTCAGTCTCTGTGTCTCTCGGTCTCTGTGTCTCGGTCTCTGTGTCTCGGTCTCTGTGTCTCGGTCTCTGTGGCTGTCTCTGTGTCTCGGTCTCTGTGTCTCTCGGTCTCTGTGTCTCGGTCTCTGTGTCTCGGTCTCTGTGTCTCTCGGTCTCTGTGTCTCGGTCTCTGTGTCTCGGTCTCTGTGTCTCGGTCTCTGTGTCTCGGTCTCTGTGTCTCGGTCTCTGTGTCTCGGTCTCTGTGTCTCGGTCTCTGTGTCTCGGTCTCTGTGTCTCGGTCTCTGTGTCTCGGTCTCTGTGTCTCGGTCTCTGTGTCTCGGTCTCTGTGTCTCGGTCTCTGTGTCTCGGTCTCTGTGTCTCTCGGTCTCTGTGTCTCGGTCTCTGTGTCTCGGTCTCTGTGTCTCTCGGTCTCTGTGACTCTCGGTCTCTGTGTCTCTCGGTCTCTGTGTCTCGGTCTCTGTGTCTCGGTCTCTGTGTCTCTCGGTCTCTGTGTCTCGGTCTCTGTGTCTCGGTCTCTGTGTCTCGGTCTCTGTGTCTCGGTCTCTGTGTCTCGGTCTCTGTGTCTGTCTCTTTGTCTCTCGGTCTCTGTGTCTCGGTCTCTGTGTCTCGGTCTCTGTGTCTCGGTCTCTGTGTCTCGGTCTCTGTGTCTCGGTCTCTGTGTCTCGGTCTCTGTGTCTCGGTCTCTGTGGCTGTCTCTGTGTCTCGGTCTCTGTGTCTCGGTCTCTGTGTCTCTCGGTCTCTGTGTCTCGGTCTCTGTGTCTCTCGGTCTCTGTGTCTCGGTCTCTGTGTCTCGGTCTCTGTGTCTCGGTCTCTGTGTCTCGGTCTCTGTGTCTCGGTCTCTGTGTCTCGGTCTCTGTGTCTCGGTCTCTGTGTCTCTCGGTCTCTGTGTCTCGGTCTCTGTGTCTCTCGGTCTCTGTGTCTCTCGGTCTCTGTGTCTCTCGGTCTCTGTGTCTCGGTCTCTGTGTCTCGGTCTCTGTGTCTCGGTCTCTGTGTCTCGGTCTCTGTGTCTCGGTCTCTGTGTCTCTCGGTCTCTGTGTCTCTCAGTCTCTGTGTCTCTCGGTCTCTGTGTCTCGGTCTCTGTGTCTCGGTCTCTGTGGCTGTCTCTGTGTCTCGGTCTCTGTGTCTCTCGGTCTCTGTGTCTCGGTCTCTGTGTCTCTCGGTCTCTGTGTCTCGGTCTCTGTGTCTCGGTCTCTGTGTCTCGGTCTCTGTGTCTCGGTCTCTGTGTCTCGGTCTCTGTGTCTCGGTCTCTGTGTCTCGGTCTCTGTGTCTCGGTCTCTGTGTCTCGGTCTCTGTGTCTCGGTCTCTGTGTCTCGGTCTCTGTGTCTCGGTCTCTGTGTCTCGGTCTCTGTGTCTCGGTCTCTGTGTCTCGGTCTCTGTGTCTCTCGGTCTCTGTGTCTCGGTCTCTGTGTCTCGGTCTCTGTGTCTCTCGGTCTCTGTGACTCTCGGTCTCTGTGTCTCTCGGTCTCTGTGTCTCGGTCTCTGTGTCTCGGTCTCTGTGTCTCTCGGTCTCTGTGTCTCGGTCTCTGTGTCTCGGTCTCTGTGTCTCGGTCTCTGTGTCTCGGTCTCTGTGTCTCGGTCTCTGTGTCTGTCTCTTTGTCTCTCGGTCTCTGTGTCTCTCGGTCTCTGTGTCTCGGTCTCTGTGTCTCGGTCTCTGTGTCTCGGTCTCTGTGTCTCGGTCTCTGTGTCTCGGTCTCTGTGTCTCGGTCTCTGTGTCTCTCGGTCTCTGTGTCTCTCGGTCTCTGTGACTCTCGGTCTCTGTGTCTCTCGGTCTCTGTGTCTCTCGGTCTCTGTGTCTCGGTCTCTGTGTCTCGGTCTCTGTGTCTCGGTCTCTGTGTCTCGGTCTCTGTGTCTCGGTCTCTGTGTCTCGGTCTCTGTGTCTCGGTCTCTGTGTCTCGGTCTCTGTGTCTCGGTCTCTGTGTCTGTCTCTTTGTCTCTCAGTCTCTGTGTCTCTCGGTCTCTGTGTCTCTCGGTCTCTGTGTCTCGGTCTCGGTCTCTGTGTCTCTCGGTCTCTGTGTCTCTCGGTCTCTGTGTCTCTCGGTCTCTGTGTCTCGGTCTCTGTGTCTCGGTCTCTGTGTCTCGGTCTCTGTGTCTCGGTCTCTGTGTCTCGGTCTCTGTGTCTCGGTCTCTGTGTCTCGGTCTCTGTGTCTCGGTCTCTGTGTCTCGGTCTCTGTGTCTCGGTCTCTGTGTCTCTCGGTCTCTGTGTCTCGGTCTCTGTGTCTCTCGGTCTCTGTGTCTCGGTCTCTGTGTCTCGGTCTCTGTGTCTCGGTCTCTGTGTCTCGGTCTCTGTGTCTCGGTCTCTGTGTCTCGGTCTCTGTGTCTCTCGGTCTCTGTGTCTCTCAGTCTCTGTGTCTCTCGGTCTCTGTGTCTCGGTCTCTGTGTCTCGGTCTCTGTGTCTCGGTCTCTGTGGCTGTCTCTGTGTCTCGGTCTCTGTGTCTCTCGGTCTCTGTGTCTCGGTCTCTGTGTCTCTCGGTCTCTGTGTCTCGGTCTCTGTGTCTCGGTCTCTGTGTCTCGGTCTCTGTGTCTCGGTCTCTGTGTCTCGGTCTCTGTGTCTCGGTCTCTGTGTCTCGGTCTCTGTGTCTCGGTCTCTGTGTCTCGGTCTCTGTGTCTCGGTCTCTGTGTCTCGGTCTCTGTGTCTCGGTCTCTGTGTCTCGGTCTCTGTGTCTCGGTCTCTGTGTCTCTCGGTCTCTGTGTCTCGGTCTCTGTGTCTCGGTCTCTGTGTCTCGGTCTCTGTGTCTCGGTCTCTGTGTCTCGGTCTCTGTGTCTCGGTCTCTGTGTCTCGGTCTCTGTGTCTCTCGGTCTCTGTGACTCTCGGTCTCTGTGTCTCTCGGTCTCTGTGTCTCGGTCTCTGTGTCTCGGTCTCTGTGTCTCGGTCTCTGTGTCTCGGTCTCTGTGTCTCGGTCTCTGTGTCTGTCTCTTTGTCTCTCGGTCTCTGTGTCTCTCGGTCTCTGTGTCTCTCGGTCTCTGTGTCTCGGTCTCTGTGTCTCGGTCTCTGTGTCTCGGTCTCTGTGTCTCGGTCTCTGTGTCTCGGTCTCTGTGTCTCGGTCTCTGTGTCTCGGTCTCTGTGTCTCGGTCTCTGTGTCTCTCGGTCTCTGTGTCTCTCGGTCTCTGTGTCTCTCGGTCTCTGTGACTCTCGGTCTCTGTGTCTCTCGGTCTCTGTGTCTCTCGGTCTCTGTGTCTCGGTCTCTGTGTCTCGGTCTCTGTGTCTCGGTCTCTGTGTCTCGGTCTCTGTGTCTCGGTCTCTGTGTCTCGGTCTCTGTGTCTCGGTCTCTGTGTCTCGGTCTCTGTGTCTGTCTCTTTGTCTCTCAGTCTCTGTGTCTCTCGGTCTCTGTGTCTCTCGGTCTCTGTGTCTCGGTCTCGGTCTCTGTGTCTCTCGGTCTCTGTGTCTCGGTCTCTGTGTCTCGGTCTCTGTGTCTCGGTCTCTGTGTCTCGGTCTCTGTGTCTCGGTCTCTGTGTCTCGGTCTCTGTGTCTCGGTCTCTGTGTCTCGGTCTCTGTGTCTGTCTCTTTGTCTCTCAGTCTCTGTGTCTCTCGGTCTCTGTGTCTCTCGGTCTCTGTGTCTCGGTCTCGGTCTCTGTGTCTCTCGGTCTCTGTGTCTCTCGGTCTCTGTGTCTCGGTCTCTGTGTCTCGGTCTCTGTGTCTCGGTCTCTGTGTCTCGGTCTCTGTGTCTCGGTCTCTGTGTCTCTCGGTCTCTGTGTCTCGGTCTCTGTGTCTCGGTCTCTGTGTCTCGGTCTCTGTGTCTGTCTCTTTGTCTCTCAGTCTCTGTGTCTCTCGGTCTCTGTGTCTCTCGGTCTCTGTGTCTCGGTCTCGGTCTCTGTGTCTCTCGGTCTCGGTCTCTGTGTCTCTCGGTCTCTGTGGCTGTCTCTGTGTCTCGGTCTCTGTGTGTCTCGGTCTCTGTGTGTCTCGGTCTCTGTGTGTCTCGGTCTCTGTGTGTCTCGGTCTCTGTGTGTCTCGGTCTCTGTGTGTCTCGGTCTCTGTGTGTCTCGGTCTCTGTGTGTCTCGGTCTCTGTGTGTCTCGGTCTCTGTGTGTCTCGGTCTCTGTGTGTCTCGGTCTCTGTGTGTCTCGATCTCTGTGTGTCTCGGTCTCTGTGTCTCGGTCTCTGTGGCTGTCTCTGTGTCTCGGTCTCTGTGTCTCTCGGTCTCTGTGTCTCGGTCTCTGTGTCTCGGTCTCTGTGGCTGTCTCTGTGTCTCGGTCTCTGTGTCTCTCGGTCTCTGTGTCTCGGTCTCTGTGTCTCGGTCTCTGTGTCTCGGTCTCTGTGTCTCGGTCTCTGTGTCTCGGTCTCTGTGTCTCGGTCTCTGTGTCTCGGTCTCTGTGTCTCGGTCTCTGTCTCTCAGTCTCTGTGTCTCTCAGTCTCTGTGTCTCTCAGTCTCTGTGTCTCTCAGTCTCTGTGTCTCTCAGTCTCTGTGTCTCTCAGTCTCTGTGTCTCGGTCTCTGTGTCTCGGTCTCTGTCTCTCAGTCTCTGTGTCTCTCGGTCTCTGTGTCTCTCGGTCTCTGTGTGTCTCGGTCTCTGTGTCTCTCGGTCTCTGTGTCTCTCGGTCTCTGTGTCTCTCGGTCTCTGTGTCTCTCGGTCTCTGTGTCTCTCGGTCTCTGTGTCTCTCGGTCTCTGCGTCTCTCGGTCTCTGCGTCTCTCAGTCTCTGCGTCTCTCAGTCTCTGCGTCTCTCAGTCTCTGCGTCTCTCAGTCTCTGCGTCTCTCAGTCTCTGCGTCTCTCAGTCTCTGCGTCTCTCAGTCTCTGCGTCTCTCAGTCTCTGCGTCTCTCGGTCTCTGCGTCTCTCGGTCTCTGCGTCTCTCGGTCTCTGCGTCTCTCGGTCTCTGCGTCTCTCGGTCTCTGCGTCTCTCGGTCTCTGCGTCTCTCGGTCTCTGCGTCTCTCGGTCTCTGCGTCTCTCGGTCTCTGCGTCTCTCAGTCTCTGCGTCTCTCAGTCTCTGTGTCTCGGTCTCTGTGTGTCTCGGTCTCTGTGTCTCGGTCTCTGTGGCTGTCTCTGTGTCTCGGTCTCTGTGTCTCTCAGTCTCTGTGTCTCTCAGTCTCTGTGTCTCTCAGTCTCTGTGTCTCAGTCTCTGTGTCTCTCGGTCTCTGTGTCTCTCAGTCTCTGTGTCTCTCAGTCTCTGTGTCTCGGTCTCTGTGTGTCTCGGTCTCTGTGTCTCGGTCTCTGTGTCTCGGTCTCTGTGTCTCGGTCTCTGTGTCTCTCGGTCTCTGCGTCTCTCGGTCTCTGCGTCTCTCGGTCTCTGCGTCTCTCAGTCTCTGCGTCTCTCAGTCTCTGCGTCTCTCAGTCTCTGCGTCTCTCAGTCTCTGCGTCTCTCAGTCTCTGCGTCTCTCGGTCTCTGCGTCTCTCGGTCTCTGCGTCTCTCGGTCTCTGCGTCTCTCGGTCTCTGCGTCTCTCGGTCTCTGCGTCTCTCAGTCTCTGTGTCTCAGTCTCTGTGTCTCTCGGTCTCTGTGTCTCTCAGTCTCTGTGTCTCTCAGTCTCTGTGTCTCGGTCTCTGTGTGTCTCGGTCTCTGTGTCTCGGTCTCTGTGGCTGTCTCTGTGGCTGTCTCTGTGTCTCGGTCTCTGTGTCTCGGTCTCTGTGTCTCGGTCTCTGTGTCTCTCAGTCTCTGTGTCTCTCAGTCTCTGTGTCTCTCAGTCTCTGTGTCTCGGTCTCTGTGTGTCTCGGTCTCTGTGTCTCGGTCTCTGTGGCTGTCTCTGTGTCTCGGTCTCTGTGTCTCTCAGTCTCTGTGTCTCTCAGTCTCTGTGTCTCAGTCTCTGTGTCTCTCGGTCTCTGTGTCTCTCAGTCTCTGTGTCTCTCAGTCTCTGTGTCTCGGTCTCTGTGTGTCTCGGTCTCTGTGTCTCGGTCTCTGTGGCTGTCTCTGTGGCTGTCTCTGTGTCTCGGTCTCTGTGTCTCGGTCTCTGTGTCTCGGTCTCTGTGTCTCTCAGTCTCTGTGTCTCTCAGTCTCTGTGTCTCTCAGTCTCTGTGTCTCGGTCTCTGTGTGTCTCGGTCTCTGTGTCTCGGTCTCTGTGGCTGTCTCTGTGTCTCGGTCTCTGTGTCTCTCAGTCTCTGTGTCTCTCAGTCTCTGTGTCTCTCAGTCTCTGTGTCTCTCAGTCTCTGTGTCTCTCAGTCTCTGTGTCTCTCAGTCTCTGTGTCTCTCGGTCTCTGTGTCTCTCGGTCTCTGTGTCTCGGTCTCTGTGTCTCGGTCTCTGTGTCTCGGTCTCTGTGTCTCGGTCTCTGTGTCTCGGTCTCTGTGTCTCGGTCTCTGTGTCTCTCGGTCTCTGTGTCTCTCGGTCTCTGTGTCTCGGTCTCGGTCTCTGTGTCTCTCGGTCTCTGTGTCTCTCGGTCTCTGTGTCTCGGTCTCTGTGTCTCGGTCTCTGTGTCTCGGTCTCTGTGTCTCGGTCTCTGTGTCTCTCGGTCTCTGTGTCTCGGTCTCTGTGTCTCGGTCTCTGTGTCTCGGTCTCTGTGTCTGTCTCTTTGTCTCTCAGTCTCTGTGTCTCGGTCTCGGTCTCTGTGTCTCTCGGTCTCGGTCTCTGTGTCTCTCGGTCTCTGTGGCTGTCTCTGTGTCTCGGTCTCTGTGTCTCGGTCTCTGTGTCTCGGTCTCTGTGTCTCGGTCTCTGTGTCTCGGTCTCTGTGTCTCGGTCTCTGTGTCTCGGTCTCTGTGTCTCGGTCTCTGTGGCTGTCTCTGTGTCTCGGTCTCTGTGTCTCTCAGTCTCTGTGTCTCTCAGTCTCTGTGTCTCTCAGTCTCTGTGTCTCAGTCTCTGTGTCTCTCGGTCTCTGTGTCTCTCAGTCTCTGTGTCTCTCAGTCTCTGTGTCTCTCAGTCTCTGTGTCTCGGTCTCTGTGTGTCTCGGTCTCTGTGTCTCGGTCTCTGTGGCTGTCTCTGTGGCTGTCTCTGTGTCTCGGTCTCTGTGTCTCTCAGTCTCTGTGTCTCTCAGTCTCTGTGTCTCTCAGTCTCTGTGTCTCGGGCTCTGTGTCTCGGGCTCTGTGTCTCGGGCTCTGTGTCTCGGTCTCTGTGTCTCTCGGTCTCTGTGTCTCTCGGTCTCTGTGTCTCTCAGTCTCTGTGTCTCTCAGTCTCTGTGTCTCTCAGTCTCTGTGTCTCTCAGTCTCTGTGTCTCTCAGTCTCTGTGTCTCTCAGTCTCTGTGTCTCTCAGTCTCTGTGTCTCTCAGTCTCTGTGTCTCTCAGTCTCTGTGTCTCTCAGTCTCTGTGTCTCTCAGTCTCTGTGTCTCTCAGTCTCTGTGTCTCTCAGTCTCTGTGTCTCTCAGTCTCTGTGTCTCTCAGTCTCTGTGTCTCTCAGTCTCTGTGTCTCTCAGTCTCTGTGTCTCTCAGTCTCTGTGTCTCTCAGTCTCTGTGTCTCTCAGTCTCTGTGTCTCTCAGTCTCTGTGTCTCTCAGTCTCTGTGTCTCTCAGTCTCTGTGTCTCTCAGTCTCTGTGTCTCGGTCTCTGTGGCTGTCTCTATGTCTGTCTCTATGTCTGTCTCTGTGTCTCTCGGTCTCTGTGTCAGTCTCTATGTCTCTCGGTCTCTGTGTCTCTCGGTCTCTGTGTCTCTCGGTCTCTGTGTCTCTCGGTCTCTGTGTCTCTCGGTCTCTGTGTCTCTCGGTCTCTGTGTCTCTCGGTCTCTGTGTCTCTCGGTCTCTGTGTCTCTCGGTCTCTGTGTCTCTCGGTCTCTGTGTCTCTCGGTCTCTGTGTCTCTCGGTCTCTGTGTCTCGGTCTCTGGGTCTCGGTCTCTGTGGCTGTCTCTGTGTCTCGGTCTCTGTGTCTCGGTCTCTGTGTCTCGGTCTCTGTGTCTCGGTCTCTGTGTCTCGGTCTCTGTGTCTCGGTCTCGGTGTCTCGGTCTCTGTGTCTCGGTCTCTGTGTCTCGGTCTCTGTGTCTCGGTCTCGGTGTCTCGGTCTCGGTGTCTCGGTCTCGGTGTCTCGGTCTCGGTGTCTCGGTGTCTCGGTGTCTCGGTCTCGGTGTCTCGGTCTCTGTGTCTGTCTCTGTGTCTCTCAGTCTCTGTGTCTGTCTCTGTGTCTCTCAGTCTCTGTGTCTCAGTCTCTGTGTCTCTCAGTCTCTGTGTCTCGGTCTCTGTGTCTGTCTCTGTGTCTCGGTCTCTGTGTCTCGGTCTCTGTGTCTCGGTCTCTGTGTCTCGGTCTCTGTGTCTCGGTCTCTGTGTCTGTCTCTGTGTCTCTCAGTCTCTGTGTCTCGGTCTCTGTGTCTCTGTCTCTGTGTCTCTCGGTCTCTGTGTCAGTCTCTATGTCTGTCTCTGTGTCTCGGTGTCTCGGTCTCTGTGTCTCGGTCTCTGTGTCTCTCGGTCTCTGTGTCTCTCGGTCTCTGTGTCTGTCTCTGTGTCTCTCAGTCTCTGTGTCTGTCTCTGTGTCTCGGTCTCTGTGTCTCGGTCTCTGTGTCTCGGTCTCTGTGTCTCGGTCTCTGTGTCTCGGTCTCTGTGTCTGTCTCTGTGTCTCTCAGTCTCTGTGTCTCGGTCTCTGTGTCTCTGTCTCTGTGGCGGTCTCTGTGTCTCTCGGTCTCTGTGTCAGTCTCTATGTCTGTCTCTGTGTCTCGGTGTCTCGGTCTCTGTGTCTCGGTCTCTGTGTCTCTCGGTCTCTGTGTCTCTCGGTCTCTGTGTCTCTCTGTCTCTGTGTCTCTCGGTCTCTGTGTCTCTCAGTCTCTGTGTCTCTCAGTCTCTGTGTCTCTCAGTCTCTGTGTCTCTCAGTCTCTGTGTCTCTCAGTCTCTCAGTCTCTGTGTCTCTCAGTCTCTGTGTCTCTCAGTCTCTGTGTCTCTCAGTCTCTCAGTCTCTGTGTCTCTCAGTCTCTGTGTCTCTCGGTCTCTGTGTCTCTCAGTCTCTGTGTCTCTCAGTCTCTGTGTCTCTCAGTCTCTGTGTCTCTCAGTCTCTGTGTCTCTCAGTCTCTCAGTCTCTGTGTCTCTCAGTCTCTGTGTCTCTCAGTCTCTGTGTCTCTCAGTCTCTGTGTCTCTCAGTCTCTGTGTCTCTCAGTCTCTGTGTCTCTCAGTCTCTCAGTCTCTGTGTCTCTCGGTCTCTGTGTCTCTCAGTCTCTGTGTCTCTCAGTCTCTGTGTCTCTCAGTCTCTGTGTCTCTCAGTCTCTGTGTCTCTCAGTCTCTCAGTCTCTGTGTCTCTCAGTCTCTGTGTCTCTCAGTCTCTGTGTCTCTCAGTCTCTGTGTTTCTCAGTCTCTGTGTCTCTCAATCTCTGTGTCTCTCAATCTCTGTGTCAGTCTCTATGTCTGTCTCTGTGTCTCTCGGTCTCTGTGTCTCTCGGTCTCTGTGTCTCTCGGTCTCTGTGTCTCTCTGTCTCTGTGTCTCTCGGTCTCTGTGTCTCTCGGTCTCTGTGTCTCTCGGTCTCTGTGTCTCTCGGTCTCTGTGTCTCGGTCTCTGTGTCTCGGTCTCTGTGTCTCGGTCTCTGTGTCTCGGTCTCTGTGTCTCGGTCTCTGTGTCTCTCGGTCTCTGTGTCTCTCGGTCTCTCGGTCTCTGGGTCTCTCGGTCTCTGGGTCTCTGTCTGTCTCGGTCTCTGGGTCTCGGTCTCTGGGTCTCGGTCTCTGGGTCTCGGTCTCTGGGTCTCGGTCTCTGTGTCTCTCGGTCTCTGTGTCTCTCGGTCTCTGTGTCTCTCGATCTCTGGGTCTCTGTGTGTCTCGGTCTCTGGGTCTCGGTCTCTGGGTCTCGGTCTCTGTGGCTGTCTCTGTGTCTCGGTCTCTGTGTCTCGGTCTCTGTGTCTCGGTCTCTGTGTCTCGGGCTCTGTGTCTCGGGCTCTGTGTCTCGGGCTCTGTGTCTCGGGCTCTGTGTCTCGGGCTCTGTGTCTCGGGCTCTGTGTCTCGGGCTCTGTGTCTCGGTCTCTGTGTCTCTCGGTCTCTGTGTCTCTCGGTCTCTGTGTCTCTCGGTCTCTGTGTCTCTCAGTCTCTGTGTCTCTCAGTCTCTGTGTCTCTCAGTCTCTGTGTCTCTCAGTCTCTGTGTCTCTCAGTCTCTGTGTCTCTCAGTCTCTGTGTCTCTCAGTCTCTGTGTCTCGGTCTCTGTGTCTCTCAGTCTCTGTGTCTCTCGGTCTCTGTGTCTCTCGGTCTCTGTGTCTCTCAGTCTCTGTGTCTCGGTCTCTGTGTCTCTCAGTCTCTGTGTCTCTCAGTCTCTGTGTCTCTCAGTCTCTGTGTCTCTCGGTCTCTGTGTCTCGGTCTCTGTGTCTCGGTCTCTGTGTCTCGGTCTCTGTGTCTCGGTCTCTGTGTCTCGGTCTCTGTGTCTCGGTCTCTGTGTCTCGGTCTCTGTGTCTCGGTCTCTGTGTCTCGGTCTCTGTGTCTCTCGGTCTCTGTGTCTCTCGGTCTCTGTGTCTCTCTGTCTCTGTGTCTCTCTGTCTCTGTGTCTCTCAGTCTCTGTGTCTCTCAGTCTCTGTGTCTCTCAGTCTCTGTGTCTCTCAGTCTCTGTGTCTCTCAGTCTCTGTGTCTCTCAGTCTCTGTGTCTCTCAGTCTCTGTGTCTCTCAGTCTCTGTGTCTCTCAGTCTCTGTGTCTCTCAGTCTCTGTGTCTCTCAGTCTCTGTGTCTCGGTCTCTGTGGCTGTCTCTATGTCTGTCTCTATGTCTGTCTCTGTGTCTCTCGGTCTCTGTGCCAGTCTCTATGTCTCTCGGTCTCTGTGTCTCGGTCTCTGTGTCTCTCGGTCTCTGTGTCTCTCGGTCTCTGTGTCTCTCGGTCTCTGGGTCTCTGTGTGTCTCGGTCTCTGGGTCTCGGTCTCTGGGTCTCGGTCTCTGGGTCTCGGTCTCTGGGTCTCGGTCTCTGGGTCTCGGTCTCTGTGGCTGTCTCTGTGTCTCGGTCTCTGTGTCTCGGTCTCTGTGTCTCGGTCTCTGTGTCTCGGGCTCTGTGTCTCGGTCTCTGTGTCTCGGTCTCTGTGTCTCGGTCTCTGTGTCTCGGTCTCTGTGTCTCGGTCTCTGTGTCTCGGTCTCTGTGTCTCGGTCTCTGTGTCTCGGTCTCTGTGTCTCGGTCTCTGTGTCTCGGTCTCTGTGTCTCGGTCTCTGTGTCTCGGTCTCTGTGTCTCGGTCTCTGTGTCTCGGTCTCTGTGTCTCGGTCTCTGTGTCTCGGTCTCTGTGTCTCGGTCTCTGTGTCTCGGTCTCTGTGTCTCGGTCTCTGTGTCTCGGTCTCTGTGTCTCGGTCTCTGTGTCTCGGTCTCTGTGTCTCTCAGTCTCTGTGTCTCGGTCTCTGTGTCTCGGTCTCTGTGTCTCTCAGTCTCTGTGTCTCTCAGTCTCTGTGTCTCTCAGTCTCTGTGTCTCTCAGTCTCTGTGTCTCTCTCGGTCTCTGTGTCTCTCTCGGTCTCTGTGTCTCGGTCTCTGTGTCTGTCTCTGTGTCTGTCTCTGTGGCTGTCTCTGTGTCTCGGTCTCTGTGTCTCTCAGTCTCTGTGTCTCTCAGTCTCTGTGTCTCTCAGTCTCTGTGTCTCTGTGTCTCGGTCTCTGTGTCTGTCTCTGTGTCTCTCAGTCTCTGTGTCTCTGTCTCTGTGTCTCTCAGTCTCTGTGTCTCTCAGTCTCTGTGTCTCTCAGTCTCTGTGTCTCTCAGTCTCTGTGTCTCTCAGTCTCTGTGTCTCTCAGTCTCTGTGTCTCTCAGTCTCTGTGTCTCGGTCTCGTTGTCTCTCAGTCTCTGTGTCTCAGTCTCGTTGTCTCTCAGTCTCTGTGTCTCAGTCTCTGTGTCTCTCAGTCTCTGTGTCTCTCAGTCTCTGTGTCTCTCAGTCTCTGTGTCTCTCAGTCTCTGTGTCTCGGTCTCTGTGTCTGTCTCTGTGGCTGTCTCTGTGGCTGTCTCGGTCTCTGTGTCTCGGTCTCTGTGTCTCGGTCTCTGTGTCTCGGTCTCTGTGTCTCGGTCTCTGTGTCTCGGTCTCTGGGTCTCGGTCTCTGTGTCTCGGTCTCTGTGTCTCGGTCTCTGTGTCTCGGTCTCTGGGTCTCGGTCTCGGTGTCTCGGTCTCGGTGTCTCGGTCTCTGTGTCTCGGTCTCTGTGTCTCGGTCTCGGTGTCTCGGTCTCTGTGTCTCTCAGTCTCTGTGTCTCTCGGTCTCTGTGTCTCGGTCTCTGTGTCTCGGTCTCTGTGTCTGTCTCTGTGTCTGTCTCTGTGTCTCGGTCTCTGTGTCTCTCAGTCTCTGTGTCTCGGTCTCTGTGTCTCGGTCTCTGTGTCTCGGTCTCTGTGTCTCTCGGTCTCTGTGTCTCTCTGTCTCTGTGTCAGTCTCTATGTCTGTCTCTGTGTCTGTCTCTGTGTCTCTCGGTCTCTGTGTCTCGGTCTCTGTGTCTCGGTCTCTGTGTCTCGGTCTCTGTGTCTCGGTCTCTGTGGCTGTCTCTGTGGCTGTCTCTGTGGCTGTCTCTGTGGCTGTCTCTGTGGCTGTCTCTGTGTCTCTCGGTCTCTGTGTCTCTCGGTCTCTGTGTCTCTCGGTCTCTGTGTCTCTCGGTCTCTGTGTCTCTCGGTCTCTGTGTCTCGGTCTCTGTGTCTCGGTCTCTGTGTCTCTCAGTCTCTGTGTCTCGGTCTCTGTGTCTCGGTCTCTGTGTCTGTCTCTGTGTCTCGGTCTCTGTGTCTGTCTCTGTGTCTCTCAGTCTCTGTATCTCGGTCTCTGTGTCTGTCTCTGTGTCTCTCTGTCTCTGTGTCTCTCTGTCTCTGTGTCTCGGTCTCTGTGGCTGTCTCTGTGGCTGTCTCTGTGGCTGTCTCTGTGGCTGTCTCGGTCTCTGTGTCTCGGTCTCTGTGTCTCGGTCTCTGTGTCTCGGTCTCTGTGTCTCGGTCTCTGTGTCTCGGTCTCTGTGTCTCGGTCTCTGTGTCTCGGTCTCTGTGGCTGTCTCTGTGTCTCGGTCTCTGTGTCTCGGTCTCTGTGTCTCTCAGTCTCTGTGTCTCTCAGTCTCTGTGTCTCGGTCTCTGTGTCTCGGTCTCTGTGTCTCGGTCTCTGTGTCTCTCGGTCTCTGTGTCTCGGTCTCTGTGTCTCTCAGTCTCTGTGTCTCTCGGTCTCTGTGTCTCTCAGTCTCTGTGTCTCTCGGTCTCTGTGTCTCGGTCTCTGTGTCTCGGTCTCTGTGTCTGTCTCTGTGTCTGTCTCTGTGTCTGTCTCTGTGTCTCGGTCTCTGTGTCTCTCAGTCTCTGTGTCTCGGTCTCTGTGTCTGTCTCTGTGTCTCTCAGTCTCTGTGTCTCGGTCTCTGTGTCTGTCTCTCAGTCTCTGTGTCTCTCAGTCTCTGTGTCTCTCGGTCTCTGTGTCTCGGTCTCTGTGTCTCGGTCTCTGTGTCTCTCAGTCTCTGTGTCTCTCGGTCTCTGTGTCTCTCGGTCTCTGTGTCTCTCAGTCTCTGTGTCTCGGTCTCTGTGTCTCTCAGTCTCTGTGTCTCTCAGTCTCTGTGTCTCTCAGTCTCTGTGTCTCTCAGTCTCTGTGTCTCTCAGTCTCTGTGTCTCTCAGTCTCTGTGTCTCTCAGTCTCTGTGTCTCGGTCTCGTTGTCTCTCAGTCTCTGTGTCTCGGTCTCTGTGTCTCTCAGTCTCTGTGTCTCTCAGTCTCTGTGTCTCGGTCTCTGTGTCTCTCAGTCTCTGTGTCTCGGTCTCTGTGTCTGTCTCTGTGTCTCTCAGTCTCTGTGTCTCGGTCTCTGTGTCTGTCTCTGTGTCTCTCAGTCTCTGTGTCTCTCAGTCTCTGTGTCTCTCAGTCTCTGTGTCTCGGTCTCTGTGTCTGTCTCTGTGGCTGTCTCTGTGGCTGTCTCTGTGGCTGTCTCTGTGGCTGTGTCTCGGTCTCTGTGTCTCGGTCTCTGTGTCTCGGTCTCTGTGTCTCGGTTTCTGTGTCTCGGTTTCTGTGTCTCGGTCTCTGTGTCTCGGTCTCTGTGTCTCTCGGTCTCTGTGTCTCTCGGTCTCTGTGTCTCTCGGTCTCTGTGTCTCTCGGTCTCTGTGTCTCTCGGTCTCTGTGTCTCGGTCTCTGTGTCTCGGTCTCTGTGTCTCGGTCTCTGTGTCTCGGTCTCTGTGTCTCGGTCTCTGTGGCTGTCTCTGTGGCTGTCTCTGTGGCTGTCTCTGTGGCTGTCTCTGTGGCTGTCTCTGTGGCTGTCTCTGTGTCTCTCGGTCTCTGTGTCTCTCGGTCTCTGTGTCTCTCAGTCTCTGTGTCTCGGTCTCTGTGTCTGTCTCTGTGTCTCTCAGTCTCTGTGTCTCGGTCTCTGTGTCTGTCTCTGTGTCTCTCAGTCTCTGTGTCTCTCAGTCTCTGTGTCTCTCAGTCTCTGTGTCTCTCAGTCTCTGTGTCTCGGTCTCTGTGTCTGTCTCTGTGGCTGTCTCTGTGGCTGTCTCTGTGGCTGTGTCTCGGTCTCTGTGTCTCGGTCTCTGTGTCTCGGTCTCTGTGTCTCGGTCTCTGTGTCTCTCGGTCTCTGTGTCTCTCGGTCTCTGTGTCTCTCGGTCTCTGTGTCTCTCGGTCTCTGTGTCTCTCGGTCTCTGTGTCTCTCGGTCTCTGTGTCTCGGTCTCTGTGTCTCGGTCTCTGTGTCTCGGTCTCTGTGTCTCGGTCTCTGTGTCTCGGTCTCTGTGTCTCGGTCTCTGTGTCTCGGTCTCTGTGGCTGTCTCTGTGGCTGTCTCTGTGGCTGTCTCTGTGGCTGTCTCTGTGTCTCTCGGTCTCTGTGTCTCTCGGTCTCTGTGTCTCTCGGTCTCTGTGTCTCTCGGTCTCTGTGTCTCTCGGTCTCTGTGTCTCTCGGTCTCTGTGTCTCTCGGTCTCTGTGTCTCGGTCTCTGTGTCTCGGTCTCTGTGTCTCTCAGTCTCTGTGTCTCGGTCTCTGTGTCTCGGTCTCTGTGTCTGTCTCTGTGTCTCTCAGTCTCTGTGTCTCTCAGTCTCTGTGTCTCTCAGTCTCTGTGTCTCTCAGTCTCTGTGTCTCGGTCTCTGTGGCTGTCTCTGTGGCTGTCTCTGTGGCTGTCTCTGTGGCTGTGTCTCGGTCTCTGTGTCTCGGTCTCTGTGTCTCGGTCTCTGTGTCTCGGTTTCTGTGTCTCGGTTTCTGTGTCTCGGTTTCTGTGTCTCGGTTTCTGTGTCTCGGTCTCTGTGTCTCGGTCTCTGTGTCTCGGTCTCTGTGTCTCGGTCTCTGTGTCTCTCGGTCTCTGTGTCTCTCGGTCTCTGTGTCTCTCGGTCTCTGTGTCTCTCGGTCTCTGTGTCTCTCGGTCTCTGTGTCTCTCGGTCTCTGTGTCTCTCGGTCTCTGTGTCTCTCGGTCTCTGTGTCTCTCGGTCTCTGTGTCTCTCGGTCTCTGTGTCTCGGTCTCTGTGTCTCGGTCTCTGTGTCTCGGTCTCTGTGTCTCGGTCTCTGTGTCTCGGTCTCTGTGTCTCGGTCTCTGTGGCTGTCTCTGTGGCTGTCTCTGTGGCTGTCTCTGTGGCTGTCTCTGTGGCTGTCTCTGTGTCTCTCGGTCTCTGTGTCTCTCGGTCTCTGTGTCTCTCGGTCTCTGTGTCTCTCGGTCTCTGTGTCTCTCGGTCTCTGTGTCTCTCGGTCTCTGTGTCTCGGTCTCTGTGTCTCGGTCTCTGTGTCTCTCAGTCTCTGTGTCTCGGTCTCTGTGTCTCGGTCTCTGTGTCTGTCTCTGTGTCTCGGTCTCTGTGTCTGTCTCTGTGTCTCTCAGTCTCTGTATCTCGGTCTCTGTGTCTGTCTCTGTGTCTCTCTGTCTCTGTGTCTCTCTGTCTCTGTGTCTCGGTCTCTGTGGCTGTCTCTGTGGCTGTCTCTGTGGCTGTCTCTGTGGCTGTCTCGGTCTCTGTGTCTCGGTCTCTGTGTCTCGGTCTCTGTGTCTCGGTCTCTGTGTCTCGTTCTCTGTGTCTCGGTCTCTGTGTCTCGGTCTCTGTGTCTCGGTCTCTGTGTCTCGGTCTCTGTGTCTCGGTCTCTGTGTCTCGGTCTCTGTGGCTGTCTCTGTGTCTCGGTCTCTGTGTCTCGGTCTCTGTGTCTCTCAGTCTCTGTGTCTCGGTCTCTGTGTCTCGGTCTCTGTGTCTCGGTCTCTGTGTCTCGGTCTCTGTGTCTCTCGGTCTCTGTGTCTCGGTCTCTGTGTCTCGGTCTCTGTGTCTCTCGGTCTCTGTGTCTCTCGGTCTCTGTGTCTCTCGGTCTCTGTGTCTCTCGGTCTCTGTGTCTCTCGGTCTCTGTGTCTCTCGGTCTCTGTGTCTCGGTCTCTGTGGCTGTCTCTATGGCTGTCTCTGTGTCTCGGTCTCTGTGTCTCTCAGTCTCTGTGTCTCGGTCTCTGTGTCTCTCAGTCTCTGTGTCTCGGTCTCTGTGTCTCTCGGTCTCTGTGTCTCTCGGTCTCTGTGTCTCTCGGTCTCTGTGTCTCTCGGTCTCTGTGTCTCGGTCTCTGTGTCTCGGTCTCTGTGGCTGTCTCTGTGTCTCGGTCTCTGTGTCTCTCAGTCTCTGTGTCTCGGTCTCTGTGTCTCGGTCTCTGTGTCTCGGTCTCTGTGTCTCGGTCTCTGTGTGTCTCGGTCTCTGTGTCTCTCGGTCTCTGTGTCTCGGTCTCTGTGTCTCTCGGTCTCTGTGGCTGTCTCTGTGGCTGTCTCTGTGGCTGTCTCGGTCTCTGTGTCTCGGTCTCTGTGTCTCGGTCTCTGTGTCTCGGTCTCTGTGTCTCGGTCTCTGTGTCTCTGTCTCTGTGTCTCTCGGTCTCTGTGTCTCGGTCTCTGTGTCTCTCAGTCTCTGTGTCTCTCAGTCTCTGTGTCTCGGTCTCTGTGTCTCGGTCTCTGTGTCTCGGTCTCTGTGTCTCGGTCTCTGTGTCTCGGTCTCTGTGTCTCTCGGTCTCTGTGTCTCGGTCTCTGTGTCTCTCGGTCTCTGTGTCTCTCGGTCTCTGTGTCTCTCGGTCTCTGTGTCTCTCGGTCTCTGTGTCTCGGTCTCTGTGTCTCGGTCTCTGTGTCTCGGTCTCTGTGTCTCGGTCTCTGTGTCTCGGTCTCTGTGTCTCTCAGTCTCTGTATCTCGGTCTCTGTGTCTGTCTCTGTGTCTCTCAGTCTCTGTGTCTCTCAGTCTCTGTGTCTCTCAGTCTCTGTGTCTCTCA
The DNA here is from genome assembly GCF_048569485.1 of Anomaloglossus baeobatrachus. Lineage (NCBI taxonomy): Eukaryota > Metazoa > Chordata > Amphibia > Anura > Aromobatidae > Anomaloglossus > Anomaloglossus baeobatrachus. The sequence continues at coordinate 346,511,511 of NC_134358.1, forward strand.
GTCTCTGTGTCTCTCAGTCTCTGTGTCCCGGTCTCTGTGTCCCGGTCTCTGTGTCTCGGTCTCTGTGTCTCGGTCTCTGTGTCTCGGTCTCTGTGTCTCGGTCTCTGTGTCTCGGTCTCTGTGTCTCGGTCTCTGTGTCCCGGTCTCTGTGTCTCGGTCTCTGTGGCTGTCTCTGTGTCTCGGTCTCTGTGTCTCTCGGTCTCTGTGTCTCTCGGTCTCTGTGTCTCTCGGTCTCTGTGTCTCGGTCTCTGTGTCTCTCAGTCTCTTTGTCTCTCAGTCTCTGTGTCTCTCAGTCTCTGTGTCTCTCGGTCTCTGTGTCTCTCGGTCTCTGTGTCTCTCGGTCTCTGTGTTTCGGTCTCTGTGTTTCGGTCTCTGTGTCTCGGTCTCTGTGTCTCGGTCTCTGTGTCTCGGTCTCTGTGTCTCGGTCCCTGTGTCTCGGTCTCTGTGTCTCGGTCTCTGTGTCTCGGTCTCTGTGTCTCGGTCTCTGTGTCTCGGTCTCTGTGTCTCGGTCTCTGTGTCTCGGTCTCTGTGTCTCGGTCTCTGTGTCTCGGTCTCTGTGTCTCGGTCTCTGTGTCTCGGTCTCTGTGTCTCGGTCTCTGTGTCTCGGTCTCTGTGTCTCGGTCTCTGTGTCTCGGTCTCTGTGTCTCGGTCTCTGTGTCTCGGTCTCTGTGTCTCGGTCTCTGTGTCTCGGTCTCTGTGTCTCGGTCTCTGTGGCTGTCTCTGTGTCTCTCAGTCTCTGTGTCTCGGTCTCTGTGTCTCTCGGTCTCTGTGTCTCTCGGTCTCTGTGTCTCTCGGTCTCTGTGTCTCTCGGTCTCTGTGTCTCTCGGTCTCTGTGTCTCGCTCTCTGTGTCTCTGTCTCTGTGTCTCGGTCTCTGTGTCTCGGTCTCTGTGTCTCTCGGTCTCTGTGTCTCTCGGTCTCTGTGTCTCGGTCTCTGTGTCTCGGTGTCTGTGTCTCGGTGTCTGTGTCTCGGTGTCTGTGTCTCAGTGTCTGTGTCTCAGTGTCTGTCTCTCGGTCTCTGTGTCTCGGTCTCTGTGTCTCGGTCTCTGTGTCTCGGTCTCTGTGTCTCGGTCTCTGTGTCTCGGTCTCTGTGTCTCGGTCTCTGTGTCTCGGTCTCTGTGTCTCGGTCTCTGTGTCTCGGTCTCTGTGTCTCGGTCTCTGTGTCTCGGTCTCTGTGTCTTTCAGTCTCTGTGTCTCGGTCTCTGTGTCAGTCTCTATGTCTGTCTCTGTGTCTCTCGGTCTCTGTGTCTCTCGGTCTCTGTGTCTCTCGGTCTCTGTGTCTCGGTCTCTGTGTCTCAGTCTCTGTGTCTCTCGGTCTCTGTGTCTCGGTCTCTGTGTCTCGGTCTCTGTGTCTCGGTCTCTGTGTCTCGGTCTCTGTGTCTCGGTCTCTGTGTCTCGGTCTCTGTGTCTCGGTCTCTGTGTCTCGGTCTCTGTGTCTCTGTCTCTGTGTCTCGGTCTCTGTGTCTCGGTCTCTGTGTCTCGGTCTCTGTGGCTGTCTCTGTGGCTGTCTCTGTGTCTCTCAGTCTCTCTGTCTCGGTCTCTGTGTCTCTCGGTCTCTGTGTCTCTCGGTCTCTGTGTCTCTCGGTCTCTGTGTCTCTCGGTCTCTGTGTCTCTCGGTCTCTGTGTCTCTCGGTCTCTGTGGCTGTCTCTGTGGCTGTCTCTGTGGCTGTCTCGGTCTCTGTGTCTCGGTCTCTGTGTCTCGGTCTCTGTGTCTCGGTCTCTGTGTCTCGGTCTCTGTGTCTCGGTCTCTGTGTCTCGGTCTCTGTGTCTCGGTCTCTGTGTCTCTGTCTCTGTGTCTCTCGGTCTCTGTGTCTCGGTCTCTGTGTCTCTCAGTCTCTGTGTCTCTCAGTCTCTGTGTCTCTCAGTCTCTGTGTCTCGGTCTCTGTGTCTCGGTCTCTGTGTCTCGGTCTCTGTGTCTCGGTCTCTGTGTCTCTCGGTCTCTGTGTCTCTCGGTCTCTGTGTCTCTCGGTCTCTGTGTCTCTCGGTCTCTGTGTCTCTCGGTCTCTGTGTCTCTCGGTCTCTGTGTCTCGGTCTCTGTGTCTCGGTCTCTGTGTCTCGGTCTCTGTGTCTCGGTCTCTGTGTCTCGGTCTCTGTGTCTCTCAGTCTCTGTATCTCGGTCTCTGTGTCTGTCTCTGTGTCTCTCAGTCTCTGTGTCTCTCAGTCTCTGTGTCTCTCAGTCTCTGTGTCTCTCAGTCTCTGTGTCCCGGTCTCTGTGTCCCGGTCTCTGTGTCTCGGTCTCTGTGTCTCGGTCTCTGTGTCTCGGTCTCTGTGTCTCGGTCTCTGTGTCTCGGTCTCTGTGTCTCGGTCTCTGTGTCTCGGTCTCTGTGGCTGTCTCTGTGTCTCTCGGTCTCTGTGTCTCTCGGTCTCTGTGTCTCTCGGTCTCTGTGTCTCTCGGTCTCTGTGTCTCGGTCTCTGTGTCTCTCAGTCTCTTTGTCTCTCAGTCTCTGTGTCTCTCAGTCTCTGTGTCTCTCGGTCTCTGTGTCTCTCGGTCTCTGTGTCTCTCGGTCTCTGTGTTTCGGTCTCTGTGTTTCGGTCTCTGTGTCTCGGTCTCTGTGTCTCGGTCTCTGTGTCTCGGTCTCTGTGTCTCGGTCCCTGTGTCTCGGTCCCTGTGTCTCGGTCTCTGTGTCTCGGTCTCTGTGTCTCGGTCTCTGTGTCTCGGTCTCTGTGTCTCGGTCTCTGTGTCTCGGTCTCTGTGTCTCGGTCTCTGTGTCTCGGTCTCTGTGTCTCGGTCTCTGTGTCTCGGTCTCTGTGTCTCGGTCTCTGTGTCTCGGTCTCTGTGTCTCGGTCTCTGTGGCTGTCTCTGTGGCTGTCTCTGTGTCTCTCAGTCTCTGTGTCTCGGTCTCTGTGTCTCTCGGTCTCTGTGTCTCTCGGTCTCTGTGTCTCTCGGTCTCTGTGTCTCTCGGTCTCTGTGTCTCTCGGTCTCTGTGTCTCGCTCTCTGTGTCTCTGTCTCTGTGGCTGTCTCTGTGTCTCGGTCTCTGTGTCTCTCGGTCTCTGTGTCTCGGTCTCTGTGTCTCGGTGTCTGTGTCTCGGTGTCTGTGTCTCGGTGTCTGTGTCTCGGTGTCTGTCTCGGTGTCTGTGTCTCGGTCTCTGTGTCTCGGTCTCTGTGTCTCGGTCTCTGTGTCTCGGTCTCTGTGTCTCGGTCTCTGTGTCTCGGTCTCTGTGTCTCGGTCTCTGTGTCTCGGTCTCTGTGTCTCGGTCTCTGTGTCTCGGTCTCTGTGTCTCGGTCTCTGTGTCTCGGTCTCTGTGTCTTTCAGTCTCTGTGTCTCGGTCTCTGTGTCTCGGTCTCTGTGTCAGTCTCTATGTCTGTCTCTGTGTCTCTCGGTCTCTGTGTCTCTCGGTCTCTGTGTCTCTCGGTCTCTGTGTCTCGGTCTCTGTGTCTCAGTCTCTGTGTCTCTCGGTCTCTGTGTCTCGGTCTCTGTGTCTCGGTCTCTGTGTCTCGGTCTCTGTGTCTCGGTCTCTGTGTCTCGGTCTCTGTGTCTCGGTCTCTGTGTCTCGGTCTCTGTGTCTCGGTCTCTGTGGCTGTCTCTGTGTCTCGGTCTCTGTGTCTCGGTCTCTGTGTCTCGGTCTCTGTGTCTCGGTCTCTGTGTCTCTGTCTCTGTGTCTCGGTCTCTGTGTCTCGGTCTCTGTGTCTCGGTCTCTGTGTCTCGGTCTCTGTGGCTGTCTCTGTGGCTGTCTCTGTGTCTCTCAGTCTCTCTGTCTCGGTCTCTGTGTCTCTCGGTCTCTGTGTCTCTCGGTCTCTGTGTCTCTCGGTCTCTGTGTCTCTCGGTCTCTGTGTCTCTCGGTCTCTGTGTCTCTCGGTCTCTGTGTCTCTCGGTCTCTGTGTCTCTCGGTCTCTGTGTCTCTCGGTCTCTGTGTCTCTCGGTCTCTGTGTCTCGGTCTCTGTGTCTCTCAGTCTCTGTGTCTCGGTCTCTGTGTCTCTCGGTCTCTGTGTCTCGGTCTCTGTGTCTCGGTCTCTGTGGCTGTCTCTGTGTCTCGGTCTCTGTGTCTCGGTCTCTGTGTCTCGGTCTCTGTGTCTCGGTCTCTGTGTCTCGGTCTCTGTGTCTCGGTCTCTGTGTCTCGGTCTCTGTGTCTCGGTCTCTGTGTCTCGGTCTCTGTGTCTCGGTCTCTGTGTCTCGGTCTCTGTGTCTCGGTCTCTGTGTCTCGGTCTCTGTGTCTCGGTCTCTGTGTCTCGGTCTCTGTGTCTCGGTCTCTGTGTCTCGGTCTCTGTGTCTCGGTCTCTGTGTCTCGGTCTCTGTGTCTCTGTCTCTGTGGCGGTCTCTGTGTCTCTCGGTCTCTGTGTCTCTCGGTCTCTGTGTGTCTCGGTCTCTGTGTGTCTCGGTCTCTGTGTGTCTCGGTCTCTGTGTGTCTCGGTCTCTGTGTCTGTCTGTGTCTCTCGGTCTCTGTGTCTCTGTCTCTGTGGCGGTCTCTGTGTCTCTCGGTCTCTGTGTCTCGGTCTCTGTGTGTCTCGGTCTCGGTCTCTGTGTCTCTCGGTCTCTGCGTCTCTCAGTCTCTGCGTCTCTCAGTCTCTGCGTCTCTCAGTCTCTGCGTCTCTCAGTCTCTGCGTCTCTCGGTCTCTGTGTCTCTCGGTCTCTGTGTCTCGGTCTCTGTGTCTCGGTCTCTGTGTCTCGGTCTCTGTGGCTGTCTCTGTGTCTCGGTCTCTGTGTCTCGGTCTCTGCGTCTCTCGGTCTCTGTGTCTCTCGGTCTCTGTGTCTCGGTCTCTGTGTCTCTCGGTCTCTGTGTCTCTCGGTCTCTGTGTCTCTCGGTCTCTGTGTCTCGGTCTCGGTCTCTGTGTCTCTCGGTCTCTGTGTCTCTCGGTCTCTGTGTCTCGGTCTCTGTGTCTCGGTCTCTGTGTCTCGGTCTCTGTGTCTCGGTCTCTGTGTCTCGGTCTCTGTGTCTCGGTCTCTGTGTCTCGGTCTCTGTGTCTCGGTCTCTGTGTCTCGGTCTCTGTGTCTCGGTCTCTGTGGCTGTCTCGGTCTCTGTGTCTCTCGGTCTCTGTGTCTCGGTCTCTGTGTCTCGGTCTCTGTGTCTCGGTCTCTGTGTCTCGGTCTCTGTGTCTCGGTCTCTGTGTCTCGGTCTCTGTGTCTCTCGGTCTCTGTGTCTCGGTCTCTGTGTCTCGGTCTCTGTGGCTGTCTCTGTGTCTCGGTCTCTGTGTCTCTCGGTCTCTGTGGCTGTCTCTGTGTCTCGGTCTCTGTGTCTCGGTCTCTGTGTCTCGGTCTCTGTGGCTGTCTCTGTGTCTCGGTCTCTGTGTCTCTCGGTCTCTGTGGCTGTCTCTGTGTCTCTCGGTCTCTGTGTGTCTCGGTCTCTGTGTCTCGGTCTCTGTGTCTCGGTCTCTGTGTCTCGGTCTCTGTGTCTCGGTCTCTGTGTCTCTCGGTCTCTGTGTCTCGGTCTCTGTGTCTCTCGGTCTCTGTGTCTCGGTCTCTGTGTCTCGGTCTCTGTGTCTCAGTCTCTGTGTCTCGGTCTCTGTGTCTCGGTCTCTGTGTCTCGGTCTCTGTGTCTCTCGGTCTCTGTGTGTCTCGGTCTCTGTGTGTCTCGGTCTCTGTGTGTCTCGGTCTCTGTGTGTCTCGGTCTCTGTGTGTCTCGGTCTCTGTGTCTCGGTCTCTGTGTGTCTCGGTCTCTGTGTCTCTCAGTCTCTGTGTCTCGGTCTCTGTGTCTCGGTCTCTGTGTCTCGGTCTCTGTGTCTCTCAGTCTCTGTGTCTCTCAGTCTCTGTGTCTCGGTCTCTGTGTCTCGGTCTCTGTGTCTCGGTCTCTGTGTCTCGGTCTCTGTGGCTGTCTCTGTGTCTCGGTCTCTGTGTCTCTCGGTCTCTGTGTCTCGGTCTCTGTGTCTCGGTCTCTGTGTCTCGGTCTCTGTCTCGGTCTCTGTGTCTCGGTCTCTGTGTCTCGGTCTCTGTGTCTCGGTCTCTGTGTCTCGGTCTCTGTGTCTCGGTCTCTGTGTCTCGGTCTCTGTGTCTCGGTCTCTGTGTCTCGGTCTCTGTGTCTCGGTCTCTGTGTCTGTCTCTGTGTCTCTCGGTCTCTGTGTCTCTCGGTCTCTGTGTCTCTCAGTCTCTGTGTCTCTCAGTCTTTGTGTCTCGGTCTCTGTGTCTCTCAGTCTCTGTGTCTCTCAGTCTCTGTGTCTCTCAGTCTCTGTGTCTCTCAGTCTCTGTGTCTCTCAGTCTCTGTGTCTCTCAGTCTCTGTGTCTCGGTCTCTGTGTCTCTCAGTCTCTGTGTCTCTCAGTCTCTGTGTCTCTCTGTCTCTGTGTCTCTCAGTCTCTGTGTCTCTCAGTCTCTGTGTCTCTCAGTCTCTGTGTCTCTCAGTCTCTGTGTCTCTCGGTCTCTGTGTCTCTCGGTCTCTGTGTCTCTCGGTCTCTGTGTCTCTCGGTCTCTGTGTCTCGGTCTCTGTGTCTCGGTCTCTGTGTGTCTCGGTCTCTGTGTGTCTCGGTCTCTGTGTGTCTCGGTCTCTGTGTGTCTCGGTCTCTGTGTCTCTCGGTCTCTGTGTCTCTCGGTCTCTGTGTCTCTCGGTCTCTGTGTCTCTCGGTCTCTGTGTCTCTCGGTCTCTGCGTCTCTCGGTCTCTGCGTCTCTCGGTCTCTGCGTTTCTCAGTCTCTGCGTCTCTCAGTCTCTGCGTCTCTCAGTCTCTGCGTCTCTCAGTCTCTGCGTCTCTCAGTCTCTGCGTCTCTCAGTCTCTGCGTCTCTCAGTCTCTGTGTCTCTCAGTCTGTGTCTCTCAGTCTCTGTGTCTCGGTCTCTGTGTCTCGGTCTCTGTGGCTGTCTCTGTGTCTCGGTCTCTGTGTCTCTCGGTCTCTGTGGCTGTCTCTGTGTCTCTCGGTCTCTGTGTGTCTCGGTCTCTGTGTGTCTCGGTCTCTGTGTGTCTCGGTCTCTGTGTGTCTCGGTCTCTGTGTGTCTCGGTCTCTGTGTGTCTCGGTCTCTGTGTCTCGGTCTCTGTGTGTCTCGGTCTCTGTGTCTCTCGGTCTCTGTGTCTCGGTCTCTGTGTCTCTCAGTCTCTGTGTCTCTCAGTCTCTGTGTCTCGGTCTCTGTGTCTCGGTCTCTGTGTCTCGGTCTCTGTGTCTCGGTCTCTGTGGCTGTCTCTGTGTCTCGGTCTCTGTGTCTCTCGGTCTCTGTGTCTCGGTCTCTGTGTCTCGGTCTCTGTCTCGGTCTCTGTGTCTCGGTCTCTGTGTCTCGGTCTCTGTGTCTCGGTCTCTGTGTCTGTCTCTTTGTCTCTCAGTCTCTGTGTCTCGGTCTCTGTGTCTCTCAGTCTCTGTGTCTCTCAGTCTCTGTGTCTCTCAGTCTCTGTGTCTCTCAGTCTCTGTGTCTCTCAGTCTCTGTGTCTCTCGGTCTCTGTGTCTCTCGGTCTCTGTGTCTCTCGGTCTCTGTGTCTCGGTCTCTGTGTCTCGGTCTCTGTGTGTCTCGGTCTCTGTGTGTCTCGGTCTCTGTGTGTCTCGGTCTCTGTGTGTCTCGGTCTCTGTGTGTCTCGGTCTCTGTGTGTCTCGGTCTCTGTGTCTCTCGGTCTCTGTGTCTCTCGGTCTCTGCGTCTCTCGGTCTCTGCGTCTCTCGGTCTCTGCGTCTCTCAGTCTCTGCGTCTCTCAGTCTCTGCGTCTCTCAGTCTCTGCGTCTCTCAGTCTCTGCGTCTCTCAGTCTCTGCGTCTCTCAGTCTCTGCGTCTCTCAGTCTCTGCGTCTCTCAGTCTCTGCGTCTCTCAGTCTCTGCGTCTCTCAGTCTCTGCGTCTCTCAGTCTCTGCGTCTCTCAGTCTCTGCGTCTCTCAGTCTCTGCGTCTCTCAGTCTCTGCGTCTCTCAGTCTCTGCGTCTCTCAGTCTCTGTGTCTCAGTCTCTGTGTCTCTCGGTCTCTGTGTCTCTCAGTCTCTGTGTCTCGGTCTCTGTGTGTCTCGGTCTCTGTGTCTCGGTCTCTGTGGCTGTCTCTGTGTCTCGGTCTCTGTGTCTCTCAGTCTCTGTGTCTCTCAGTCTCTGTGTCTCTCAGTCTCTGTGTCTCGGTCTCTGTGTGTCTCGGTCTCTGTGTCTCGGTCTCTGTGTCTCTCAGTCTCTGTGTCTCTCAGTCTCTGTGTCTCTCAGTCTCTGTGTCTCTCAGTCTCTGTGTCTCGGTCTGTGTCTCGGTCTGTGTCTCGGTCTCTGTGTCTCGGTCTCTGTGTCTCGGTCTCTGTGTCTCGGTCTCTGTGTCTCGGTCTCTGTGTCTCGGTCTCTGTGTCTCGGTCTCGGTGTCTCGGTCTCGGTGTCTCTCAGTCTCTGTGTCTCGGTCTCTGTGTGTCTCGGTCTCTGTGTCTCGGTCTCTGTGTCTCTCGGTCTCTGTGTCTCTCAGTCTCTGTGTCTCTCAGTCTCTGTGTCTCTCAGTCTCTGTGTCTCTCAGTCTCTGTGTCTCTCAGTCTCTGTGTCTCTCAGTCTCTGTGTCTCTCAGTCTCTGTGTCTCTCAGTCTCTGTGTCTCTCAGTCTCTGTGTCTCGGTCTCTGTGGCGGTCTCTGTGTCTCTCAGTCTCTGTGTCTCTCAGTCTCTGTGTCTGTCTCTGTGTCTCGGTCTCTGTGTCTCGGTCTCTGTGTCTCGGTCTCTGTGTCTCGGTCTCTGTGTCTCGGTCTCTGTGTCTCTGTCTCTGTGGCGGTCTCTGTGTCTCTCGGTCTCTGTGTCTCGGTCTCTGTGTCTCGGTCTCTGTGTCTCGGTTTCTGTGTCTCGGTCTCTGTGTCTCGGTCTCTGTGTCTGTCTCTGTGTCTCTCAGTCTCTGTGTCTCGGACTCTGTGTCTGTCTCTTTGTCTCTCAGTCTCTGTGTCTCTCAGTCTCTGTGTCTCTCAGTCTCTGTGTCTCTCAGTCTCTGTGGCTGTCTCTGTGTCTCGGGCTCTGTGTCTCGGGCTCTGTGTCTCGGGCTCTGTGTCTCGGGCTCTGTGTCTCGGGCTCTGTGTCTCGGGCTCTGTGTCTCGGGCTCTGTGTCTCGGGCTCTGTGTCTCGGGCTCTGTGTCTCGGGCTCTGTGTCTCGGGCTCTGTGTCTCGGGCTCTGTGTCTCGGGCTCTGTGTCTCTCAGTCTCTGTGTCTCTCAGTCTCTGTGTCTCTCAGTCTCTGTGTCTCTCAGTCTCTGTGTCTCGGTCTCTGTGTCTCGGTCTCTGTGTCTCGGTCTCTGTGTCTCTCAGTCTCTGTGTCTCGGTCTCTGTGTCTCGGTCTCTGTGTCTCGGTCTCTGTGTCTCGGTCTCTGTGTCTCGGTCTCTGTGTCTCGGTCTCTGTGTCTCGGTCTCTGTGTCTGTCTGTGTCTCTCGGTCTCTGTGTCTCGGTCTCTGTGTCTCGGTCTCTGTGTCTCGGTCTCTGTGTCTCGGTCTCTGTGTCTCGGTCTCTGTGTCTCGGTCTCTGTGTCTCGGTCTCTGTGTCTCGGTCTCTGTGTCTCGGTCTCTGTGTCTCGGTCTCTGTGTCTCGGTCTCTGTGTCTCGGTCTCTGTGTCTCGGTCTCTGTGTCTCGGTCTCTGTGTCTCGGTCTCTGTCTCTCGGTCTCTGTCTCTCGGTCTCTGTGTCTCGGTTTCTGTGTCTCGGTCTCTGTGTCTCGGTCTCTGTGTCTGTCTCTGTGTCTCTCTGTCTCTGTGTCTCGGACTCTGTGTCTGTCTCTTTGTCTCTCAGTCTCTGTGTCTCGGTCTCTGTGTCTCGGTCTCTGTGTCTCGGGCTCTGTGTCTCGGGCTCTGTGTCTCGGGCTCTGTGTCTCGGGCTCTGTGTCTCGGGCTCTGTGTCTCGGGCTCTGTGTCTCGGGCTCTGTGTCTCGGGCTCTGTGTCTCGGGCTCTGTGTCTCGGTCTCTGTGTCTCGGTCTCTGTGTCTCGGTCTCTGTGTCTCGGTCTCTGTGTCTCGGTCTCTGTGTCTCGGTCTCTGTGTCTCGGTCTCTGTGGCGGTCTCTGTGTCTCTCGGTCTCTGTGTCTCTCGGTCTCTGTGTCTCTCGGTCTCTGTGTCTCTCGGTCTCTGTGTCTCTCGGTCTCTGTGTCAGTCTCTATGTCTGTCTCTGTGTCTCTCGGTCTCTGTGTCTCGGTCTCTGTGTCTCGGTCTCTGTGTCTCTGTCTCTGTGGCGGTCTCTGTGTCTCTCGGTCTCTGTGTCTCTGTCTCTGTGGCGGTCTCTGTGTCTCTCAGTCTCTGTGTCTCTCAGTCTCTGTGTCTCGGTCTCTGTGGCTGTCTCTATGTCTGTCTCTATGTCTGTCTCTGTGTCTCTCAGTCTCTGTGTCTCGGTCTCTGTGTCTGTCTGTGTGTCTCGGTCTCTGTGTCTCTGTCTCTGTGGCGGTCTCTGTGTCTCTCGGTCTCTGTGTCTCTCGGTCTCTGTGTCTCTGTCTCTGTGGCGGTCTCTGTGTCTCTCGGTCTCTGTGTCAGTCTCTATGTCTGTCTCTGTGTCTCTCAGTCTCTGTGTCTCTCAGTCTCTGTGTCTCTCAGTCTCTGTGTCTCGGTCTGTGTCTCGGTCTCTGTGTCTCGGTCTCTGTGTCTCGGTCTCTGTGTCTCGGTCTCTGTGTCTCGGTCTCTGTGTCTCGGTCTCTGTGTCTCGGTCTCTGTGTCTCGGTCTCGGTGTCTCGGTCTCTGTGTCTCTCAGTCTCTGTGTCTCGGTCTCTGTGTGTCTCGGTCTCTGTGTCTCGGTCTCTGTGTCTCTCGGTCTCTGTGTCTCTCAGTCTCTGTGTCTCTCAGTCTCTGTGTCTCTCAGTCTCTGTGTCTCTCAGTCTCTGTGTCTCTCAGTCTCTGTGTCTGTCTCTGTGTCTCGGTCTCTGTGGCGGTCTCTGTGTCTCTCAGTCTCTGTGTCTCTCAGTCTCTGTGTCTCGGTCTCTGTGGCTGTCTCTATGTCTGTCTCTATGTCTGTCTCTGTGTCTCTCAGTCTCTGTGTCTCGGTCTCTGTGTCTGTCTGTGTGTCTCGGTCTCTGTGTCTCTGTCTCTGTGGCGGTCTCTGTGTCTCTCGGTCTCTGTGTCTCTGTCTCTGTGGCGGTCTCTGTGTCTCTCGGTCTCTGTGTCAGTCTCTATGTCTGTCTCTGTGTCTCTCAGTCTCTGTGTCTCTCAGTCTCTGTGTCTCTCAGTCTCTGTGTCTCTCAGTCTCTGTGTCTCTCAGTCTCTGTGTCTCTCAGTCTCTGTGTCTCGGTCTGTGTCTCGGTCTGTGTCTCGGTCTGTGTCTCGGTCTCTGTGTCTCGGTCTCTGTGTCTCGGTCTCTGTGTCTCGGTCTCGGTGTCTCGGTCTCTGTGTCTCTCAGTCTCTGTGTCAGTCTCTATGTCTGTCTCTGTGTCTCTCAGTCTCTGTGTCTCTCAGTCTCTGTGTCTCTCAGTCTCTGTGTCTCTCAGTCTCTGTGTCTCTCAGTCTCTGTGTCTCTCAGTCTCTGTGTCTCGGTCTGTGTCTCGGTCTGTGTCTCGGTCTGTGTCTCGGTCTCTGTGTCTCGGTCTCTGTGTCTCGGTCTCTGTGTCTCGGTCTCTGTGTCTCGGTCTCTGTGTCTCGGTCTCTGTGTCTCGGTCTCTGTGTCTCGGTCTCTGTGTCTCGGTCTCTGTGTCTCGGTCTCGGTGTCTCGGTCTCTGTGTCTCTCAGTCTCTGTGTCTCGGTCTCTGTGTCTGTCTCTGTGTCTCTCAGTCTCTGTGTCTCTCAGTCTCTGTGTCTCTCAGTCTCTGTGTCTCTCGGTCTCTGTGTCAGTCTCTATGTCTGTCTGTGTCTCTCAGTCTCTGTGTCTCGGTCTCTGTGTCTCGGTCTCTGTGTCTCGGTCTCTGTGGCTGTCTCTGTGTCTCGGTCTCTGTGTCTCGGTCTCTGTGTCTCGGTCTCTGTGTCTCTCAGTCTCTGTGTCTCGGTCTCTGTGTCTCGGTCTCTGTGTCTCGGTCTCTGTGTCTCGGTCTCTGTGTCTCGGTCTCTGTGTCTCGGTCTCTGTGTCTCGGTCTCTGTGTCTCGGTCTCTGTGTCTCGTTCTCTGTGTCTCGGTCTCTGTGTCTGTCTCTGTGTCTCTCTGTCTCTGTGTCTCTCTGTCTCTGTGTCTCTCTGTCTCTGTGTCTCTCTGTCTCTGTGTCTCTCAGTCTCTGTGTCTCTCAGTCTCTGTGTCTCTCAGTCTCTGTGTCTCTCAGTCTCTGTGTCTCTCAGTCTCTGTGTCTTGGTCTCTGTGTCTCGGTCTCGGTGTCTCGGTCTCTGTGTCAGTCTTTGTGTCTGTCTCTGTGTCTGTCTCTGTGTCTCTCAGTCTCGGTGTCTCGGTCTCGGTGTCTCGGTCTCGGTGTCTCGGTCTCTGTGTCTCGGTCTCTGTGTCTCGGTCTCTGTGTCTCGGTCTCTGTGTCTCGGTCTCTGTGTCTGTCTCTGTGTCTCTCAGTCTCTGTGTCTCGGTCTCTGTGTCTCTGTCTCTGTGGCGGTCTCTGTGTCTCTCAGTCTCTGTGTCTCGGTCTCTGTGGCTGTCTCTATGTCTGTCTCTATGTCTGTCTCTGTGTCTCTCGGTCTCTGTGTCAGTCTCTATGTCTCTCGGTCTCTGTGTCTCTCGGTCTCTGTGTCTCTCGGTCTCTGTGTCTCTCGGTCTCTGTGTCTCTCGGTCTCTGTGTCTCTCGGTCTCTGTGTCTCTCGGTCTCTGTGCCTCTCGGTCTCTGTGTCTCTCGGTCTCTGTGTCTCTCGGTCTCTGTGTCTCGGTCTCTGTGTCTCTCAGTCTCTGTGTCTCTCAGTCTCTGTGTCTCTCAGTCTCTGTGTCTCTCAGTCTCTGTCTCTCAGTCTCTGTGTCTCTCAGTCTCTGTGTCTCTCAGTCTCTGTGTCTCGGTCTCTGTGGCTGTCTCTATGTCTGTCTCTATGTCTGTCTCTGTGTCTCTCAGTCTCTGTGTCTCGGTCTCTGTGTCTGTCTGTGTCTCTCGGTCTCTGTGTCTCTGTCTCTGTGGCTGTCTCTGTGGCTGTCTCTGTGGCTGTCTCTGTGTCTCGGTCTCTGTGTCTCGGTCTCTGTGTCTCGGTCTCTGTGTCTCGGTCTCTGTGTCTCGGTCTCTGTGTCTCGGTCTCTGTGTCTCGGTCTCTGTGTCTCTCAGTCTCTGTGTCTCTCAGTCTCTGTGTCTCGGTCTCTGTGTCTCGGTCTCTGTGTCTCGGTCTCTGTGTCTCGGTCTCTGTGTCTCGGTCTCTGGGTCTCAGTCTCTGTGTCTCGGTCTCTGTGTCTGTCTCTGTGTCTCTCAGTCTCTGTGTCTCGGTCTCGGTGTCTCGGTCTCTGTGTCTCGGTCTCTGTGTCTCGGTCTCTGTGTCTCGGTCTCTGTGTCTCGGTCTCTGTGTCTCGGTCTCTGTGTCTCGTTCTCTGTGTCTCGGTCTCTGTGTCTGTCTCTGTGTCTCTCTGTCTCTGTGTCTCTCTGTCTCTGTGTCTCTCTGTCTCTGTGTCTCTCAGTCTCTGTGTCTCTCAGTCTCTGTGTCTTGGTCTCTGTGTCTCGGTCTCGGTGTCTCGGTCTCTGTGTCAGTCTTTGTGTCTGTCTCTGTGTCTGTCTCTGTGTCTCTCAGTCTCTGTGTCTCGGTCTCTGTGTCTGTCTCTGTGTCTCTCAGTCTCTGTGTCTCTCAGTCTCTGTGTCTCTCAGTCTCTGTGTCTCTCAGTCTCTGTGTCTCGGTCTCTGTGTCTGTCTCTGTGTCTCTCAGTCTCTGTGTCTGTCTCTGTGTCTCTCAGTCTCTGTGTCTCTCAGTCTCTGTGTCTCTCAGTCTCTGTGTCTCGGTCTCTGTGGCTGTCTCTATGTCTGTCTATGTGTCTGTCTCTGTGTCTCGGTCTCTGTGTCTGTCTCTGTGTCTCTCAGTCTCTGTGTCTCGGTCTCTGTGTCTCTGTCTCTGTGGCGGTCTCTGTGTCTCTCGGTCTCTGTGTCAGTCTCTATGTCTGTCTCTGTGTCTCGGTGTCTCGGTCTCTGTGTCTCGGTCTCTGTGTCTCTCGGTCTCTGGGTCTCAGTCTCTGTGTCTCGGTCTCTGTGTCTGTCTCTGTGTCTCTCGGTCTCGGTGTCTCGGTCTCTGTGTCTCGGTCTCTGTGTCTCGGTCTCTGTGTCTCGGTCTCTGTGTCTCGGTCTCTGTGTCTCGGTCTCTGTGTCTCGTTCTCTGTGTCTCGGTCTCTGTGTCTGTCTCTGTGTCTCTCTGTCTCTGTGTCTCTCTGTCTCTGTGTCTCTCTGTCTCTGTGTCTCTCAGTCTCTGTGTCTCTCAGTCTCTGTGTCTCTCGGTCTCTGTGTCTCTCGGTCTCTGTGTCTCGGTCTCTGTGTCTCGTTCTCTGTGTCTCGGTCTCTGTGTCTGTCTCTGTGTCTCTCTGTCTCTGTGTCTCTCTGTCTCTGTGTCTCTCTGTCTCTGTGTCTCTCGGTCTCTGTGTCTCTCGGTCTCTGTGTCTCTCGGTCTCTGTGTCTCTCGGTCTCTGTGTCTCTCGGTCTCTGTGTCTCTCGGTCTCTGTGTCTCTCGGTCTCTGTGTCTCTCGGTCTCTGTGTCTCGGTCTCTGTGTCTCGGTCTCTGTGTCTCGGTCTCTGTGTCTCGGTCTCTGTGTCTCGGTCTCTGTGTCTCTCGGTCTCTGTGTCTCTCGGTCTCTGTGTCTCTCGGTCTCTGTGTCTCTCGGTCTCTGTCTCTCTCGGTCTCTGGGTCTCTGTGTGTCTCGGTCTCTGGGTCTCGGTCTCTGGGTCTCGGTCTCTGTGGCTGTCTCTGTGTCTCGGTCTCTGTGTCTCGGTCTCTGTGTCTCGGTCTCTGTGTCTCGGTCTCTGTGTCTCGGTCTCTGTGTCTCGGGCTCTGTGTCTCGGGCTCTGTGTCTCGGTCTCTGTGTCTCGGTCTCTGTGTCTCGGTCTCTGTGTCTCTCGGTCTCTGTGTCTCTCGGTCTCTGGGTCTCTCGGTCTCTGGGTCTCTCGGTCTCTGGGTCTCTCGGTCTCTGGGTCTCTCGGTCTCTGGGTCTCTCGGTCTCTGGGTCTCTGTCTGTCTCGGTCTCTGGGTCTCGGTCTCTGGGTCTCGGTCTCTGGGTCTCGGTCTCTGTGTCTGTCTCTTTGTCTCAGTCTCTGTGTCTCTCAGTCTCTGTGTCTCTCAGTCTCTGTGTCTTTCAGTCTCTGTGTCTCGGTCTCTGTGTCTGGGTCTCTGTGTCTTTCAGTCTCTGTATCTTTCAGTCTCTGTGTCTCTCAGTCTCTGTGTCTCTCAGTCTCTGTGTCTCTCAGTCTCTGTGTCTCTCGGTCTCTGTGTCTCTCGGTCTCTGTGTCTCTCGGTCTCTGTGTCTCTCGGTCTCTGTGTCTCTCGGTCTCTGTGTCTCTCAGTCTCTGTGTCTCTCAGTCTCTGTGTCTCGGTCTCTGTGTCTCTCGGTCTCTGTGTCTCTCGGTCTCTGTGTCTCTCGGTCTCTGTGTCTCTCGGTCTCTGTGTCTCTCGGTCTCTGTGTCTCTCGGTCTCTGTGTCTCGGTCTCTGTGTCTCGGTCTCTGTGTCTCGGTCTCTGTGTCTCGGTCTCTGTGTCTCGGTCTCTGTGTCTCGGTCTCTGTGTCTCTCGGTCTCTGTGTCTCTCGGTCTCTGTGTCTCTCGGTCTCTGTGTCTCTCGGTCTCTGGGTCTCTCGGTCTCTGGGTCTCTCGGTCTCGGTCTCTGGGTCTCGGTCTCTGGGTCTCGGTCTCTGGGTCTCGGTCTCTGTGTCTGTCTCTTTGTCTCTCAGTCTCTGTGTCTCTCAGTCTCTGTGTCTCTCAGTCTCTGTGTCTCTCAGTCTCTGTGTCTCTCAGTCTCTGTGTCTCTCAGTCTCTGTGTCTCGGTCTCTGTGTCTCGGTCTCTGTGTCTCGGTCTCTGTGTCTCTCGGTCTCTGTGTCTCTCGGTCTCTGTGTCTCTCGGTCTCTGTGTCTCTCGGTCTCTGGGTCTCTCGGTCTCTGTGTCTCTCGGTCTCTGGGTCTCTCGGTCTCTGGGTCTCTCGGTCTCTGGGTCTCTCGGTCTCTGGGTCTCTCGGTCTCTGGGTCTCTCGGTCTCTGGGTCTCTCGGTCTCTGGGTCTCTGGGTCTCGGTCTCTGGGTCTCGGTCTCTGTGGCTGTCTCTGTGTCTCGGTCTCTGTGTCTCGGTCTCTGTGTCTCGGTCTCTGTGTCTCGGTCTCTGTGTCTCGGTCTCTGTGTCTCTCGGTCTCTGTGTCTCTCGGTCTCTGTGTCTCTCGGTCTCTGGGTCTCTCGGTCTCTGGGTCTCTCGGTCTCTGGGTCTCTCGGTCTCTGGGTCTCTCGGTCTCTGGGTCTCGGTCTCTGGGTCTCGGTCTCTGTGGCTGTCTCTGTGTCTCGGTCTCTGTGTCTCGGTCTCTGTGTCTCGGTCTCTGTGTCTCGGTCTCTGTGTCTCGGTCTCTGTGTCTCGGTCTCTGTGTCTCTCGGTCTCTGTGTCTCTCGGTCTCTGTGTCTCTCGGTCTCTGTGTCTCTCGGTCTCTGGGTCTCTCGGTCTCTGTGTCTCTCGGTCTCTCGGTCTCTGGGTCTCTCGGTCTCTGGGTCTCTCGGTCTCTGGGTCTCTCGGTCTCTGGGTCTCTGTCTGTCTCGGTCTCTGGGTCTCGGTCTCTGGGTCTCGGTCTCTGGGTCTCGGTCTCTGGGTCTCGGTCTCTGGGTCTCGGTCTCTGGGTCTCGGTCTCTGGGTCTGTCTCTTTGTCTCTCAGTCTCTGTGTCTCTCAGTCTCTGTGTCTCTCAGTCTCTGTGTCTCTCAGTCTCTGTGTCTCTCAGTCTCTGTGTCTCTCAGTCTCTGTGTCTCTCAGTCTCTGTGTCTCGGTCTCTGTGTCTCGGTCTCTGTGTCTCGGTCTCTGTGTCTCGGTCTCTGTGTCTCTCGGTCTCTGTGTCTCTCGGTCTCTGTGTCTCGGTCTCTGTGTCTCGGTCTCTGTGTCTCGGTCTCTGTGTCTCGGTCTCTGTGTCTCGGTCTCTGTGTCTCGGTCTCTGTGTCTCGGTCTCTGTGTCTCGGTCTCTGTGTCTCGGTCTCTGTGTCTCGGTCTCTGTGTCTCGGTCTCTGTGTCTCGGTCTCTGTGTCTCGGTCTCTGTGTCTCGGTCTCTGTGTCTCGGTCTCTGTGTTTCGGTCTCTGTGTCTCGGTCTCTGTGTCTCGGTCTCTGTGTCTTTCAGTCTCTGTGTCTTTCAGTCTCTGTGTCTTTCAGTCTCTGTGTCTTTCAGTCTCTGTGTCTGGGTCTCTGTGTCTGGGTCTCTGTGTCTTTCAGTCTCTGTGTCTTTCAGTCTCTGTGTCTTTCAGTCTCTGTGTCTTTCAGTCTCTGTGTCTTTCAGTCTCTGTGTCTTTCAGTCTCTGTGTCTTTCAGTCTGTGTCTCGGTCTCTGTGTCTCGGTCTCTGTGTCTCGGTCTCTGTGTCTCGGTCTCTGTGTCTCGGTCTCTGTGTCTCGGTCTCTGTGTCTCGGTCTCTGTGTCTCGGTCTCTGTGTCTGTCTCTGTGTCTGTCTCTGTGTCTCTCAGTCTCTGTGTCTCGGTCTCTGTGTCTGTCTGTGTCTCTGTGGCGGTCTCTGTGTCTCTCGGTCTCTGTGGCGGTCTCTGTGTCTCTCGGTCTCTGTGGCGGTCTCTGTGTCTCAGTCTCTGTGTCTCGGTCTCTGTGTCTCGGTCTCTGTGTCTCGGTCTCTGTGTCTCTCGGTCTCTGTGTCTCTCGGTCTCTGTGTCTCTCGGTCTCTGGGTCTCGGTCTCTGTGTCTCGGTCTCTCGGTCTCTGTGTCTCGGTCTCTGTGTCTCTCGGTCTCTGTGTCTCGGTCTCTGTGTCTCGGTCTCTGTGTCTCGTTCTCTGTGTCTCGTGGTCTCTGTGTCTCGGTCTCTGTGTCTCGGTCTCTGTGTCTCGGTCTCTGTGTCTCGGTCTCTGTGTCTCGGTCTCTGTGTCTCTCGGCCTCTGTGTGTCTCGGTCTCTGTGTGTCTCGGTCTCTGTGTGTCTCGGTCTCTGTGTGTCTCGGTCTCTGTGTGTCTCGGTCTCTGTGTGTCTCGGTCTCTGTGTGTCTCGGTCTCTGTGTGTCTCGGTCTCTGTGTGTCTCGGTCTCTGTGTGTCTCGGTCTCTGTGTGTCTCGGTCTCTGTGTCTCGGTCTCTGTGTCTCGGTCTCTGTGTCTCGGTCTCTGTGTCTCGGTCTCTGTGTCTCGGTCTCTGTGTCTCGGTCTCTGTGTCTCGGTCTCTGTGTCTTTCAGTCTCTGTGTCTTTCAGTCTCTGTGTCTTTCAGTCTCTGTGTCTCGGTCTCTGTGTCTCTCAGTCTCTGTGTCTTTCAGTCTGTGTCTCGGTCTCTGTGTCTCGGTCTCTGTGTCTCGGTCTCTGTGTCTCGGTCTCTGTGTCTCGGTCTCTGTGTCTCGGTCTCTGTGTTTCGGTCTCTGTGTCTCGGTCTCTGTGTCTCGGTCTCTGTGTTTCAGTCTCTGTGTCTCGGTCTCTGTGTCTGGGTCTCTGTGTCTCTCAGTCTCTGTGTCTTTCAGTCTGTGTCTCGGTCTCTGTGTCTCGGTCTCTGTGTCTCGGTCTCTGTGTCTCGGTCTCTGTGTCTCGGTCTCTGTGTCTCGGTCTCTGTGTCTCGGTCTCTGTGTGTCTCGGTCTCTGTGTCTTTCAGTCTCTGTATCTTTCAGTCTCTGTGTCTTTCAGTCTCTGTGTCTTTCAGTCTGTGTCTCGGTCTCTGTCTCTCGGTCTCTGTGTCTCGGTCTCTGTGTGTCTCGGTCTCTGTGTGTCTCGGTCTCTGTGTGTCTCGGTCTCTGTGTGTCTCGGTCTCTGTGTGTCTCGGTCTCTGTGTGTCTCGGTCTCTGTGTGTCTCGGTCTCTGTGTGTCTCGGTCTCTGTGTGTCTCGGTCTCTGTGTGTCTCGGTCTCTGTGTGTCTCGGTCTCTGTGTGTCTCGGTCTCTGTGTGTCTCGGTCTCTGTGTGTCTCGGTCTCTGTGTGTCTCGGTCTCTGTGTGTCTCGGTCTCTGTGTGTCTCGGTCTCTGTGTGTCTCGGTCTCTGTGTGTCTCGGTCTCTGTGTGTCTCGGTCTCTGTGTGTCTCGGTCTCTGTGTGTCTCGGTCTCTGTGTGTCTCGGTCTCTGTGTGTCTCGGTCTCTGTGTCTCTCGGTCTCTGTGTCTCTCGGTCTCTGTGTGTCTCGGTCTCTGTGTCTCTCGGTCTCTGTGTCTCTCGGTCTCTGTGTCTCTCGGTCTCTGTGTCTCTCGGTCTCTGTGTCTCTCGGTCTCTATGTCTCTCGGTCTCTATGTCTGTCTCTGTGTCTGTCTCTGTGTCTCTCGGTCTCTGTGTCTCTCGGTCTCTGTGTCTCTCGGTCTCTATGTCTGTCTCTGTGTCTGTCTCTGTGTCTCTCGGTCTCTGTGTCTCTCGGTCTCTGTGTCTCTCGGTCTCTATGTCTCTCGGTCTCTATGTCTGTCTCTGTGTCTGTCTCTGTGTCTCTCGGTCTCTGTGTCTCTCGGTCTCTGTGTCTCTCGGTCTCTATGTCTCTCGGTCTCTATGTCTGTCTCTGTGTCTGTCTGTGTCTCTGTGGCGGTCTCTGTGTCTCTCGGTCTCTGTGGCGGTCTCTGTGTCTCTCGGTCTCTGTGGCGGTCTCTGTGTCTCAGTCTCTGTGTCTCAGTCTCTGTGTCTCAGTCTCGGTCTCTCGGTCTCTGTGTCTCGGTCTCTGTGTCTCTCGGTCTCTGTGTCTCGGTCTCTGTGTCTCGGTCTCTGTGTCTCGTTCTCTGTGTCTCTCGGTCTCTGTGTCTCGGTCTCTGTGTCTCGGTCTCTGTGTCTCGGTCTCTGTGTCTCGGTCTCTGTGTCTCTCGGTCTCTGTGTCTCGGTCTCTGTGTCTCGGTCTCTGTGTCTCGGTCTCTGTGTCTCGGTCTCTGTGTCTCGGTCTCTGTGTCTCGGTCTCTGTGTCTCGGTCTCTGTGTCTCG
Organism: Anomaloglossus baeobatrachus; assembly: GCF_048569485.1. NCBI lineage: Eukaryota > Metazoa > Chordata > Amphibia > Anura > Aromobatidae > Anomaloglossus > Anomaloglossus baeobatrachus. The sequence continues at coordinate 346,531,141 of NC_134358.1, forward strand.
GTCTCTGTGTCTCGGTCTCTGTGTCTGTCTCTGTGTCTGTCTCTGTGTCTCTCAGTCTCTGTGTCTCGGTCTCTGTGTCTGTCTGTGTCTCTGTGGCGGTCTCTGTGTCTCTCGGTCTCTGTGGCGGTCTCTGTGTCTCTCGGTCTCTGTGGCGGTCTCTGTGTCTCAGTCTCTGTGTCTCGGTCTCTGTGTCTCGGTCTCTGTGTCTCGGTCTCTGTGTCTCTCGGTCTCTGTGTCTCTCGGTCTCTGTGTCTCTCGGTCTCTGGGTCTCGGTCTCTGTGTCTCGGTCTCTCGGTCTCTGTGTCTCGGTCTCTGTGTCTCTCGGTCTCTGTGTCTCGGTCTCTGTGTCTCGGTCTCTGTGTCTCGTTCTCTGTGTCTCTCGGTCTCTGTGTCTCGGTCTCTGTGTCTCGGTCTCTGTGTCTCGGTCTCTGTGTCTCGGTCTCTGTGTCTCGGTCTCTGTGTCTCTCGGTCTCTGTGTCTCGGTCTCTGTGTCTCGGTCTCTGTGTCTCGGTCTCTGTGTCTCGGTCTCTGTGTCTCGGTCTCTGTGTCTCGGTCTCTGTGTCTCGGTCTCTGTGTCTCGGTCTCTGTGTCTCGGTCTCTGTGTCTCGGTCTCTGTGTCTTTCAGTCTCTGTGTCTGGGTCTCTGTGTCTGGGTCTCTGTGTCTGGGTCTCTGTGTCTGGGTCTCTGTGTCTGGGTCTCTGTGTCTGGGTCTCTGTGTCTGGGTCTCTGTGTCTTTCAGTCTCTGTGTCTTTCAGTCTCTGTGTCTTTCAGTCTGTGTCTCGGTCTCTGTGTCTCGGTCTCTGTGTCTCGGTCTCTGTGTTTCGGTCTCTGTGTCTCGGTCTCTGTGTGTCTCGGTCTCTGTGTGTCTCGGTCTCTGTGTCTCGGTCTCTGTGTCTCGGTCTCTGTGTCTGTCAGTCTCTGTGTCTCGGTCTCTGTGTGTCTCGGTCTCTGTGTGTCTCGGTCTCTGTGTGTCTCGGTCTCTGTGTGTCTCGGTCTCTGTGTGTCTCGGTCTCTGTGTGTCTCGGTCTCTGTGTGTCTCGGTCTCTGTGTGTCTCGGTCTCTGTGTGTCTCGGTCTCTGTGTGTCTCGGTCTCTGTGTGTCTCGGTCTCTGTGTGTCTCGGTCTCTGTGTGTCTCGGTCTCTGTGTGTCTCGGTCTCTGTGTGTCTCGGTCTCTGTGTGTCTCGGTCTCTGTGTCTCTCGGTCTCTGTGTCTCTCGGTCTCTGTGTGTCTCGGTCTCTGTGTCTCTCGGTCTCTGTGTCTCTCGGTCTCTGTGTCTCTCGGTCTCTGTGTCTCTCGGTCTCTGTGTCTCTCGGTCTCTGTGTCTCTCGGTCTCTGTGTCTCTCGGTCTCTGTGTCTCTCGGTCTCTGTGTCTCTCGGTCTCTGTGTCTCTCGGTCTCTGTGTCTCTCGGTCTCTGTGTCTCTCGGTCTCTGTGTCTCTCGGTCTCTGTGTCTCTCGGTCTCTGTGTCTCTCGGTCTCTGTGTCTCGGTCTCTGTGTCTCGGTCTCTGTGTCTCGGTCTCTGTGTCTCGGTCTCTGTGTCTCGGTCTCTGTGTCTCGGTCTCTGTGTCTCGGTCTCTGTGTCTCTCGGTCTCTGTGTCTCTCGGTCTCTGTGTCTCTCGGTCTCTGTGTCTCTCGGTCTCTGTGTCTCTCGGTCTCTGGGTCTCTCGGTCTCTGGGTCTCTCGGTCTCTGTGTGTCTCGGTCTCTGGGTCTCGGTCTCTGGGTCTCGGTCTCTGTGGCTGTCTCTGTGTCTCGGTCTCTGTGTCTCGGTCTCTGTGTCTCGGTCTCTGTGTCTCGGTCTCTGTGTCTCGGTCTCTGTGTCTCGGTCTCTGTGTCTCGGTCTCTGTGTCTCGGTCTCTGTGTCTCGGGCTCTGTGTCTCGGTCTCTGTGTCTCGGTCTCTGTGTCTCGGTCTCTGTGTCTCGGTCTCTGTGTCTCGGTCTCTGTGTCTCGGTCTCTGGGTCTCTCGGTCTCTGGGTCTCTCGGTCTCTGGGTCTCTCGGTCTCTGGGTCTCTCGGTCTCTGGGTCTCTCGGTCTCTGGGTCTCTCGGTCTCTGGGTCTCTCGGTCTCTGGGTCTCTGTCTGTCTCGGTCTCTGGGTCTCGGTCTCTGGGTCTCGGTCTCTGGGTCTCGGTCTCTGTGTCTGTCTCTTTGTCTCTCAGTCTCTGTGTCTCTCAGTCTCTGTGTCTCTCAGTCTCTGTGTCTTTCAGTCTCTGTGTCTCGGTCTCTGTGTCTCGGTCTCTGTGTCTGGGTCTCTGTATCTTTCAGTCTCTGTATCTTTCAGTCTCTGTGTCTCTCAGTCTCTGTGTCTCTCGGTCTCTGTGTCTCTCAGTCTCTGTGTCTCTCGGTCTCTGTGTCTCTCGGTCTCTGTGTCTCTCGGTCTCTGTGTCTCTCGGTCTCTGTGTCTCTCGGTCTCTGTGTCTCTCGGTCTCTGTGTCTCTCGGTCTCTGTGTCTCTCGGTCTCTGTGTCTCTCGGTCTCTGTGTCTCTCGGTCTCTGTGTCTCTCGGTCTCTGTGTCTCTCGGTCTCTGTGTCTCTCGGTCTCTGTGTCTCGGTCTCTGTGTCTCGGTCTCTGTGTCTCGGTCTCTGTGTCTCGGTCTCTGTGTCTCGGTCTCTGTGTCTCGGTCTCTGTGTCTCGGTCTCTGTGTCTCGGTCTCTGTGTCTCGGTCTCTGTGTCTCGGTCTCTGTGTCTCTCGGTCTCTGTGTCTCTCGGTCTCTGTGTCTCTCGGTCTCTGTGTCTCTCGGTCTCTGGGTCTCTCGGTCTCTGGGTCTCTGGGTCTCGGTCTCTGGGTCTCGGTCTCTGGGTCTCGGTCTCTGGGTCTGTCTCTTTGTCTCTCAGTCTCTGTGTCTCTCAGTCTCTGTGTCTCTCAGTCTCTGTGTCTCTCAGTCTCTGTGTCTCTCAGTCTCTGTGTCTCGGTCTCTGTGTCTCGGTCTCTGTGTCTCGGTCTCTGTGTTTCGGTCTCTGTGTCTCGGTCTCTGTGTCTCGGTCTCTGTGTCTCGGTCTCTGTGTCTCTCGGTCTCTGTGTCTCTCGGTCTCTGTGTCTCTCGGTCTCTGGGTCTCTCGGTCTCTGGGTCTCTCGGTCTCTCGGTCTCTGGGTCTCTCGGTCTCTGGGTCTCTCGGTCTCTGGGTCTCTCGGTCTCTGGGTCTCTGTCTGTCTCGGTCTCTGGGTCTCGGTCTCTGGGTCTCGGTCTCTGGGTCTCGGTCTCTGGGTCTCGGTCTCTGGGTCTCGGTCTCTGGGTCTCGGTCTCTGGGTCTCGGTCTCTGGGTCTCGGTCTCTGTGTCTGTCTCTTTGTCTCTCAGTCTCTGTGTCTCTCAGTCTCTGTGTCTCTCAGTCTCTGTGTCTCTCAGTCTCTTTGTCTCTCAGTCTCTGTGTCTCTCAGTCTCTGGGTCTCTCGGTCTCTGGGTCTCTCGGTCTCTGGGTCTCTCGGTCTCTGGGTCTCTGTCTGTCTCGGTCTCTGGGTCTCGGTCTCTGTGTCTCGGTCTCTGTGTCTCGGTCTCTGTGTCTCGGTCTCTGTGTCTCGGTCTCTGTGTCTCGGTCTCTGTGTCTCGGTCTCTGTGTTTCGGTCTCTGTGTCTCGGTCTCTGTGTCTCGGTCTCTGTGTCTCGGTCTCTGTGTCTTTCAGTCTCTGTGTCTTTCAGTCTCTGTGTCTTTCAGTCTCTGTGTCTTTCAGTCTCTGTGTCTTTCAGTCTCTGTGTCTTTCAGTCTCTGTGTCTGGGTCTCTGTGTCTGGGTCTCTGTGTCTTTCAGTCTCTGTGTCTTTCAGTCTCTGTGTCTTTCAGTCTCTGTGTCTTTCAGTCTCTGTGTCTTTCAGTCTCTGTGTCTTTCAGTCTCTGTGTCTTTCAGTCTGTGTCTCGGTCTCTGTGTCTCGGTCTCTGTGTCTCGGTCTCTGTGTCTCGGTCTCTGTGTCTCGGTCTCTGTGTCTCGGTCTCTGTGTCTCGGTCTCTGTGTCTCGGTCTCTGTGTCTCGGTCTCTGTGTCTGTCAGTCTCTGTCTCTGTGTGTCTCGGTCTCTGTGTGTCTCGGTCTCTGTGTGTCTCGGTCTCTGTGTGTCTCGGTCTCTGTGTGTCTCGGTCTCTGTGTGTCTCGGTCTCTGTGTGTCTCGGTCTCTGTGTGTCTCGGTCTCTGTGTGTCTCGGTCTCTGTGTGTCTCGGTCTCTGTGTGTCTCGGTCTCTGTGTGTCTCGGTCTCTGTGTGTCTCGGTCTCTGTGTGTCTCGGTCTCTGTGTGTCTCGGTCTCTGTGTGTCTCGGTCTCTGTGTGTCTCGGTCTCTGTGTCTCGGTCTCTGTGTCTCGGTCTCTGTGTCTCGGTCTCTGTGTCTCGGTCTCTGTGTCTCGGTCTCTGTGTCTCGGTCTCTGTGTCTTTCAGTCTCTGTGTCTTTCAGTCTCTGTGTCTTTCAGTCTCTGTGTCTTTCAGTCTCTGTGTCTTTCGGTCTCTGTGTCTCTCAGTCTCTGTGTCTTTCAGTCTGTGTCTCGGTCTCTGTGTCTCGGTCTCTGTGTCTCGGTCTCTGTGTCTCGGTCTCTGTGTCTCGGTCTCTGTGTTTCGGTCTCTGTGTCTCGGTCTCTGTGTCTCGGTCTCTGTGTTTCGGTCTCTGTGTCTCGGTCTCTGTGTCTGGGTCTCTGTGTCTCTCAGTCTCTGTGTCTCTCAGTCTGTGTCTCGGTCTCTGTGTCTCGGTCTCTGTGTCTCGGTCTCTGTGTCTCGGTCTCTGTGTCTCGGTCTCTGTGTCTCGGTCTCTGTGTCTCGGTCTCTGTGTCTCGGTCTCTGTGTGTCTCGGTCTCTGTGTCTTTCAGTCTCTGTGTCTTTCAGTCTCTGTGTCTTTCAGTCTCTGTGTCTTTCAGTCTCTGTGTCTTTCAGTCTCTGTGTCTTTCAGTCTGTGTCTCGGTCTCTGTGTCTCGGTCTCTGTGTCTCGGTCTCTGTGTCTCGGTCTCTGTGTCTCGGTCTCTGTGTGTCTCGGTCTCTGTGTGTCTCGGTCTCTGTGTGTCTCGGTCTCTGTGTGTCTCGGTCTCTGTGTGTCTCGGTCTCTGTGTGTCTCGGTCTCTGTGTGTCTCGGTCTCTGTGTGTCTCGGTCTCTGTGTGTCTCGGTCTCTGTGTGTCTCGGTCTCTGTGTGTCTCGGTCTCTGTGTGTCTCGGTCTCTGTGTGTCTCGGTCTCTGTGTGTCTCGGTCTCTGTGTGTCTCTGTCTCTGTGTGTCTCGGTCTCTGTGTCTTTCAGTCTCTGTGTCTTTCAGTCTGTGTCTCGGTCTCTGTGTCTCGGTCTCTGTGTCTCGGTCTCTGTGTCTCGGTCTCTGTGTCTCGGTCTCTGTGTGTCTCGGTCTCTGTGTGTCTCGGTCTCTGTGTGTCTCGGTCTCTGTGTGTCTCGGTCTCTGTGTCTCTCGGTCTCTGTGTCTCTCGGTCTCTGTGTGTCTCGGTCTCTGTGTCTCTCGGTCTCTGTGTCTCTCGGTCTCTGTGTCTCTCGGTCTCTGTGTCTCTCGGTCTCTATGTCTGTCTCTGTGTCTGTCTCTGTGTCTCTCGGTCTCTGTGTCTCTCGGTCTCTGTGTCTCGGTCTCTGTGTCTGTCTGTGTCTCTGTGGCGGTCTCTGTGTCTCTCGGTCTCTGTGGCGGTCTCTGTGTCTCTCGGTCTCTGTGGCGGTCTCTGTGTCTCTCGGTCTCTGTGGCGGTCTCTGTGTCTCAGTCTCTGTGTCTCGGTCTCTGTGTCTCGGTCTCTGTGTCTCGGTCTCTGTGTCTCTCGGTCTCTGTGTCTCTCGGTCTCTGGGTCTCGGTCTCTGTGTCTCGGTCTCTCGGTCTCTGTGTCTCGGTCTCTGTGTCTCTCGGTCTCTGTGTCTCGGTCTCTGTGTCTCGGTCTCTGTGTCTCGGTCTCTGTGTCTCTCGGTCTCTGTGTCTCGGTCTCTGTGTCTCGGTCTCTGTGTCTCGGTCTCTGTGTCTCGGTCTCTGTGTCTCGGTCTCTGTGTCTCGGTCTCTGTGTCTCGGTCTCTGTGTCTCGGTCTCTGTGTCTCGGTCTCTGTGTCTTTCAGTCTCTGTGTCTTTCAGTCTCTGTGTCTGGGTCTCTGTGTCTGGGTCTCTGTGTCTGGGTCTCTGTGTCTGGGTCTCTGTGTCTGGGTCTCTGTGTCTGGGTCTCTGTGTCTTTCAGTCTCTGTGTCTTTCAGTCTCTGTGTCTTTCAGTCTGTGTCTCGGTCTCTGTGTCTCGGTCTCTGTGTTTCGGTCTCTGTGTCTCGGTCTCTGTGTCTCGGTCTCTGTGTGTCTCGGTCTCTGTGTCTCGGTCTCTGTGTCTCGGTCTCTGTGTCTCGGTCTCTGTGTCTGTCAGTCTCTGTGTCTCGGTCTCTGTGTGTCTCGGTCTCTGTGTGTCTCGGTCTCTGTGTGTCTCGGTCTCTGTGTGTCTCGGTCTCTGTGTGTCTCGGTCTCTGTGTGTCTCGGTCTCTGTGTGTCTCGGTCTCTGTGTGTCTCGGTCTCTGTGTGTCTCGGTCTCTGTGTGTCTCGGTCTCTGTGTGTCTCGGTCTCTGTGTGTCTCGGTCTCTGTGTGTCTCGGTCTCTGTGTGTCTCGGTCTCTGTGTGTCTCGGTCTCTGTGTGTCGGTCTCTGTGTCTCTCGGTCTCTGTGTCTCGGTCTCTGTGTGTCTCGGTCTCTGTGTGTCTCGGTCTCTGTGTCTCGGTCTCTGTGTCTCTCGGTCTCTGTGTCTCTCGGTCTCTGTGTCTCTCGGTCTCTGTGTGTCTCGGTCTCTGTGTCTCTCGGTCTCTGTGTCTCTCGGTCTCTGTGTCTCTCGGTCTCTGTGTCTCTCGGTCTCTGTGTCTCTCGGTCTCTGTGTCTCTCGGTCTCTATGTCTCTCGGTCTCTATGTCTGTCTCTGTGTCTGTCTCTGTGTCTCTCAGTCTCTGTGTCTCGGTCTCTGTGTCTGTCTGTGTCTCTGTGGCGGTCTCTGTGTCTCTCGGTCTCTGTGGCGGTCTCTGTGTCTCTCGGTCTCTGTGGCGGTCTCTGTGTCTCAGTCTCTGTGTCTCAGTCTCTGTGTCTCAGTCTCTGTGTCTCGGTCTCTGTGTCTCGGTCTCTGTGTCTCTCGGTCTCTGGGTCTCGGTCTCTGTGTCTCGGTCTCTCGGTCTCTGTGTCTCGGTCTCTGTGTCTCGTTCTCTGTGTCTCTCGGTCTCTGTGTCTCGGTCTCTGTGTCTCGGTCTCTGTGTCTCGGTCTCTGTGTCTCGGTCTCTGTGTCTCGGTCTCTGTGTCTCGGTCTCTGTGTCTCTCGGTCTCTGTGTCTCGGTCTCTGTGTCTCGGTCTCTGTGTCTCGGTCTCTGTGTCTCGGTCTCTGTGTCTCGGTCTCTGTGTCTCGGTCTCTGTGTCTCGGTCTCTGTGTCTCGGTCTCTGTGTCTCGGTCTCTGTGTCTCGGTCTCTGTGTCTCGGTCTCTGTGTCTCGGTCTCTGTGTCTCGGTCTCTGTGTCTTTCAGTCTCTGTGTCTTTCAGTCTCTGTGTCTGGGTCTCTGTGTCTGGGTCTCTGTGTCTGGGTCTCTGTGTCTGGGTCTCTGTGTCTTTCAGTCTCTGTGTCTTTCAGTCTGTGTCTCGGTCTCTGTGTCTCGGTCTCTGTGTCTCGGTCTCTGTGTCTCGGTCTCTGTGTCTCGGTCTCTGTGTCTCGGTCTGTGTGTCTCGGTCTCTGTGTGTCTCGGTCTCTGTGTGTCTCGGTCTCTGTGTGTCTCGGTCTCTGTGTGTCTCGGTCTCTGTGTGTCTCGGTCTCTGTGTGTCTCGGTCTCTGTGTGTCTCGGTCTCTGTGTGTCTCGGTCTCTGTGTGTCTCGGTCTCTGTGTGTCTCGGTCTCTGTGTGTCTCGGTCTCTGTGTGTCTCGGTCTCTGTGTGTCTCGGTCTCTGTGTGTCTCGGTCTCTGTGTGTCTCGGTCTCTGTGTGTCTCGGTCTCTGTGTGTCTCGGTCTCTGTGTCTCGATCTCTGTGTCTCGGTCTCTGTCGGTATATATATATATATATATATATATATATATATATATATATATATATAGTCTGTATCTATAATATATATTAATATAATTATAATTAATATATTAATATATATTATATTGTTTTAACATATTCCTTTGCGCTGGTTTTTAATGGCGCTCTGGAAACCTGGTATAGCGCCCCCCAGCATCAGAAAATCTCCGGAATTTCATCTACCGGGGGGTAGCTGAGACCCTGGAGATAATGATCCAGTTTGTTTTTTTCCTGTCCCTGGTCTTGTGATCGCCTTTACAAACCGTGTAACAGTGACCATGTGAAAGTTAATGCAGCGCTGGTAAAAAAAAAATTATTCATTTCCCATCTGGTATGATCAAGCATGTCAGATGGGAGTTAAATGTACTTCAGGTGTGGCCAAAGTCTCCACTGCCCCCCTTGGTCTTAGTCCCCCTCCAGATGATCTAAAATTTCTGCCTCATGAGTTGTGTGCCAGCTGCATTCATCCTCCTTTCATCCTTCTCCTCTGAGTTCTGTGCAATCTGACATGTTAGATGACACAGAAAGGTCCTCCTTGGTCACCCCGTCACCCCCCTCAGTCTCCCGTTAATTCCTGCAGCTCTGATCGCCCGTGACCCCTCCTTCTCCTTGTCTTCAGAAGAGATGCTGGCCACATTCACATGGCGGCTCTCAGCCGATTCTCTGCACGCAGTGACCCTGAGCTTTCTGCAGCTCACACTGCTTTCGGTTGGACCCGGGCAGTGAGAGTGTAGTATTCTCAGGTGTACTGCACCCACACTCCTCACATAGAGTGCCTGCACTTCCAGAAAATGGATACATTGCCTGAGCGTTCCTCCCCTATATCCTGGGACACATAGTCGTCATGGGCCCTCCAAAATAGATTACAGCGGACCAGTTTTTTTTCTTTCAATAAATTGGTGAAAGAGGAAATGTTTGGGAACGTTAAAAAATGTGTTTATTTTGTTTAACCTATTTCTGACTGGGATAGTGATGTCTGGTATCTGGTAGACGCTGTCACATCATAACCCCAGGGTTTGATGCCAGGTGACATTGCAGCTGGTATCAACCCCATTTATTACCGCGTTTGCCAGCGCGCCAGGGCAACGGGATGAGCTGGGGTGAAGCGCCAGGATTGGCACATCTAATGGATGCTGTACTTCCTGGGCGGCTGCGGCCTGCTATTTTTAGGCTAGGAAGGGCCTAATAACCATGGCCTTTCCCACTATGAGAGAGAATACCAGACCCCAGCTTTCAGCTTCACCTTGGCTAGTAATCCAATTTGGGGGGACCCCATTTTTTTTTTTATTATTTATTTATAAATAATTTAAAAAACCAGCGTGGGGTGACCTCCAAATTGGATCACCAACCAAGGTGGGGTCTGCTTTACCCTAGCTGGCGATCAAAAATGGGGGGGGACCCTACGTCTTTTTTTAATTTCTTTTTTTTTTTGCTAAATACAAGGCTAAACACCCTTTAGTGTCACTAAGGATGCCAGCTTAAAATATGCAGGGGGGTAGAACATTATGTGTTTTGACATCAATCCATCCTAGCTTTTTAGGCTGCGTGCCCACGATCAGGGTTTGCAGCGTTTTGGATTCAGTGTTGTCTCTGTATTCAAAACGCTAAGCTGTGCAGTACAAATGCAATGTAAGGATTTTTAGAAATTTCCTGGCCAATTTGCTTCCTTTCTCTGCAGCATTAACTGACCTGCGCTGTGACTTCCTGAGCCTCATCATGTCAATTGTTTGCTGCCGAGGCCAGTGTTTTCTGCATGGGGAGAATAGAGCTAAGGTCCGCAGCAGCACCAACCCTGATAGTGGGCACGGGCAGCTGAATTCTCCCGTGGACAACACTCACATCTCTGCAAGAGGGCTGACTTTGTGTACTAGACACCAGATCATAGGTACATAGCCTAAAAGTGATATATTTCTGTGAAGTACCTGTGGATTCAAAATGCTCACTGTACCCCAGAATAAAATCCTTGAGGGGTCTAGTTTCCAAAATGGGGTCACTTGTGGGGGTTTCTGCTGTATAGGTACCCTAGGGGCCCTGCAAATACAAACAAATAAAACACCAAATAAACTGGTGCCCACAGTTTATTTCAACTTTTCCAAAATTCAAATGGTGCGCTTTCCATTCCAAGCCCTCCCATATGTCCAAACAGAGGTTTTTGACCACATTTGGGGTATTCTGTGCTCATAGGATAACAAACTTTGGGGTCCACTTTTTGGTGTTGCCTCTTAAGAAAGTGAGAAAAGCAACATTTTTGTAAAAAAAAGAACATTTTCAATATGACGACCCAAGATTATCAAATTCTGTGAAGTACCTGTGGATTCGAAATGCTCACTAAACCCCTGGATAAAATCCTTGAGGGGTCTAGTTTCCTGAATGGTGTCACTTGTGGGGGAGCTCCACTGTTAAATGCAACATGGTGTCTACTAATGATTCCAGCCAACTTTGCAGTCAAATAGCGCTCCTTCCCTTCCAAGCCCTGCCGTGCACCCAAATATTTGATTACCACCACATATGAGGATCTGCGTACTCAGGAGAAATTGCACAATAAATTTTATGGTGCATTTTTTCCTGATACTTTTGTGGGAAAAAAAGCTATCTGGTTAAAATAATAATTTTGTGGTAAAAATGTATTTTTTTTTATTTATTTTCACAGCTCAACATTATAAACTTCTGTGAAGCATCAAGGGGTTCAAGGTGCTCACTAAACATCTAGATAACGTCCTTGAGGGGTCTAGTTTCCAAAATGCTCTCACTGCTGTTTAGGTACCTTAGGGGCTCTACAAATACAATCTTTTTAAGCCAAATTTGCTTTCCGAAATTCAAATTTTGCTCCTTCTGTCCTGAGCCCTCCAATTTGTCCAAACAGAACTTTGTCACTACATGTAGGGTGTCATTGCGCTCAAATGAAAGTGGGTAATACACTGGGGGGGTCCATTTTGTGGGGTTAGCCCTTCAAAAAGGGAGAAATTTGGTGCTAAATCAACATTTTTGTAAAAAAAAAAAAAAAGAAAACTTTCAATATGATGACCTAAGATTATCAAAGTATGTGAAGTATCTGTGGGTTCAAAATGCTCACTATACCCCTAGATAAAATCCTTGAAGGGTCTAGTTTCCAGAATGGGGTCACTTGTAGGAGGTGTCTACTGTTTAGGTACCTTAGGGGCCCTGCAAATACAACATTGTGCCCACAATCTATTTCAGCCTAATGTCTGTCCAAAATTCAAATATTGCTCCTTTTGTTCCAGGCCCTCCTATTTGTCCAAACAGAGGTTTCTAACCACATGAAGAGTAGCAGCGCGCTCATACCAAACTGGGGGACAACTTTTGGGGTCCATTTTTATGTGTTATTTCTAAAAGGGAATTAATTTTGGGCTAGAGCTACGTTTTTAGGTAAAATGGTTATGTTTTTCTTTCCCATTCCACATTGCTTTTGCTCCTTTGATGCACCTAAAGGGTTAATAAAGTTCTTGGGTGTGATTTTGAGTACTTTAAGGGGTGCAGTTTTTAGACTGGTGTTACTTTTGGGTATTTTATGTCACCTAGGTTTCTCAGTCAATTCAAATGCAATGTGGTCCGAAAAAAAATGATTTTGTAATTTTTGGTTAAAAAGTGAGAATTGCTGATGATCTTTGAACACTTCTAACTTCCTAACCCCAAAAAATGTTGTTTCAGAAATTGCACTGATGTTAAGTAGATTTGTGGGAAATGTAATTTATTATGTATTTTGTGTGACATAACTTTCTAGTTTAAGGGCATAAAAATTAAAAGGTTGAAAATGACGAAATTTTCTTCAAATTTGTGATGTTTTCACAAATAAAAGGAAACCTTTTCCTAAATTTACCACTATCATGAAGTACTATATGTCATGAAAAAACAGTCTCAGAATCACCGAGATCCACTAAAGCTTTCCATAAAGTGACACTGGTCAGAATTGCAAAAATGGCCCGGTTATTAACCCCTTCAGCCCCCAGCCTGTTTTCACCTTAAAGACCCGGCCATTTTTTGCAATTTTGACCAGTGTCACTTTGACGGGTTATAACTCTGGAACACTTCAACGGATCCTGGTGATTCTGAGATTGTTTTTTCGTGACATATTGTACTTCATGTCAGTGGTAAATTTAGGCCGATATGTTTTGCGTTAATTTGTGCAAATTTCGGAAATTTGGCGAAAATTTCGCAATTTTCAAAATTTGAAAATTTATGCCCATAAATCTGAGAGATATGTCACACAAAATAGTTACTAAATAACATTTCCCACTTGTCTGCTTTACACCAGCGCAATTTTTGAAAAAAAAAAAAAAAATTCCGTTAGGAAGTTAGAAGGGTTCAAAGTTCATCAGCAATTTCTCATTTTTCCAACAAAATTTACATAAAAAAATTTTTTAGGTACCACATCACATTTGGAGTGATTTGAGAAACCTAGGCGACAGAAAATACCCAAAAGTGACCCCATTCTAAAATCTGCACCCCTCACTCTGCTCAAAACCACATCCAAGAAGTTTATTAACCCTTTAGGAGCTTCACAGCAACCAAAGCAATGTAGACGAAAAAATGAAAATTTTACTTTAACACAAAAATGTTACTTTAGCCATAAAAATTAGTATTTTCACAAGGGTATCAGGAAAAATGCATCATAAAATGTATTGTGCATTTTCTCCTGAGTACGCAGATACCTCATATGTGATGGAAATCAAATGTTTGGGCACACGGCAGGACTCGGAAGGCAAGGAGCGCCATTTGAATTTTTGAGTGCAAAATTAGCTGCACTCATTAGCGGACGCCATGTCGGGTTTGAAGACTCCCTGAGGTGCCTTAACAATGGAGCTCCCCCACAAGTGACCTTATTTTGGAAACTAGACCCCTCAAATATTTTTTCTAGATGTTTGATGTGCACTTTGAACCCCTGGGGGTCTCACAGAAGTTTATAACGTTGAGCCGTGAAAAGAAAAAACATTTTTTTTACCACAAAGCTGTTGCTTCAACCAGGTAGCTTTTTTTATCACAATGGTATCAGGAAAAAATGCACCATAAAATGTATTGTGCATTTTCTCCTGAGTACGCAGATACCCCATATGTGGTGGAAATCAAATGTTTGGGCACACGGCAGGACTCGGAAGGCAAGGAGCGCCATTTGAATTTTTGAGTGCAAAATTAGCTGCACTCATTAGCGGACGCCATGTCGGGTTTGAAGACTTCCTGAGGTGCCTAAACAATGGAGCTCCCCCACAAGTGACCCCATTTTGGAAACTAGACCCCTCAAATATTTTTTCTAGATGTTTGATGTGCACTTTGAACCCCCTGGGGGCTTCACAGAAGTTTATAACGTTGAGCCGTGAAAAGAAAAATTTTTTTTTTTAACCACAAAACTGTTGCTTCAACCAGGTAGCTTTTTTTATCACAACGGTATCAGGAAAAAATGCACCATAAAATGTATTGTGCATTTTCTCCTGAGTACGCAGATACCTCATATGTGGTGGAAATCAAATGTTTGGGCACACAGCAGGACTCGGAAGGCAAGGAGCGCCATTTCACAGCAAAATTGGTTGGAATTATTAGCGGACGCCATGTTGCGTTTGGAGACCCCCCTGAAGTGCCTAAACAATGGAGCTCCCCCACATTTGATCCCATTTTGGAAACTAGACCCCTCATGGAATTTATCTAGCTATTTAGTGAGCACTTTGAACCCCTGGAGGCTTCACAAACGTTTGTAATGTTCAGCCGTGAAAATATTTTATTATTTTTTTTACCACAAAATTGTTTTTTCAAACAGGTAGCTTTTTTTTCCACAAGGGTATCAGGAAAAAATGCACCATAAAATGTATTGTGCAATTTCTCCTGAGTACACAGGTACCTCATATGTGGTGGAAATCAATTGTTTGGGCGTACGGCGGGGCTCAGAAGAGAAGGAGCGCCATTTCACAGTAAAATTGATTGGAATTATTAGCAGACGCCATGTTGCATTTGGAGACCCCCTGAGGTGCCTAAACAATGGAGCTCCCCCACATGTGATCCCATTTTGGCAACTAGACCCCCCCCCCATACAAATGGGAAAGGGCGCAGCGGATGGAGGAGCGGCAGAGGATGGGAAAGGGCGCAGCGGATGGAAGATGGGAAAGGGCGCAGCGGATGGAGGAGCGGCAGAGGATGGGAAAGGGCGCAGCGGATGGATGATGGGAAATGGCGCAGCGGGTGGAGGAGCGGCAGAGGATGGGGGGGGGGAGGGAGGTGAGATGGGGATACCTACCTTACAGGATGGATCTAGGCAGCAGGAACACAGCAGACAGAAGAGGCAGCAGACGAAGGAGGCAACAGATTGAGGAGGGTGAGAGGGGGCAGTAGATGAAGAGGATGGGAGAGAGCAGGCAGCAGATCGAGGAGGGGGGCAGAGTCTGATGGGAGAGAGAGATGGCACATGGAGGAGGGTGGCCCCCAGAACATGGAGGGGGGAGGGTGGCTTGCAGCACATGTGGGGGGAGGGTGGCTTGCAGCACTGCAAGCCACCCTCCCCCCACATGTGGAGCACTGCAAGCCACCCTCCCCCCACATGTGCTGCAAGCCACCCTCCCCCCACATGTGGAGCACTGCAAGCCACCCTCCCCCCACATGTGGAGCACTGCAAGCCACCCTCCCCCCACATGTGCTGCAAGCCACCCTCCCCCCACATGTGCTGCAAGCCACCCTCCCCCCACATGTGGGGGGAGGGTGGCTTGCAGCACATGGAGGGATAGGAGGTGTAGTGGCGATGAAGGAGGCGGCGGCCGATTCGGGGGCAGCAGCGGCTGAAAAAGGTGGGTGCGGCGGGGACAGCGGTGGATCGGGAGCGGCGGCGAGCGTGGCGGCGGGGACAGTGGCGAGCGTGGCGGCGGGGACAGCGGTGGATCGGGAGCGGCGGCGAGCGTGGCGGCGGGGACAGCGGTGGATAGAGCGTGGCGGTGGGGACAGCGTTGGATCGAGCGTGGCGGTGGGGACAGCGGTGAGTGTGGCGGCGGGGACAGCGGTGGATCGAGCGCGGCGGCGGGGACAGCGGTGGATCGAGCGCGGCGGGGACAGCGGCGAGCGTGGCGGCGGGGACAGCGGTGGATCGAGTGTGGCAGCGAGGCGGCGGGGACAGCTGTGGATCGGGAGCGGCGGCGGGGACAGTGGCGAGCGTGGCGGCGGGGACAGCGGTGGATCGAGCGTGGCAGCGGGGACAGCGGTGAATCGGGAGCAGCGGCGGGGACAGCGGCGAGCGTGGCGGCGAGGACAGCGGTGGATCGAGCGTGGCGGTGGGGACAGCGGTGGATCGGGAGCGGCGGGGACAGCGGTGGATCGGGAGCAGCGGCGGGGACAGCGGTGGATCGGGAGCGGCGGCGGGGACAGCGGTGGATCGAGCGTGGCGGCGGGGACAGCGGTGGATCGGGAGCGGGGACAGTGGCGAGCGTGGCGGCGGGGACAGCGGTAAATCGAGCGTGGCGGCGGGGACAGCGGTGGATCGGGAGCAGCGGCGGGGCTGGCGGGGCGATCGGAGACAGCGGCGGGGCTGGCGGTGGCGATCGGACCCGCGGCGGGGCTGGCGGTGGCGGGCGGGGCGATCGGAGACAGCGGCGGTGGCGGGCGGGGCGATCGGAGACAGGGGCGAGCGGCGGGGCTGGCAGGGCGATCGGGGACAGGGGCGAGCAGCGGGGGCAGCAACTTACCGATGGGCACCCGCAGAGCTTCGGCTTCCAGGGATGGTCACAGGCCCCAGATCCACATGGATTGGAGAGACCGGTCACAAGACCGGTCTCTCCAATCAGAGCTGGGGGCGGGTGAAGCACCGATCACCCAGCTCCAGCCAATGGCCAGTGCTACAGCAGCACTGATCAGGGCTGGATTTCAATGTTCCAGCCATTTTCAATGGCTGGAACATTACAGGGACTGTAATTGGCTGAGCGGCGTTTGTCAGCCAATCACAGCCTCTGTAGGTTCGGGGAGGAGGCACCACCCCTCCTGAGGTCAGGCAGAGGTCCCCTCCTTCCCGAATCTACCGCTTAATTAAAGAAATTGGACTCCCCGGGGCTGCGATTTCGCCATGACGTACTGGGTACGTCATGGGTCGTTTAGCACCATGTCACCGTGACGTACCCAGTACGTCAAAGGTCGTTAAGGGGTTAAGGAAAAAACTGGCTTTGTCCTTAAGGGGTTAAGGGAATAAAAATTCAGTTTGAAAATTGCAAAATTTTCAACATATTCATAAAATTTTCGATTTTTCACAAATAAAACCAAAAAATATCGGCCTAAATTTTCCACTATCATGAAGTACAGTTCCTGATGTATGTAAAGCGCTGTGGAATGTGTTAGCGCTATATAAAAATAAAGATTAGATTTGATTTGAAGTACAGAATCACTGGGCTCTATTGAAGCATTTATTAATTCATAAAGTGACACTAGTTGGATTTCTAAAATTTAACCTGGCCATTAGGGACAACATTGGCTTTGTCCTTAAAGGCTAAAGGGAATCTGTCAATAGGTTTTGGCCACCTGCTCTGAGAGCAACATAATGTAGGGGCAGAGATCCTGATTCCAGCTATGTCAATTACTGGGCTTCTTAGTGTAGTTTTGACAATCTACTGCTGATTAATCAGTTATTTTATCATTAGAGGACTACTTGGCATTTTGCAAGGTAGTTCTGTATATTTATGGGCCCTGTATAAATGTGGCGCCCTGGACTAGCCAGGTAGCCACATGAATAACACTCACACCCCCACCCCCGGGCAGAAACACCAGAGTCAGACACAAAATCCTTGTTGCCTCCCTCCAGGGGCTGATGTCCACACCAGGTGGGGTGGAGCCAGGCGGTTGGCCCCACCCACTGAGGAGTTCACAGGCCTGGAGGCGGGAAAAGGAAGCAATTGAGTTGTGGCAGTGAAAGTAAGAGGAGCTACTGCTGGTGTCTGGGAGGGATCCCAGGCACTGACAGCAAGGTTGGCAAACGGTGGTGGCCGTCTGCAGGAGTGGTGGAACGACGCGGAACTGTAGGACAAGGGTCGGGCGGTGGCCCGCCGGTACCGAACCGGGGAGCGAAGTGAAGCCAGCACACACAGGCAGGGCCTGCGGACTCCGACCAGGCTTGGAGCCGCCGACAAATGTCAAATCCGTTAGTGACCGGAACCCCAGGGGTTTCCTAACAACCAAAGACCCGTTAGAAGGCAACCGTCCGCACCAGGGGATATACAGCTATCGCCAGAAGCTAGAGATCCAAGGGCCAGCGCCTGCGGGCAAAACGGGCTCCTGTGGCACCTATACGCCGGGGAGCGGGCTACGATTGGGAAGCCATCAGAGCCAAAACACTACACAGGTGCAGGGAAAGACAGCCGCCATCACTTGTCCGGGGAGAGACGCTGCGGCCGGCTGCGGGACCCGTCCATCCAGCCGTTTGGTTTACCGGAGACTTTGTGTATCGATTGCTGAGTGAGTGCGCCGGTGCCGTTCGGCACCGCGCCGCTCTGTCCCAGCAACCCTGCCACCTCACCAACCCTGCCTCCCCGTCACCTCACCGGGCCCCGGGACCACCAACCCCTACCCACGGAGGGGGAGAACAACATCCCAGCTGCTCCCTAACACCGCTCCCAGGATCTCCGTCACCAGCAGCGGTGGTGCCCATCTTCACCACAACCCGTGGGTGGCGTCACGGACTCAATCCCCAAACAAAAACTATCCCCTTTCCACTCACGGGCGAGGAGCGCCGCTCGAGTCCCCGGATCCGGCCCACCGCTCGAGCCACCGAGCAGCAGCAGTGCCGGACCCGAGCGTTTTAGTGCGAGCGCAGTGCCCCGCCGCCCGCGACATAAATGCTCAAAATGACATCAAACAGCTCAGTAAGTGATACATCACTGGAATCGGGGTCTCTGTCTCTACATGATGCTGCTCTCAAATGAGGTAGCAAAAACCTGGTGACAGGTTCGCTTTAAGCATTCCAGAGTTATTGTCACATAGTGACACTGGTCAGAATTGAAAAGTTTGGCTCTGTCAGGATGGTGAAAATAGGTTTGCTGAAGTTAAATAGTAGCTTATTTTGAAAGCAATATGTAAAGTTTAATTTTGAATTTGCATGTAACTTGTTCAGGAACCTTTTGCTGGTAATGAGATAATTACTGTATGATCTCAAGTGTAAAATGTTCAAGGTGCAGCTTCCCCAGATATGTGGGAATGATGAAGTGATCTTCACGGACCAAAGAAGAAAATACAATCAAACTCCTCTCGTCCATATCTTCCTAAAACCATCAAAAATAACCAAAATATCGAGTTCTCAGCATATAAATTACAGTTCAACCCTCTGTATTCAGCAGGTACTGATATCATTGGTACCTGTATTCTCTTGATTATGCATTACACCTTCTGCTCGCTTATAAGGCTTTGTTCATAGGCTCTGAGTATTTCCCAATGTCTCTCTATAGGTACTTTAACAGTTGCGTTGTGCGGCATCCGTCACAATGCGTTGTGTGACGCATGTGACTGATGCGTTCTAAATAGTGTGATAATAAAGGCAACAGATTCCTGTGAAATAACGTGTTGTATTCTTGGTTTTCTTTAGCCGAGAGAGCCCCTATCATCACTGCACACATGCAGGCACTACCGTTCCCATCATCACCGCACACATGCAGGCACTACTGCCCCCATCATCACCACACACACCTGCACTGCTGCCCCCATCATTACCACACACACCGGCACTATCTGAGTTACATCACCGCTGACAGCGCAAATCACTTCAGTTTCTGTGTGGAGCTGACAGAGAGCGGCGGTGTCCTATGGCCGCTTTTGTCAACTTCCGATGTAGCAGAGCTGAAAGCGTCGTGGGACCTCGTGTGGATTACGTCGGACCTAGAGGGTTTTTTGGGGATTAATAAAGTGGTGAAAGAGGGGGATTTTTTTCTTTTATTTCAAATAAAGGATTTTTCGTTGTTTCTGTTTATTTACTTTCACTACAGATTAATCATGGGGCGTGTCTCATAGACACCTTCCATGATTAACCTAGGACTTAGTGGCAGCTATGGGCTGCCATTAACTCCTTATTACCCTGATTGCCACCGCACCAGGGCAATTCGGGATGAACCGGGTAGAGTCACGAGACTGTCGCATCTAATGGATGCGGCAATTCCGGGCGGCTGCTGGCTGATATTTTTAGGCTGGAGGGCTCCCTATAACGTGATGCTCCCCATCCTGAGAGTACCAGCATTCAGCCGTGTGGCTTTATCTTGGTTGGTATCAAAATTGGGGGGGACCGCACACAGTTTTTTGTTTTTTTTTTTTAAATTTATTTATTGTACTGAACGATATAAACCTGCCCACCGGTGGCTGTGATTGGTTCTAGTGAGACAGCTGTCACTCAACATGGGGGCGCGTGACTGCAACCAATCACAGGCACCGGTGGGCGAGGGAAGCAGTGACTACCAGAGCTTTGTGACGGCTGTGCAGCGCAGCGCCGGTGATCGGTCAGTGTGAGAGGGAGAGACCGTCTGACAGGGAGAGAGAGACCGACAGAGAGAGACCAGTAGTTCTTTAAACGATTTTAGAACGTTCTGCTGGACGTGTTGAGCATGCTCAGTAGAACGTGACTGAATCCTGCATTGGAATCTGTCGCCAAACGCATGGCGATGGGAATCCAGCATCATAGACATTCATTATGCCTTCTAACAGATCTCGACGGAATCCTGCCGAGTGCGTTTTTTTACACAAAAATAAAATGTTACATTGCGCGATCCTTCCGCTTGACAGTCACTGACAAAACGACTGATGCACCACGGGGCGGATGGAACGCAAGACCATCTGTTGCAATCCGCCCTTAATTGAAGCCTATGAGGAATAAACTGATTTCTGCAACGGTTTCTGTAATTCCACAAGGCGGCGGATTGCAACAGATGCCACACAACGCAAATGTGAAAGTACCCTATGATCTACGCAACTGTATAGGAAAGCCCGATGCAACCAACTTCTTGTCAGGTGATCGGTGGCTTATTGCTACAGTTGTAGCATTTGCTGTTACACAGAAAATGTGTTGTTGAACAAAATGTAACAATAAACGTACCCAAATATCTTGTACAGTATTTGTTTAGATAATATATATGCAGCTACATTCACAGATTGATGTGCATTTTAGTGAAAAATTGACCATTTTTCTTTTTTCAACTCTATTGCCTCTGTGTGGCATTTTCTTAAACATTGTGTTTCAAAGTCAATAAAAAAAAACAGTTGGAAGTCACATGTTAGAGTTTATCACTAGGTAATAGATCCACAAGATACAGATGCAAAACGGAGGCCTTCTCATTTGCATCATGTCACTGATTCCCATTGATTTAGGGTTGAGTGTAGGTGGTTCTGAATTCCATGTATCTTACACTTGGATCAGGAATTCAAATGGATGCAGTAGCGTTAATAGCACGCCATGCAGCCATGATGGGACTAGTGAGTGGAGGGGGTAGTGCATGGGCAGGCCCTCTCCTCCCATCTCCCAGATCCCACCCCCCTTCTCTCTACCTGGTATTACTTTCAACTGTATCTGCATCCTGGATGCAGATATAGTTGAAAGCAATGATGGGACAGGGAACTGTCTGCTATCTCCATCTGTCTCCCTGTCCATCTGAACTCTGACGTCTCAGCGCAGTGGGCACGAAAACGTCAATATGCAATCCTCGCTCTGCAGAGCTTCAGACCACATATTGCAGGGATTGGAACCGCTGGGGAACGAGGAGAGGTGAGTATATTTTTATTTATTTTAACTCAAATGAGGCCCATTATAATATTTGCAAGTTTATGTGGAGGCCAGTACACTATTTTGAAGGCTATATGTTGGCCATCGTACTGTTTGGATAGCTATATGATGAGCATTACACTATTTTGAGGGGGCTATATAATGAGCATGACACTATTTTGAGGGCTTTTTTGGAAACATACTGTTTAGAGGGCCATTTTACTACGTGGGGACCTTTTTTCTTATTGGGGTCCATTTTATTTATTGTTTTGAGGGCTATGTGGGGTGCCATACTGTATTGAGAAATTAGTGGGGGGCCATTGTATTGCTTGTTGAGCGGTGTACGAGCAACTATACAATGTGGAGGATTTTGTTGTTACCATCATACTGTGTGGAAGGTTGTGTTTGGGCAATGGTACTGTATGGAGGATTCATGATACTGTATGGAATGCCATTTGTGTTGGGGGGGTGGTACTGTATGAAGAATTCATGATACTCTATGGAGGGCCATTTTACTGTATGAATGGTGGTGTCAGGGCCATCATAGTGTGATTGGGTCACTGTGGGGTATCCTACTTTACGATAGTCGGAGGTACTGTGGGCTCATCAAACTGCGTGTGGAAGGCACTGTGTAGGAATTCCCTGTGGAGGTGCTATAGTGTGTCTGAGGGGGCAATTTTGTTGGCTTTGGACTTTATGGGGCCATGAAAGGGGTTTCTTAAGGCACTAAGGGGCTTCAGTGAAAGGAAATTTTTTTTAGGGCTGCACATTTGTGAGATATTCTTTTATTATTTTATATGAACTGCGCTAAATATTATTATTTTTTTTTTCTTTTGTAGGGTGGTGGTCGGGAGGGTCCAATTAGGATTTCTGCTATGGTGCACCATAGTTCCTATGTATGCCTCTGCATGGATGTATAAGTAGATCTATTTTTTTTCTTGTAGATTTTCAGAAATCTGCAAGGATATCCTGATGGCAGCAAAGTCTGAGAATTCTGAAGTGCTGTGCACACATTCAGGATTTTTTCCTTGTAGAAAAAAATCTGCAGAATGTAAATTCTTTGTGTTTTTCAGCATCTTTGTTGAAAAATAAAAAAACATATTGCGTAAAAAAAAGTGCATTGTTTTTTTTTTTCCAGAACATGTATATTTGGCTGCAGATTGTCTGCAACAGCCTAAGGGTATGTGCGCACTAGGCGTTTTTTTCACGCTGCGTTTTTATGTGCGTTTTTGTCTCAAAAAACGCACCCGCGGCTAAAAAACGCGGCAAAAACGCATGCGTTTTTGCCGCGATTTGGTGCGTTTTTTGCTGCGTTTTTGCTCACTGCGTTTTTAATCAGTGCACAATGCCATTAAAGATTGTTGATGAAAAAAAAAAAAAAAGGTCTGATGTCATTTCCTTCTTCAAAATGTTCATTGTATGCAGGAGAGCAGACAGCAGCTGCAGAACTACAAGGCTCAGCATCCTCCATTCACTAGTGTATGCAGGAGAGCAGACAGCAGCTGCAGAACTACAAGGCTCAGCATCTTCCATCCAGAACTGTATGCAGTTTTTTGCCCAAAAAGAAAAAAAAAATGACATGGGCTTCGCCATATTTTTGTATGCTAGCCGGGTACAGCAGGCAGGTACGGGCTGCCCCCAACCCCCAGCTGCCTATTTGTACCCGGCTGGGAACCAAAAATATAGAGAAGCCCTTTTTTTTAATTATTTCATGAATTTCATGAAATAATTAAAAAAAAAAAAAAAAATGACGTGGGCTTCGCCTAATTTTTTGAGTCCAGCCGGGTACAACTAGGCAGCTGGAGATTGGAATCCACAGTGCAGGGTGCCCAAGATTTCTGGGCACCCCCACTGCGAATTGCAGTCCGCAGCCACCCCAGAAAATGGCGCTTTCATAGAAGCGCCATCTTCTGGCGCTGTATCCAACTCTTCCAGCTGCCCTGAAGCCGGGTGGCTAGCTGGGTAATAATGGAGTTAGGGCTAGCTGTATATTATCAGCTAGCCCTAAGCCCGAAATTCATGGTGTCACGCCAATATTAGACATGGCCACCATGAATTTCTAGTAATGATAAAAAAAAAAAAAAACACACAGAAAAATATTTTTATTAGAAATAAAACACAACACAATTAGTGACTCCATCTTTATTGAAATAAAGAACCCCCCTCCGCAGTAATCCTGGGTCAGGGTCCCGCGCCGTCCAATCCGGATCCAATATCATCTGATCGGTTTGCTGGAAGGCAAAGCGATCTGATGATGTGTCGGGATCAAGTGCCTGAATCCCATCACACATCAGCTGATTGTATAAAAGCCGATTATACAATCAGCAGATGCATCAGTAGAAAAAAAAAAATAATACTCACTTATGTGCTGTGCTGATTACCGGCAGCTCCTGCAGCGATCGATTGGACAGGAGTCTGATCCCGTCCGATCGCTGCAGGAGCTGCCGGTAATCAGCTGATGAAGTCCCCTGACAGCAGGATCAGCTGATAGCCGGCCGGGCGCGAAAAAGCCGGAGAGACTACGATCAGCTGATGCGTCAGGTGACTGCATCAGGTGATCCACCGCCAGGTCCTGCAAGCAAGGTCCTGCCCCGGGGAGACTGCACACAGCCAGAGCGGCGGTACCGGGAGGAGATGGGAGCGGGCATGGCACCGGGACCCTGCAGACAGGTGAGTATATATGACATTTTTTTTTTTTTCTACTGTTCACTTTGGTTTTCGCCGCTGCCTCCACCTCTCGCCCAGACATGGCGCCGCACGGAGCTGACATGCACAGGACGGGAGGTGGACGCAGCAGTGACGGTACCGGGAGGATTCATGCTTCTGTGTTTACCAACAGAAGGAATCCTCTTCCTGTACACGTCACTGTAGTACCCACCCCTTGCGTTTATAGCTGCGTTTTTAGTCATAGAAACGCGGCTATATGCGTTTTTCATTGCGTTTTTAACATCTCATTGAATTCAATGAGTGAAAAACGCAGTGGAAAACGCAGAAATAATTGACATGCTGCGTTTTTGTGGTCACCACAAAAACACAGCTAAAAAAAAACGCTGTGTGCGGACAGCACTTATGAAAACCCATTGACATTGCTGGGGAAGCACTGTCGCTGCGTTTTCAGCACAAAAACGCGGTAAAAAACGCCGCTAAAAACGCGGCAAAAACGCCTAGTGCGCACATACCCTAAAGGCCCCGTCACACACACAGATAAATCTTTGGCAGATCTGTGGTTGCAGTGAAATCATGGACATACTGTTCCATTTGTAAACAGCCACAAACCTGGCACTGATTGTCCACAATTTCACTGCAACCACAGATCTGACGCAGATTTATCTTTATATCTATTATATGTGTGTGACAGGGCCTTAAGGCTGTGTGCGCATGTGTGCCTTTTTCATGCCTTTACGCTGCGTTTTGCACTGCAGCGTAAACACATGCGTTCTGCGTCCCCAGCAAAGTCTGTGACTTGTGCAAATTCCATCCGCACGTTGCGTTTCAGAACGCAGCGATTCGCATGCTGAAATTTTTTGCCAAAACGCTGCGTTCTAAAAAGCAACATGTCACTTCTTTTGTGTGTTTTGGATGCTTTTCCCACTGTCTATGGCAGAGCAAGCATCCAGAATGCATGAATTCTGCATTCACAATGCATCCAAAACACAACTTTTCGGCTGCATTTTGAATCGCACATGCAGTGACAAAACGCTGCAGAATAAGGGACAACCAGAACGCAGACGTGCGCACATGGCCTTACAGTTCTGTGTGCTGAGAATATATCTGAGAGCACAAATGTCACATAGATGTGTGAATGCATTCTAAAGTGAATCAGACTTGCTGCTATCCATTTTTCTTGATTATGTAAAAATAACTGCTTTCTTTTTATTTGCTGTTTTAATATATTGTTCACTTACATTTGCATGTGTTTTTTATGCCATAGGATGATTGGCTTAGGAAAAATTATCTTAAAGATTTCAAGCATCATTTTATGAAGCATTTTCCATACACCATAAATGATCCTTTACAACAGAGGAATAAAGTGAAGAAAGGGTAATTACTGAGAAATAAACAATTTGTACACTCAATGATATTTAGGAAAGTTATCTATATGTGATGTTACTGTTTATTGAATTTCAGAAATATGTAATTGTACTATATGGTGACACCTTTACAAATTTAATGTACAGTACAGACCAAAAGTTTGGACACACCTAATTCAAAGAGTTTTCTTTATTTTCATGACTGAAAATTGTAGATTCACATTGGAGGCATCAAAACTATGAATTAACACATGTGGAATGAAATACCGTATTTTTCGGACTATAAGACGCACCGGACCATAAGACGCACCCTGGTTTTAGAGAAGGAAAATAAAATTTTAAGCAAAAAATGTGGTCATGACACACTGTTATGGGGCGAGGATCTGCTGCTGACACTGTTATGGGGGTAATGTCCCCAAATTCTCTACTAAGGTACCCATCCTGGTAATGATCCTTCTGCCTTGTGTATATATGTCCCTCATCCTGGTATAGCCCCATCTTGCTACATACTGCCTGTGACGAGACAGACTTTTTCAATGTGTGTCGTGGGTTAAATTTCTTACATTAGCCAGATGTATTGTTCTTCTGTGTGTTAACTCATGTTTGCTAAACTATTGTTTCTCCAGACCCTTCCGAGCAATTATTGTAATGTAGTTGTGTATTACTAATCTAATGTAAATGACCTCAGTGGCCATTGTCTAGTCTGTGCATTGCAGACTACATGTATATCCTCAGTCTTTCTATCCACATCAGTTAAATGAACATTGTCCATGCAGCCTGAAATTCATCCAATAAGAGAAGCAATCTTGTACAACCAATCCGATAAGGGCACAGTATATCCGAAGGGAAGGCGATGGCTATAAAAAGGACTTCTTTAAGTAACCAGTTGTTGATGAATGCTGATGGATGCAGTCTAAGCTCTTAGGAGCTGGCTAGGGGATCATAACCAGGATACCTTGTGGACTCGGTCTAGGGACTTTGGCTCCAACTAGAGGATCACTTGGCTACATGGCTTCAATCTAGGGACTCTGATTCCGATTGGAGACCATAACCACAGTCTAGGAATTTCGACTCCGGCTGTCAGGATTATATCATCATACCAGAGACTACTTAAGGAAGAAACCCAGGTTGGGACAATTTGGTCACCTGGCTACAGACTTTGCAGACCTCAGACAGCTTCCTAAATCTGGGGTTATTCCTTTCTCGGTGGGTGCCCGCCGAAAGCGGGGTGCTGCTGGATTGGAGTAAATAGCCCTGGAAGCTCTAAGGCACGGACATTCTAATCCCTTGTGAGCCAGCGGAAGGGTGAGAGACTGTTGCCTGTTACATTTGTGTCTTTTGCTGGTTGTGTTATGTGCCGTTAATTGATTGGGGATCCAATAAAATCTTAATATTGTGATTCCCTCACCCTGGGTTGTCTGAGTAGTGTTACGCCCACGGTTAAGGAGGTTGTGCGTTCAGTTGGGATGAGCCCTGAGCCATGCTGTCTTTCTAAAGGCGGCCGGGCCAGTGGACGAGAGCACCCACTGAGCCCCCTGTCTCCACAATTGGTGGAAGCAGAGGGATAGTACTCAGCCTGGTTTACCCAGGGGAGCTGCAGAGGACTGGTGTTGGCGGACTCCGTCCAGGAATCAACAACCAGGGAGGCACATAAGCATACCCAGCAGGCCATAGGGGAGGCATTCAGGTTTCGGACGCTGCCATGTCCAACCCCACTAGCTCAGCCAAGGGAGAAGTACCGGAGAGGAGTTACGACCGCAGCAGTAAATGGATGCTACAGGATCTGTGCCAGATGCAAAAGATTGACTACAGGAACGCTGACACTCGGTCGGACTTGATCCAGAAATTAGTCATTTGGGATGCCGAGGACGATTAGGATCCCAACTATGTTGACCCAGAGGATTTAAACTATGTGCCACATCATGGATCTAGTGACAATCGGGAATCAATTTGGTCCAAATGGCCCAAGCCACAGCGTTGTTGGCTGCATTGGGGCCTAAATCCTCAAGAGAAGAGAGGGCTTGTGTTCTGGAATATGTTTATGGGGTTCCAGCTGCCGTACTGCTAACACCAGCCGCTCGAGAAGGATGGTCCCGCTACCCAGCAGAAGCTGCACCAAAACAAAGGTCTACAAACAAGGCCTGTGACTTGCCCAATCTATGGCGCTGTTATACATGTGGACGCTTTGGACATATCGATAAAGATTGTCTCCAAAACCGAGGCCCCAGGCTTGGAGCCCATCTGCCAGCTCAGCCGGTCAAGGTCTGTGACATACAGAGCCAGCGACTACGAGACACTGGTTCCTCCATTACCCTGGTAAGCTCAGTTATTGTTTCCCCAGAAGACCATTTACCAGATTCCCAATTATTAATCTCCCTGGCTGAGGGCCAGCGCTCGGACATCCCTCTGGCTTGTTGGACCTAAGGACCGACCAGGGAGAGGTCGAGGTGGAGCTTATGGACAGCCTCCCCACGCCTGGTATTTTGGGGACCAACCAGGAAGTGATCGATGTGGGGCTTGTGAACAGCCTCCCCATACCTGTCATTGTGGAGACTGACCAGAGCAAGGCTGATGTGGAGCTTATGAACAGCATCCCCACACCTGTTATTTTGGTGTGTGACCAGGAAGAGGTCCATATGGAGCTTATGGACAGCCTCCCCACACCTGTTATTTCGGGGACTAACCAGGAGGAAATTGAAGTGGGATTCATGGATGGCCCCACCAAGCCTGTTGTTTCGGATACCACCCAGAGGGAAGTGGAAGTAGGGCTTGCGGATTACCTGCTCACACCAGTCATTTTGGAGAATGACCTAGGACAAGGACTATCCAGCCAGTTTGTTACCGCCATCACCCGCAGCCAAGCCAAACACCATCCTTGTGCAGGTGTTTCTACCAACCCATCCGAGGGGAACCCTCCTCCTCAATCTTCAGCCTCCTCCTCAGATCCAACGAATGTGAGTACCTCAGACCCAACTGTGGCCATTGACTGGGGGGAGATAGATCGTAAGGAATTCAGGGAAGCCCAACTCATGGACCCCACCTTAGTGCTTGTCTGCAATATGGCTGCTCAACCTGGGGGAGGTGTATAGATGCGAGCCTCTGTTGCTGACCTCACCATTAAAAAGGACAATGCCGTCTAGAGGAGAAGGGTGATAAGAGGCCTACCACGTCTGGCCGTCCCATCAACAACAAACCTCGTCAAGATTCAGCCATTTTCCCATCTGGCTAATTAAAAAGTAGGAGGAATGTGACAGACTTTTTCAATGTGTGTCGTGGCTTAAATTTCTTACATTAGCCAGACTTATTGTTCTTCTGTGTGTTAACTCATGTTTGCTAAACTATTGTTTCTCCAGACCCTTCCGAGCAATCATTGTAATGTAGTTGTGTATTGCTAATCTAATTTAAATGACCTCAGTGGCCATTGTCTAGACTGTGCATTGCAGACTACAGGTATATCCTCAGTCTTTCTATCCACATCATTTAAATGAACATTATCCATGCAGCCTGAAATTCATCCAATAAGAGAAGCAACCTTGTACAACCAATCCGATAATGGCGCAGTATATTCGAAGGGAAGGCGATGGCTATAAAAAGGGACTTCTTTAAGTCACCAGTTGTTGATGAATGCTGATGGATCCAGTCTAAGCTCTTAGGAGCTGGCTAGGGGATCATAACAGGATACCTTGTGGACTCGGTCTAGGGACTTTGGCTCCGACTAGAGGATCACTTGGCTACATGGCTTCAATCTAGGGACTCCTATTCCGATTGGAGACCGTAACCACAGTCTAGGAATTTCGACTCCGGCTGCCAGGATTATATCATCATACCAGAGACTAATTAAGGAAGAAACCCAGGTTGGGACAATTTGGTCACCTGGCTACAGACTTTACAGACCTCAGACAGCTTCCTAAATCTGGGGTTATTCCTTTCTCGGTGGGTGCCCGCCAAAAGCGGGGTGCTGCTGGATTGGAGTAAATAGCCCTGGAAGCTCTGAGGCTTGGACATTCTAATCCCTGGTAAGCCAGTGGAAGGGTGAGACTCTGTTGCCTGTTACATTTGTGTGTTTTGCTGGTTATGGGTTATGTGCTGTTAATTGTTTGGGGATCCAATAAAATCTTAATATTGTGATTCCCTCACCCTGTGTTGTCGGAGTAGTGTTACGCCCACGGTTAAGGAGGTTGTGCGTTCAGTTGGGATGAGCCCTGAGCCATGCTGTCTTTCCAAAGGCGGCCGGGCCAGCGGACGAGAGCACCCACTGAGCCCCCGTGTCTCCACACTGCCATCCTGGTATGTACTCCCATTCTGCTATATACGCAATCATCCTGCTATATACGCCATCATCATGCTATATACGCCCTCACCTTGCTAATATACCCCCATCATCTTGCTAATATACCCCCATCATCCTGCTAATATACCCCCATCATCCTGCTCATATACCCCCATCATCCTTCTAATATACCCCCATCATCCTTCTAATATACCCCCATCATCCTTCTAATATACCCCCATCTTCCTGCTCATATACCCCCATCTTCCTGCTCATATACCCCCATCTTCCTGCTCATATACCCCCATCTTCCTGCTCATATACCCCCATCTTCCTGCTCATATACCCCCATCTTCCTGCTCAGATACCCCCATCATCCTGCTCAGATACCCCCATCATCCTGCTCAGATACCCCCATCATCCTGGTATATGTCCTGCATCCTGTGGCACGCAGAAAAAAAATAAACGTTTATACTCACCTTTCCTTGCTCGACGCAGCATCGCTCCTCCTCCTGTCTGTGCCGGCAGCGCTGTGGGAGCCGGCCACGATCCCTGCAGCATTGCGATGTCCTCCTGTCTGGCGGCCGTGCTGTGTGGACACGTGCGCACAGCGATGACGTCATCGCTGTGAGCACCGCTAGTCTCCACACAGCCGCAGACGGCACAGACAGGAGGACAGTGCGATGCTGCAGGGATTGTGGCCGGCTCCCACAGCGCTGCCGGCACAGACAAGAGGAGATCGCGGTGCTGCGGGGGAACGGTGAGTGTACTGATTCACTGCCCCCCGTGCTGATGATGTGCGGGGAGCAGTGAATACAGCCGCACATGATCACTCCAGGCTGTAGTTGCTAGGGGTGATCATGCAAGCTGGCTGTCTACTATGCGCGCGTCCCTCGCCCATCACCCCGCCCACCTGTCAGGACTGCCTTCAGCGCTGAGAGATGGGCGGGATGATGGGCGTGCATATGTAATGAGCGGGCCCACGTGGTCACTGCATGTACTGCTGCAGCCTGCTCGTGCCCCCGATGACCCGCTCCATTGCAGCACCTTCATTCCCCGCAGCCATGCCCTACATTCAGACCATAAGACGCACCCCCACTTCCCCCAACATTTTGGGGAAAAAAAGTGTGTCTTATAGTCCGAAAAATACGGTACTTATTTTCAGTTGTTTCACACTTTTTTATGTCTTATATTCTAAGTTCTTCAAAGTAGCCACCTTTTGCTTTGATTACTGCTTTGCACACTCTTTGCATTCTCTTGATGAGCTTCAAGAGGTAGTCACCGGAAATGGTCTTCCAACAGTCTTGAAGGAGTTCCCAGAGATGCTTAGCACTTGTTGGCCCTTTTGCCTTCACTCTGCGGTCCAGCTCACCCCAAACCATCTCGATGGGGTTCAGGTCTGGTGACTGAAGGCCAGGTCATCTGGCGTAGCACCCCATCACTCTCCTCCTTAGTCAAATAGCCCTTACACAGCCTGGAAGTGTGTTTGGGGTCATTGTCCTGTTGAAAAATAAATGATTGTCCAACGAAACGCAAACCGGATAAAATAGCATGCCGCTGCAAGATGCTGTGGTAGCCATGCTGGGTTCAGTATGCCTTTAATTTTGCAGAATAGCAGGGTACCAGCAAAAAACGCCTAAATAACTTTTATTCAATAATTTATATTAAAATCTTACTGACAAACAACATAGAACAGCTATATATATATATAGCCTGTATCACATCAATTGATGTTCTCCCATATAAATGCCCTATATATGTTGTGGGGCAGTAGTACATCAAGCAGGCAGCAATGATTGTAATATGTGGACCAGTATTCTTTTTATCCAAAGCACTACTATAATGCAGAGATAGAAAAATTCTCTCTGTCCAAAGGACTACTCAGATGCAAAAGCAGTGGGAATACTATGAATAATCAGCCACTCTTAATAAAACAGAAAAGTAACAGTCTCACCAGTCTTCAGCAGAACTGAACTTGTGTCCCTTTTTCCTCCATTGCTGTCAGACAGAAAGCTAACATAATACAGATCCCCCAGTCCTCCCAGGAATTGCTTCAGGATCTGAAAACACTGTCAGCGAAATAAATCATGCCTGGGCTCCACTCTCGACACGTTTCCTTATCAGGAGAGTATTCAATCATGTGTCTGAACGGGCCTTAATTATCCCACAGAGGGCCGACACATGCCATATGGTCCCGACATCCAGCGCTCATGCTGCTGCACTCATGAGGGCATTTATATGGGAGTACATCAATTGATGTGATACATGCTATATATATAGCTGTTCTATGTTGTTTGTCAGTAAGATTTTATTATTAATTATTGAATAAAAGTTAATTTTTAGGCGTTTTTTGCTGGTACCCTGCTATTCTGAATAATTTATCTGTATACCAGATCCAGTGGCTGTTTATATATGCCTTTTAGTTTTGAATAAATTCCCAACAGTGTCACCAGCAAAGCACCATCACACCACCTCCTCCATGCTTCACGGTGGGAACCAGGCATGTAGAGTCCATCCGTTCACCTTTTTTACGTCTCATAAAGACACGGTGGTTGGATCCAAAAATCTCAAATTTGGACTCATCAGACCAAAGCACAGATTTCCACTGGTCTAATGTCCATTCCTTGTGTTCTTTAGCCCAATCAAGTCTCTTCTGCTTGTTGCCTATCCTTAGCAGTGGTTTCCTAGCAGCTATTTTACCATGAAGGCCTGGTGCACAAAGTCTCCTCTTAACAGTTGTTCTAGAGGTGTCTGCTGCTAGACTTAGTGTGGCATTGACCTGGTCTCTAATCTGAGCTGCTGTTAACTTGCGATTTCTGAGGCTGGTTACTCGGATAAACTTATCCTCCGCAGCAGAGGTGACTCTTGGTCTTCGTTTCCTGGGGCGGTCCTTATGTGAGCCAGTTTCTTTGTAGCGTTTGATGGTTTTTGCCACTGGACTTGGGGACACTTTCAAAGTTTTCCCAATTTTTCGGACTGACTGACCTTCATTTCTTAAAGTAATGATGGCCACTTGGTTTTTCTTTACTTAGCTGCTTTTTTCTCGCCAAAATACAACTTCAAACAGTCTTTTCAGTAGGACTATCAGCTGTGTATCCACCAGACTTCTGAACAACACAACTGATGGTCCCAACCCCATTTATAAGGCAAGAAATCCCACTTATTAAACCTGACAGAGCACACCTGTGAAGTGAAAACCATTTTTGGTGACTACCTCTTGAAGCTCATCAAGAGAATGCCAAGAGTGTGTAAAGCAGTAATCAAAGCAAAAGGTGCCTACTTTGAAGAACCTAGAATATAAATATAAGACATATTTTCATTTGTTTCACACTTTTTTTCTTAAGTATTTCATTCCACATGTGTTAATTCATAGTTTTGATGCCTTCAATGTGAATCTACAATTTTCAGAGTCATGAAAATAAAGAAAACTCTTTGAATGAGAAGGTTTGTCCAAACTTTTGGCCTGTACTGTATGTTTTAGACTGACACTTTATATTAAGCTAAAATTTTGCTTAATCTCTTCGTGAAATAACATACTGGTATTGTCTTTGATGCAGGCTTGCTAAACCCTCATCATTCCTGGCAGTCACTGGTTGTCTATGGCTTCTTTCACACTGTGTTTTGCCTTACGTTTAGTGGTCCCGTCGGGGGCATCCGTCCGAACCGCCCCTCCCCCACCCCGCAAAACGTGTTTCGGATGCATGTGCCGACAGGGTCATTGACTCTAATGAAGCAGACTACGTTAGCGTGTGCTCTGTTTTGCACTATTTTCGGGCACATATGTTTTCTGCAGGTGGACACCAAAACGTATTCTACTACGTTTTGGTGTACACCTGAAGAAAACGTATATATGCCCGAAAGTGGTACAAAACAGAGCACACGCAAACGTAGTCTGCTCCATTACAGTCAATGGCCCTGTCAGCGCATGCGTCTGAAATATGTTTTGCGGGGTGGGGGAGTGGCGGTTCGGACGGATGCCCCAACGGGACCACTAAACATAAGACAAAACGCAGTGTGAAAGGGACCTTACACAGTTATGTGCCTCTAACATCAGGGAGTGGAGCCAACCTCCACCCACTTCTGGTAACACTCTTATTTGCTGCTGTCCGTCTTTAAGTGGAATTTTAAATTGTGTGAACAGAGGGTGGGCAACTGCCACTGCATGCATCCGTTGGCTCCCTTATGATGGTTTACCATGGCAGGTGGGGGTCTGCTTATGGCTCCTGTGACTGCCATGACAATGCTCCTGCTAGATAAGTTAACCCCTTCACGACCATGGACGGAAAGATCCGTCATGATGCCCTGGGCCTTAACGACCAAGGACGAATCTTTCCGTTATGGCGGAATCGCGGCACCAGAGCCTCCGGTGACTTCAATATGTTAACATAAAACGCAGATTCGGGGAGGAGGGGACCTGTTCCTGACCTCAGGAGTGGTGGTGCCTCCTCCCTGGACCTACGGAGGCTGTGATTGGCTGACGAACGCCGCTCAACCAATCACAGCCACTGTAATGTTCCAGCCATTTTAAAGTGACTGAAACATTGAAATCCAGCCCTGGCCAGTGCAGCTGTAGCACTGGCCATTGGCTGGAGCTGGGTGACCTCACTGGATCACCCTCCCCCAGCTCCAGTAGCTCTGATTGGAGAGATCGGCCTTGTGACCGATCTCTCCAATTACAGTGGACCTGTTGCCGGTGACCGCCCCCATCAGCTTCACTTCCCTGCAGCACGCCAGCACAGTGAGTGTACATAGTGCAATGGCAGGGCGACAAGCTCCGGTCCCATGCTGTTATGAGACCGGAGCATGGGACCCGGAAGTTGCTGCGCTGCCATTCCACTGTATGAAACCGGCGAAAAGCCTCCCGATCCTCCGCCGCCACCCTCCATCTGCCACAGTGCCACCGCTCCCCCTGATCTGCTGCCCGGCCCCTCACCCCTCGTGATCGGTGCCCGCCCCCTCACCTCCGTGATGTGCTGCGCGATCCCTGTCCTCCTCCATCTGCCATAGTGCCACCGCTCCCTCCGATCTGCTGCCCGGCCCCTCCCCCTCCGTGATGTGCTGCTCGATCCCCGTCTTCCTCCATCTGCCCTAGTGCCACCGCTCCCTCCGATCTGCTGCCCGGCCCCTCCCCCTCGTGATCGGTGCCCGTCCCCTCCCCTCCGTGATGTGCTGCTTGTCCCCTCCCCTCCGTGATGTGCTGCTCGCCCCCTCCCCTCCGTGATGTACTGCTCGCCCCCTCCCCTCCGTGTTGTGCTGCACGCCCCCTCCCCTCCGTGATGTGCTGCTCGCCCCCTCCCCTCCGTGATGTGCCGTTCGCCCCCTCCCCTCTGTGATGTTCTGCTCGCCCCCTCCCCTCCGTGATGTGCTGCTCGCCCCCTCCCCTCCATGATGTGCTGCACGCTCCCCCCACCTCTCACCCCCATGGTCGGCTACCCGCCCCCTCCCCTCCATGATGTGCTGCACGCTCCCCCCACCTCTCACCCCCATGGTCGGCTACCCGCCCCCTCCCCTGTCACCCCCGTGATGTGTGTTCCCTCACCTGTCACCCCCGTGATGTGTGCTCCCTCACCTGTCACCCCCGTGATGTGTGCTCCCTCCCCTGTCACCCCCGTGATGTGTGCTCCCTCCCCTGTCACCCCCGTGATGTGTGCTCCCTCCCCTGTCACCCCCGTGATGTGTGCTCCCTCCCCTGTCACCCCCGTGATGTGTGCTCCCTCCCCTGTCACCCCCGTGATGTGTGCTCCCTCCCCTGTCACCCCCGTGATGTGTGCTCCCTCCCCTGTCACCCCCGTGATGTGTGCTCCCTCCCCTGTCACCCCCGTGATGTGTGCTCCCTCACCTGTCACCCCCGTGATGTGTGCTCCCTCACCTGTCACCCCCGTGATGTGTGCTCCCTCACCTGTCACCCCCGTGATGTGTGCTCCCTCACCTGTCACCCCCCGTGATGTGTGCTCCCTCACCTGTCACCCCCGTGATGTGTGCTCCCTCACCTGTCACCCCCGTGATGTGTGCTCCCTCACCTGTCACCCCCGTGATGTGTGCTCCCTCACCTGTCACCCCCGTGATGTGTGCTCCCTCACCTGTCACCCCCCGTGATGTGTGCTCCCTCACCTGTCACCCCCGTGATGTGTGCTCCCTCACCTGTCACCCCCCGTGATGTGTGCTCCCTCACCTGTCACCCCCGTGATGTGTGCTCCCTCACCTGTCACCCCCGTGATGTGTGCTCCCTCACCTGTCACCCCCGTGATGTGTGCTCCCTCACCTGTCACCCCCGTGATGTGTGCTCCCTCACCTGTCACCCCCCGTGATGTGTGCTCCCTCACCTGTCACCCCCGTGATGTGTGCTCCCTCACCTGTCACCCCCGTGATGTGTGCTCCCTCACCTGTCACCCCCGTGATGTGTGCTCCCTCACCTGTCACCCCCGTGATGTGTGCTCCCTCACCTGTCACCCCCGTGATGTGTGCTCCCTCACCTGTCACCCCCGTGATGTGTGCTCCCTCACCTGTCAACCCCGTGATGTGTGCTCCCTCACCTGTCACCCCCGTGATGTGTGCTCCCTCACCTGTCACCCCCGTGATGTGTGCTCCCTCACCTGTCACCCCCGTGATGTGTGCTCCCTCACCTGTCACCCCCGTGATGTGTGCTCCACCACCTGTCACCCCCGTGATGTGTGCTCCCACCACCTGTCACCCCCGTGATGTGTGCTCCCTCCACCTGTCACCCCCGTGATGTGTGCTCCCTCCACCTGTCACCCCCGTGATGTGTGCTCCCTCCACCTGTCACCCCCGTGATGTGTGCTCCCTCCACCTGTCACCCCCGTGATGTGTGCTCCCTCCACCTGTCACCCCCCGTGATGTGTGCTCCCTCCACCTGTCACCCCCGTGATGTGTGCTCCCTCCACCTGTCACCCCCGTGATGTGTGCTCCCTCCACCTGTCACCCCCGTGATGTGTGCTCCCTCCACCTGTCACCCCCGTGATGTGTGCTCCCTCCACCTGTCACCCCCGTGATCTGTGCTCTGCTCACCTGTCTCCCCCGTGATCTGCGCTGCGCTCCCTCTCCCACCTCTCACCCTCCCCGATCTGCTGCCTCCTTCATCTCCTGTGATCCTGCTGCCTAGATCCATCCTGTAGGGTAACTATCCCCAATCTCACCTCCCACTCCCCTTCCCTCCCATCCCCCCTTCCCCCCATCCTCTGCCGCTCCTGCATCCACTGCGCCCTCTCCCATCTGCCCCCACCCTATCCCAGCCGCCGCCGTCTCACATTCACAAATGCTCCCTTTATATGCCGCTGCCCCCCCCATCTGCCGCTGTTCTGATCCATCCTGTAAGTATTGTTCGTGGCTCTTTTCTAACTATCCCCAATCGCATCTCCCACTCCCTCTCCCCCCCTCTCCTCCCCCACCTGCCTGCCGCCAAGTGCTGATCAGCTACGTGATTGGCTGATCAGGTACGTAATTGTTGCTCTAGTTTTTGCTTTTTTTTTTGTGCACCCCAAATAAAAAAAACAAAACATGTACAATTAGGTACCTGATCAGCAATCGTCCTGCAGTCGTACTCGACTTTGGACAGGACTTTTTTTCCATCCCACCTAGCCCCCCCCCTTTTTTGCAGAACATTTGTGCGTGCACCCTATTTTTTTTTCTATGCCATGGGGGTCTAGTTTCCAAAATGGGGTCACATGTGGGGGAGCTCCACTGTTTTGGCACCTCAGGGAGTCTCCAAACACAACATGGAATTACGCTAATTATCCCAGACAATTTTGCGTTTGAAAAGTCAAATGACGCTCCTTGCATTCTGAGCCCTGCTGTGCACCCAAACATTTGATTTCCACCACATATGAGGTGTCTGTGTACTCAAGAGAAATTGCACAATACTTTTTATGGTGCAATTTTTCCTGATACCCTTGTGAAAAAAAAAGCTACCAGGTTGAAGTAACAATTTTGTGGTTAAAAAAAAAAAAATTATTTTCACGGCTCAACTCTATTAACTTTTGTGAAGCCCCCAGAGGTTCAAAGTGCTCAATAAACATCTAGATAAATTCCATGAGGGGTCTAGTTTCCAAAATGGGGTCACATGTGGGGGAGCTCCACTGTTTCGGCACCTCAGGGGCTCTCCAAACGCAACATAGTGCGGCTAACGATTCTAGCTAATTTTCGGTTCAAAAAGTCAAATGACGCTCCTTCCCTTCCGAGTCCTGCCGTGCGCCCAAACAGTGTTTTTTCGCCACATATGAGGTATCTGCGTGCTCAGAAGAAATTGCCCAACACATTTTGGGGGTTCATTTATTCCTGCTACCCTTGTGAATATGCAATATTTGAGGCTAAATTAACATTTTTGTTGCAAAAAGTAAAATGTTCATTTTTTCCTTCCACATTGCTTTAGTTACTGTGAAGCACCTGAAGGGTTAATAACCTTCTTGAATGTGGTTTTGAGTAGCCTGAGGGGTGCCATTTTTGGAATGGTGTCACTTTTGGGTGTTCTGTGTCATGTAGACCTCTCAAAATCACTTCAAATGTGATGTGGTCCCTAAAAAATGTGGCTTTGTAAATTTTGTTGTAAAAATGAGAAATTGCTCATAAACTTTGAATCCCTATAACTTCCTTAAATTTCCCCCCCCCCCCCCCCCAAATTGTTCTGATGTAAAGTAGACATGTGGGAAATGTTATTTATTAATTTTTTTGTGTCATATGTCTCGTTGGTTTTAACGCAAAAAATATCGGCCTAAATTTACCACTAACATGAAGCCCAATATGTCACGAAAAAACAATCTCAGAATCACCGGGATCCGTTGAAGTGTTCCAGAGTTATAACCTCATAAAGGGACACTGGTCAAAATTGCAAAAAATGGGCTGGTCTTTAGGGTCAAAATAGGCTTGGGGCTGAAGGGGTTAAAAAATAAGCTCAAGGTGATACAAGGTGAAAC
Source organism: Anomaloglossus baeobatrachus (assembly GCF_048569485.1). Classification (NCBI taxonomy): domain Eukaryota; kingdom Metazoa; phylum Chordata; class Amphibia; order Anura; family Aromobatidae; genus Anomaloglossus; species Anomaloglossus baeobatrachus. Next base: position 346,569,012 of record NC_134358.1, read on the forward strand.
CTATTATATGATTTTGCTCACCTGGAGGGGTTGTGTCAGACACAACCATTGAAAAAAGCTTTGGCTATACAGCTCCTGCAGCCCACCGTATTGGACATACTTTAATTGTCCAAGGAGTGGAAGAGGTTAAAAGCTGCGCTGCTGTGGATGCATAGAGGATGCATTTTTTTGTACTGTATTTTGTAGCTCCCTTACGGGACTTGAAACTGCAATCGCCAACGACCGCTTTTGATGCATTCTGCAATATATTGCAGTGTATAGTAGAATTGAAGCTCACCATTCATTACACATGTGACAGGCCAGGCTGGTTTTGACAGGACGAATGTAATTTGGCCAAGGAGTGGAAGGGCTTAAAAAATGAATGCTGGATCTCTGATACCTGACTTTATGCAACACGTTTCAAAGTAATTCTCCATCAGGAATGTTGTAATCCTGATGAGATAATTAGACCAAAACCCATTGAATAGTCACATATCAAAGATCCAGCCCTTCCGCTCCTTGGCCAAATGACATTTCTCCTGTCAAAATCAGCCTGTAACATGTGTAATCAATGGTGATCTCCAATTCTAGTATACACTGCAGTTCTCTTATATTGCATGATGTAGTATAACACAATCGGGGGCGATTGCAGTTTGAAGTCCTGTTCCACTCAATGTCCTTTTTAAATTTACATACAAAAGTATGCTTATTCACGATGCCTTATAGGATGCTACTCTGGTATTTTGCGTTTCTTGAGCAGATATTCCTAACGCAAGCCCGCCTACTGTGTGTAGTTGCCATCTTTAAAATCCTTACTGAGTGCACTAGAGAAAGCACACTTTTTTGCTAAATAAAGGTATTTCAAATAAAAAGTTAATATTTTAAGTGTACTATTTATTATATAACTAATCTTGGAAATCCCTTTTTTAAAGTTTGATCTATCAAAATATAAAAAGTATTCACTTGACTTGTAAATGTTCTATAGAGGATAAAGTCAAAACGATAGAATCACTGCTTTTCAGTTGCCACGAAAAATGTAATAGAATGCATTCAAAATACCATGTCTGCCCCAAAATTTTATCAATACCAATGTCTGCTCACCACTCAAAAAAAAAAATAACCCAATGTTGTTACACTGCCACATTGACAGAAAAATGAAAAAAATAGGGGTCTCATATCATAGCGATGCAAGTTGATTTGTTTTCTTTTATGAATTTCTGGGGAGTTTTTCACTACTTTAAATATTAAAAAAAAAGGTCTTTGAATTACCATAATCACATTGCCAGGTTATTTTTCCTGCACAACGAATACTGGAAAACAAAACACAAACACATGCAGAATTGTTAAGTGTGCAATTCCACCACACTTGGAATCCCCCCCCCCCCCTCCGTTTTCAAGGCATTGGATTGTAAAATAAATGATCTCATTTAAAACTATGACTCATTTCGCTAAAGGTAAGACCTCATAAGGATATGTGGATGGCTGAAAAATAGAGCTCTCAAAACATAGGGATGCAAAAATATTATTTTGCTAAAAAAGTTGTGTAAAAGTAGAAAAACCCAATATAAATCTTGTATCACTATAGTCATCCTGACCAGAAGGATAAACCCATCTTATAATTTATCACACAGAAGTTGTGTAACAATAAGTGAATTGCTGTTTTTTGTTCATTCTTCATCTGAAACATTTAAATAAAAAATGATCAAAAAATGTTATGTGCCTCATAATGCTCCCCAAAAAAATCTCCAACTTGTTGCGCAAACAGCCCCCAAATTAAAAAAGGTTCAACTCTCAGAATATTGAGACTGAGAAACTATTCACAATACATATACATAGACAGAAAGACAGATAGATATATATATATATATATATATATATATATATATATATATATATATATATATATATATATATATATATATATATATATATATATAATAAATATATAATAAATATATATATATATATATGATATATGTGTGTGTGTGTGTGTGTGTGTGTGTGTGTGTGTGTGTGTGTATACCGTATTTTTCGGACTATAAGACGCACCGGACTATAAGACGCACCCTGGTTTTAGAGGAGGAAAATGGGAAAATAAAACTTTAAGCAAAAAATGTGGTCATGACACACTGTTATGGGGCGAGGATCTGCTGCTGACACTGTTATGGGGGTAATGTCCCCAAATTCTCTACTAAGGTGCCGCATCCTGGTAATGATCCTCCTGCCTTGTATATGATCCTGCTATAAACCCCCATCCTGCTCCTATACCAGCATCCTGCTCATATTCCCCCATCCTGCTCATATACTCCCATCCTGTTCATATACCCCGATCCTATTGATATACCCCCATCCTATTGGTATACCCCCCATCCATCCTGCTCATATTCCCCCATCCATCCTGTTCATATACTCCCATCCTGTTCATATACTCCCATCCTGTTCATATACCCCCATCCTGCCTGTTCATATACCCCCATCCTGCCTGCTCATATACCCCCATCCTGCCTGCTCATATACCCCCATCCTGCCTGCTCATATACTGCTATCCTGCCTGCTCATATACTGCTATCCTGCCTGCTCATATACTCCCATCCTGCCTGCTCATATACTCCCATCCTGTTCATTTACCCCCATCCTGCCTTGTCATATACTCCCATCCTGCTATATGCCCCCATCGTGCTCATATACTGCTATCCTGCCTGCTCATATACTCCCATCCTGCCTGCTCATATACTCCCATCCTGCTATATGCCCCCATCGTGCTCATATACCATCCTGGTATATGGCCTGTATCCTATAGCACAGAGAAAAAAAAATAAACGTTTATACTCACCTTTTCCTCACTCCCTCCAGCACCGATCACATCTTCCTCTCTGGCACGCTGATCTGTGTGTGTGGAGCCGTTCCCCTGCAGCACGCGATGTCTTCCTGTCTGTGCCGATCAGCTGACCAGCACAGATCAGCTGACCGGCACAGACAGGAAGACATCGCGTGAAGCAGGGGGGCGGCTCCACACACGGGGACGGGTGAGTGTACTGATTCACTGCACCCCGCGCTGGTAATGACGCGCGGGGGGCAGTGAATACAGCCGCACATGATCACTCCCGGCTGTAATTGCCAGGGGTGATCATGCGGCCGGCTCTTTGCTATGCGCGCGTCCCCGCTCGTCCTCCCGCCCACCTGTCAGTGCCGGCTTCAGCGCTGAGAGATGGGCGGGAGGATGGGCGTGCATATGTAATGAGCGGGCCCACGTGGTCACGGCAGGCGCTGCTGCTGCCTGCTCGTGCCCCCGATGACCCGCAGCACCCTCATTCCCAGCCGCAGCCCTATAGTCAGACCATAAGACGCACCCCCAACTTTCCCCCAACATTTGGGGGGAAAAAAAAGTGCGTCTTATGGTCCGAAAAATACGGGGTATATATATATATATATATATATATATATATATATATATATATATACATATATATATATATATATACATATATATATATATATATATATATATATATATATATATATATATATATATATATATATATATATATATATATATATATATATATATATATATATATATATATATATATATATATATATATATACATACATACACACGTCTTTCACTGGGAAGGAACAACCACGGGAAGGGCAGTCTCCAGTCAAGGAGACCACCTATGCCAAACATGGTATCCATCCACAGACAGCCGTTTCGGGGTATTTGCCCCTCATCAGTGTGGAGTAGGAATCTGGCTAGTGGGAGCATTGCCTAGTAAAAGATTATGTGAGCAAGGATGGTTGACCTTAGGGAGATCAACATCCACCACCGCGGAGACACCATCACGTGTTTCTCAACGCATAGGTGGTCTCTGACTGGAGACTGCCCTTCCCGTGGTTGTTCCTTCCCAGTGAAAGACCTGGCTAGTTTCCTGCCAGCGTTGAGAAACATGTGATGGTGTCTCCGCAGGCCTTCTTGATTTGAATATTTCTCAGGGGGCATTGCTCTAGAATCACTGCGTTGAGAAACACGTGATGGTGTCTCCGCGGTGGTGGGTGTTGATCTCCCTAAGGTCAACCATCCTTGCTCACATAGTCTTTTACTAGGCAATGCTAATATATAGCATTATAATATAATTATTATATATATATTACATACATACATACACATACACACACACACACACACACACACCGTATTTTTCAGACTATAAGACGCACTCTGGTTTTAGAGGAGGAAAATAAAATTTTAAGCAAAAAATGTGGTCATGACACTGTTAGGCTGTGTGCACACGTTGCGTTTTTTACCGTGGAAACGCTGCGTTTAGAACCGCAGCGTTTCAGTGGCAAATTGCATGCGTTCAGCTTTCCCAGCAAAGTGTATGAGAAAGCCGAAAAATCAGTGCACACGCTGCGTTTCTAAACGCAGCGTTTTGGATGCCAAAAATCGGTGCGGAAAGAAAAGCAGCATGTCACTTCTTTTGTGCGTTGTGGCTGCGTTCTCTCCCCCATTAAATCAATGATGTGGGGTCAGAACGCAGCTACACCGCAGTGAGCTGCTTTTTTGTTGCGGTCCGCGGGCTTTGTCGGCACACAGAACGCAGGCATTTACCTGGAAGTGAGGTCAAGAGGTTTCCTGTTGACCTCACTTCCTGGCAAAATCCTGGAAAGCCCCCGGTGTCGCCAAAGTGCCCGCCCCGACCCCCCTCCCGAAAATCCAACATGGCCGCGCGCACAGTAGCGCACCGGCCGCCCTGCTCCTATGATTTCTGTCGCATGTGCCTTGAGACATGCGACAGAAAAATGCCCCCCATGCCCTGCCAGGTCACCCCCTGTTCCCCCCGGTATTCCGTCTTACCTGTCCGGTCGCAGCGCTGATCCCCCACGGCCCCCTCCTCCTTCACAGTGCGCGCCGGTCACATGTGCCGAGCAGCTGACAGCCAGCACTGTGTTCAGAGAGCTGTGCTGGCTGCTCGCACGCTGCAGCTGTGACCCGGGGAGAGTGGGTGCAGATTTTTGGCACCCACTCTCCTCAAATGGAGGGTCTGCCCTCCTAGAAAATGGGGGATACGTTCCCTGAACGTGTCCCCATATTCTAGAAGGTCCAGAGGCGACGTGGGACGTCCAAATGGATTTCTGCGGACCCATTTTTTTCAAATTTTTTGATTAAATTGGAGAACAAGGGAATGATTTGGGGAGTGTTTTTTCTAATAAAAATTTTTGTCATTTTTTTTGCTTTTTGTTTACTGTCAATTAGTTATGTCTGGTATCTGATAGACGCCGTGACATCACTAATTGCTGGGCTTGATGCCAGGTGACATTACACATCTGGTATCAACCCCATTTATTACCCCATTTGCCAACGCACCAGGGCGCGGGATGAGTTAGGGCGAAGTGCCAGGATTGGCGCATCTAATGGATGCGCCACTTCTGGGGCGGCTGCGGCCTGCTATTTTTAGGCTGGGAAGAGTCCAATAACCATGGCTCTTCCCACCCTGAGAATACCAGACCCCAGCTGTCAGCTTCACCTTGGCTGGTGATCTAATTTGGGGGGACCCCACGTTATTTTTTTTTTTAATTATTTATAAATAAAAAAAAAAAAAGCCTGGGGAGCCCTCCAAATTGATCACCAGCCAAGATGAAGCTGCCAGCTGTGGTTTGCAGGCTACAGTTGTCTGCTTTACCCTGACTGGCTATCAAAAATAGGGGGAACCCCACGCCATTTTTTTCATTGTTTTTTTTTTTTTTTTTTGGATAAATACTAAGCTAGGCACCCTTTAGTGCCACATGAAAGGTACTAAAGGTGCCAGCTTAGAATATGCAGGCGGGGGTGGGACGTTATATATATTTGACATCCATTGACGCTTTTTAGGCTGTGTGCCCACAATCAGGGTTTGCAGCGTTATGGGCGCTGAGTGTTTTCCCTGCGTCCAGAACGCTGCGTTGTGCAGTAGAAGCACAGTGGAAGGATTTTTGGAGATCCATGCCACTGGGCTTCTTTTCTCCGCAGTATAAACTGACCGGTGGCGTGGCTTCCCGAGCCTCGGCATGTCAATTTATGCTGCGGAGACGAGAGTGTTCTCTACAGGTAGCATAGAGCTCCACAGCAGCCTGAACCCAAATCGTGGGCATGGGCAGCTGCAGGAAGGCTGACACTGTGTACTAGACACCGTGTCGCTGGATCATGGCCACATAGCCTTAGGCCTCTTTCACACGTCAGTGATTCTGGGACGTTTGTGCTTTTTTTTTTAAACGTACCAGAATCACTGACATACGCAGACCCATTATAATGAATGGGTCTGCTCACACGTCAGTGATTTTTCACTGCACGTGTCTCCGTGCGGCGTACCCGCGTGTGCGTGATTGCCGCACGGAGACATGTCCATTTTTTTCTGGCATCACTGATGTTCCACGGACCACGCAGTGGTGTGGTCCGTGAAACACGTGCCAGAAAAAAAACGTGCTTTTAAAATAAAAATAATTTTAACTCACCCGGCGTCCAGCGATGTCCTCTCCAGCCCGTGCAGCTTGCTGTTTCTGAGCCGGCTCATTATTGTCGCGCATATTCATGATGCGCGACACAGCCGACCCGGAAGCAGCTGCTGCGGGGGTCAGCACCAGCCGGATGCTGCACCGCGGGAGCGATCAGCACCATGGAGAGCGGGAGCGCGCACAGGTGAGATGATTACTGAGTGCAATCACGGGCCACGGAGAACGGAGCCCGGATTGCACTTAGACAACCCACGTGTGCTGTGATTCACGGCACACGGAGGGACATGTGCATGTTTTACACGCCAGTGAAAAACGTCAGTGTTTTTCACTGACGTGTGAAACGGGCCTAAAAGTGAGAATATTGTTGCTACAGCAACATTTTGGGAGAAGTAGCTGTGGATTCAAAATGCTTAATATACTCCTGAATAAAATCCTTGAGGGGTGCAGATTCCAAAATGGGGTCACATCCTGGCATATGGTCGCATCCTGCTATATACCCCCATCTTGGTATGTGCTCCCATTCTGCTATATACCTCCACCCTGCTATATACCCCAATCCTTCTATATACCCCCACCCTGCTATATAATAATAATAATAATATATAAAAAATGTGCAAGTTGCAAGCATCTCCGCTGTGCAAGTGGGGCCGGGGCCTGTCTAACAGCTAGCATGGTAGCCGAAAGCCAAGCCTATTGATCTCCAAAGTCTTCCACCCGATCCACCCCACTGTGTACCCACAATTGAAATATGGGATCCGATCTTCCTGGTTCAAAAGAGGGATGGTTCAGGATAGGCATCATTCGGGAGTGAGAAGGGGTCAATTTCGCACGCACAGCACCCGTATTGCAATAGGTCACAGTTGGACCAATAATCGGATGCGATTTCAACCCGGCGTGGACCTCAGAAAGCACCCGAGGCAGTTTATTTAGGAGTATTGGAGAAAAAGACTTCTCTTTTTGTATCTACACCTTCTGTGTACCATTTCTGCACCAATCTATCATTCTGGTAAGATGTCCTGCTAAATGATATCGCTTCATGTCTGGTAGCCCGATCCCACCTCTGTGTTTAAATCTAAATAGGATACTGCTTTTTACGAGTACCGATTTGCCCGCCCATATAAAAGATGACTAGATCGACTCTAGTGCCCTAAAAAAAGCGGATGGAAGTTTAACTGGGAGAGCTTGTAGTACCGTAGATACAAGATCCTGGGCAGAATATTCATCTTTTAGATTTGACATCTGTCAATCCAAGAAAAGAGAGATTTCACCCACCAGTCACAGTCCTTCCTAATAGAAGCGAGCAAAGCTGGAAAGTTATGTAAATAGAGGAGACCTATGTCACTTGTAAGACGTATCCCCAAGTAACCAAGAGACTGGGCTGCACACCGAAAGCTATATGATGTTTTCAACTCTTCAACCTCCTTGGAGGAAAGATTGATGTTAAGTGCCTCAGATTTTAAGAAGTTAATTTTAAAATTTGATAAATGAGAATATATCTGAAACTCTTTCATCAGGTTGGGGAGAGAAATTCTGGGAGCTCAAACAAAGAACAGGAGATCGTCTGTATATGCTGGAACTTTATGCATGACCTGGCACATCGCCACGCCCGCAATATCTCCATTAGCTCGTACATGTCTGAGGAAGAGTTCCAGCGTTAGGATGAATATCAGTGGAGACAACGGGCATCCCTGACGGGTACCGTCTGAAATAATAAATGGGTCCGAGAGGCTCCCATTCACCCGTACCCTCGCCGAGGGCACAGAGTATAGAGACAATATCCATCCCAACATTCCATTCCCCAACCCCAGACTTCTGAGTGTAGCTTCCATAAATGTCCAGTCTACTCTGTCGAACGCCTTTTCGGCGTTAAATTAATGGTTTTAATTGTGTTATCCCAGGCCTTGCGACCCGCCATAAACGCCGTCTGATCTATCTGGATAATCCATGGAAGCAAAGAAGCCAGCCTGGTTGCCAGAATTTTAGCAAAAAGTTTAGTGTCCACGTTCAATAGTGATATTGGGCGATAACTGCCACACTGTGTCGGATCTTTGCCTGTCATGTATTTCTGTAATGTGTGTTCTCAAAGAGTCAACGTTGGGGTTTGGGTCCTTCAAGGCCCTAGAATTAAAAGCAGACAGAAGGTGTGAGGTCAGCACATCTTTAAGTTTTTTATAGTACACGATCGGCAGGCAATCGGGCCCTGGTGCCTTTCCTGATTTGGATGATGCAATAGCATCCCAAGGCTCTTGGTTCAAAATTGGGAGTTTGAACGCTGCAATCTCCGATTCCTCCAAGCGTGGCATTTTAGCCTCTTTAATATATTCTAATATGTTACACTTAAGGGTAAATTTTGACTTCGAGGGGTCATTTGTTTCTAAATTATATAGGGTCGAATACATTTTTTTTAAAAGTCTCACCAATTTCCGAGGAAGAGTGTAGGATGGTGCGCCGAGGATGTGTACAGGCAATTTTAGAGATAAATGTTGACGCCTGTGTCTGTCTTAGAGCTCTTGCCAGTGCATTTATTCCTGTATTCATAGAAGTGTCGACTACAATGGGCAAGGACCCCCTTTGACTTATTAAGCAATTAACGCAATTCGTCGCGAGCTCTGAAGAGGGCACTTCCCACAACCGCCGACGGCATCTGTTTGTCGGGTCTCTAAGTCTTTCAATTGCGTTAAAAGTGTAGAGATCTCTAGTTCTTGTTCCCTCTTCCTTATCTCCCCCTGCTGAATAAGTACTCCCCTAGTAACACACCTGTGGGCCTCCCAAACTGAAGTTGGCGCAGTATCTCCGGGAACATTCACTGTGAAGTATTGTCAGGGTTTTGTGCACTACTTGCAGGACCTCAGGGTTCTCCAAGAGGGAAACATTCAGCCTCCACTGCCACTGATGTGGCACTGGGGATTGTAGCGACAGTTACTGTGCAGAGTGTATGGTCAGAAAAACTAAGGTTCTGTATTTGGGCCTGCGAAACCCTACTGAGATGCTTTGTTTTATAAAAAAAAAAAGTAATCAAATCTAGAATATACTCCATGTGCAGCCGAGTAAAATGAATAGTCCTTATCGGACGGGTGCAATAGCCTCCAAGTGTCCACTAACTGATGTTCGTGCGACATGCATCGTAGCCTGCGAAGGCCCGTCAAAGGGTGTGCAGAGGTGCCCGATGAGGTGTCCTGTACTGGTTTCAGAGTGATATTAAAATCTCCCCTTAAAAGGAGTGTGCCCTCCACAAGGTCCTCTATAGTTTACAGGAAGCCAATCAGTGCAGTTATTTGTCCTGTATTGGGGAGGTATATTGAGACCAAGGTGTATATGTGCGAGGCGATCCTACCCTTTACAAACAGCAAACGTCCTGAGTCATCACTGCGAGAATCCAGAATCTCCCAGGGAATGGAGCTGGATATGAGGAGACTGGTTCCTTGGGACTTTAAATCAGGGGAGAGACTGTGGTATACCTCAAGGAACCACCGAGTTGACAACTTGAACTGCTTGTGTTCGCACATATGCGTTTCCTGCAAGAAAGCAATTTGAACATGAGCCCTTCTCGGCATATTTGTCAAAATAGATCTCTTACCAGGACTATGTAGTCCTTTCACATCTATTGTCCCGCATTTCACCTCCCTGCTCCACGCATGGCAAACGATGGCCCCCTATGAGTGGAGAACGGGATGGGAGAGGAGGGGATGGGAGGAGATGACAGAGGGGAGGAGACCCCTTAGAGGAGGGGAAAGAGTGAGCGGAATGATATAATTTACATTAAAACACCTGCAGGATACCCCCTCCAGGTTCTGAAGACTGAAGAGTCACGCAATCCCTCCCCCGCCTACCGCCACTCCTTTGGAGAGAATAAGTGCCATTTCAGGAACAAGTCAATCATTCCGAAACTCCCTGAGCGGGCTCTCTTGCAAACGTGGACTCCCGTGGACTCCCCCGTGATCTCAGAGTTATAAGACTGCCTCCTCTCTTTCTTTAAGGCAGGCCCGGAGGTCTGTCTATCTGTAACCAGTTGGGGATCTCAACTGCAGGAGTGTCCAAAAAATGGAAGAGGCCCTCCTACTCCTCCGGGTGTTTCAGAAGGAATTGTTCTCCATTATGACGAACAATAAGATGAAATGGGTGTCCCCATCTGTATGTTGCTCCTTTCTCTTTGATTCTTTGTAGCACTGGCATAAGTCCCATGGGCCTAGGCATTTCTCAAAATAGCCTCCTTGTCAATATAGTAGTGTAGTCTGCATAGGACGTCTCGTAGAAAGGCAGCATCAACAGGGCCCTGACGATACACACGGTGAACTCTGTCAATCACGTATAAAGTGTACTCCGTGTTTCCTGAGACTTTGTTGAAAATTGAGGTGATTGTCTTAGAAAGGGTTGCTGTTGAAATATTCTCTGAGATTCCTTTCAGGCGAATATTATTCCGCCTCCCTCTGTTCTCCTGGTCATCTAACAAGATGGCGATGTTTTGCACATGCATTTTGGACCTGGAGAGATCTTGCTCCAACATATTAACCCTTTCGGACAGGGTAGACACATCCTTCACCACCACAGCAGTGAGGGTGTTAAGCAGGTCAATGTCCTCTTTAACAATAGTGTCCTTTCATGTGCAGCCTCCATCCTGGCCACAAGAGAGTCCAGATCATTCCTAGTGGGGAGAGCTGACAATAGTAGTAGAATGCGGTCTGCATCTGCTGACGGCATGGTGGGGTTAAATCTTTGCAGGGCCTGTCCTCCATCTTGCCTGCCCTGTATATCTGGGGTCTGTGTCCCCTGGATCCCCCTTGAGATTATCTGGTCTCCCAGGGGGACCACGCTCCCGATGCACCCAAACAAGACATTCCGGGAGCATGAATCCCCACTTACTGCTCCAGAGTGGCTCTCCATGACATGCTGTGGCTGTGGGGACCGGAGCGCTCTGCCACCATTTTCCTGCGAAGCCCGCCCAGCAGCACCCACTCCCGCACTCCCAGGACTTGTCTGTATCTGGGGTACTTGGTGAGCCCGGGAACTCAACAGCAAGGTTCCCTGCTCCCTGCTGCTCCTCAGCTGTCATCACTGCCGCTGCCGTCACTCCGGCGCTTCCACCACGTGGGCTCGCGGTTCCAGGCAGGGACTGTGTGGCCACTGGCGCCATTACCAGGGCAGGCCTGAATGTTGGGGAAGGCTTTCCGATTTTAAAAAGGCGATCCACCACCACAATACTGTTCTGTGAAGCGGAGAGCACACCCTGTGTCCCCGCATTCTTCCTCCTGGACATTTTCAGCTACCACAGGTGGGGATTTAGCGTGTAAATGTCGCCTGGGTCCGAGGAGCTCCTAGGGAACACGTCCTCACACCACCATGGTCAAACCACGCCCCTATGGCTTCACTTTTGAAGATGCAGAGCCAAGGTGCAGCATGTCAATTCTTTTTGCGTTTTGGAAGACTGGCAGATCAATCCCCCGCTGACTCTGGGTCAGCAGGGGATTAATCCCTGGTATCTGACCAATTGCTGGTCCCCATAGTCTATGGAAACCAGAATCCGGTGAAAAGGGGTAGGAGCAAGCGCTTCATATTTACCGAGTCACCAGGGTGGCTTTCACACTGCTCCTGCAGCTGCTTCTGGGGCCCTCATTACCTTCATTGAATATGCATTGCTTCTTCCGCCCACCGACGTCTGTGATTGGTTGCAGTCAGACGTGCCCTTGCTCTGAGTGACAGCTTGTCTGACACTTCCAGTCACAGACGCCAGTGGGCTGGTCTATATCATACAATAAAATAAATAAGTAAAAAAAATTGGCGTAAGGTCCCCTCATACTATGATACCTTGAGCAGATAAAGCCACAGCTATAAGCTGCAATCCCCAGCCATGCACTTATCTTGGCTGTTTATCAAAATAGGAGCATGTGGCTTTTTAAAAAAATATTTAAATAAACAATTGAAAAAAGCGGTATGTGGTCCCCCAATTTTGATACCCAATCAAGATAATGCCCAAAAGCTTGGGGCTGGTACTCTCAGGCTGAGGGACCCATGTTTATCGGTCACCCCCTTAGCCTAAAAATATCAGCCTTCAGCCGCACTGAATTACCACATCCATTAGATGCGACAGTCCCCCCACTTAACTATTTTATTCCAGATTGCCACCGCACCAGGGCAATCAAGGTAATAAGGAGTTAATGCCACCCCACAGCTGCCTCTAAGCTAAACTACTTGAGGAGTAATGGGAGGTGTAATGAGACCCTCCATTACTAACCTGAAAGTGAAAGTAAATAAACACAAACACCCAAAAAATCCTTTATTTGAAACTAAAGACAAAAAAGCACCCTCTATCAACACTTTTAGTGTAATGTAATGTAGCAGTGCTGGAAGCATCGTCGGACCCTGTGCGGATTAGGTCGGACCTGCAGGGGTTAATAAAGTGGTGGAAAAGGTTGTTTTTTTTATTACAAATAAAGGTTTTTTGGGGTGTTTGTGTTTATTTACTTTCCCTTACAGATTAGTGATGGGGGAGTGGGGTCTCATATCGTATTTTTCCAAAAATAAGACACTGTCCTATATATTTTTTTTGCCCCCCCAAAAAAGCACTAGGGCTTATTTTTGGAGGAGTTCTTATTCTTGGAGAAACACTGTTACCCCCCAAAAAAGCAGACCCCCCCCCCACACACACACTTCCCAGGAGACTCATACTTGCCAGACCCAGATGTCTGCGTAGCTCTCAGGTTCTCCTTTGATCTCTGGTGAGTGCTGCACGCCGTCCTCCCCTGCTTCTGGCTGACATACTCACACACAGCAGATCGCACTCATACGCACACGCGTGCACAAACACACACATCACATCACATTACATCACCTTACATCCAGCGCTTCCGGCTGCAGGGAATGATGGGAGGAAGTCACGTGTGTCCGCAGGTCCTGTTGCGGCCGTTTTTTGCGCTGCACCGCACAGCCTCTCAGGATTCTGCCGACGAGAAGAAATCAGTGTTGCTGGATGGGTTGTGTATGTGTGCGATCCGATGTGTGTGTAATTCGATGTTTTTGTGTGTGATCCGATGTTTGTGTATGATCCAATGTTTGTGTGTGTGTGTGATCCAATGTGTGTGTGTGAACTGATCTTTGTGTGTGTGTGTGATCTGATCTTTGTGTGTGTGATCCAATGTTTGTGTGTGAGATCTGATTGTTAGTGTGTGTGTGTGTGTGTGTGTGTGAGAGATCTGATGTGTGCAGGTGTGCGATCACTGCAGGTCCTCTGCTTGGCGTCTGATGAGTGTGATTGCGGGGTGTCCCGCGGTCTATAATGAAGTGTCCTGCAGTATCTAACTTTTTTAGCTGCACGGACACTTCATTATTGAACCACGACTAGGGCTTATTTTCGGGGGAGGGCTTATATTTAAGCCTTGCTCCGAAAATGCTGAAAATAACTGCTAGGGCTTATTTTTGGGGGAGGTCTTATTTTTCGAAAAACACGGTAGACACCTCCCATTACTAATCTAGGGCTTAGTGGCAGCTGTGGGTTGCCATTAACTCCTTATTAGCCCGATTACCACCGCACCAGGGCAATGGGAAGAGCCGGGTCCAGCTCCACTAATGGGGTAGCTGCGGGCTGCTATTGTTAGGCTGGAAAATGCCAAATAACCATGGCCCTTCCCACCCTAATATCAGCCCTCAGTTGTCTGCTGTACCTGTAAGGTTCATCTTGCTACTGGCCCCCCTTTTAGACCTAAATAAGCACTTTATAAAATCTTACCTTTTGGTATGCTAATGAGGTTTGCTGGCCACGGGGGCGGGGCTGTATCGCATCCGTTATTCCCCCTCCTGCCACTGTTCGCTGTCCTCCAGTGTTGATTGACATAGATGAGGCCGTCGCCCTCATGTTACCCAGTGCTCTTTAAGTCTCGCGCATGCCCAGTGGCATTATCGTGGTAATGAGCACTGTTGAAATCGTGAGCGCCGGTGATCTTATTGCGCAGGCGCGAGATTATGGGCGGCTACTTGGATGACGCTGATGATGACAATGTCATCACCAGCGTCATCCGAGATAATGGACGGCTACTTGGATGACGCTGGTGACGTCATCCAAGTAGCCGCCCATAATCTCGCGCATGCGCAGTGCCACTATCGCTGGACAGCACTGTTTTCAAATCGCGAGCGCCGGTGATCTTATTGCGCAGGCGCGAGATTATGGGCGGCTACTTGGATGATGCTGGTGACTTCAT